>NC_056732.1:1060363929-1060551429 GCF_019279795.1 Protopterus annectens
GGGGTACAGAACGTAAGATGAATAGGAGAATGCAGTTTATTTTATTTTATTTATTTATTTATTTCAGTTTCTTTACCGGGATAAAGGTCTGATTAGTCCTGACCAGTTTCAGCCCAGGGACAGTTTTTAAATAACAGTGTAAAAAGGCAGAAGCAGAAGTTAGGCTTAGCAACATAAAGATGGAAAATAAACTGAGAGGTTGATATCCACTCAGAGTAAGGTAGAGATGAGCAACTTAAAAGAAAAGCGAATACTCAGGTTTGTGCTAGAAAGTAAAACACAAAGTATATTTTATTTAAAACTACATTTTGCAGCGGAAGACACAGGAGAACCCGCAGTGCCAGTATTTTTAGTGGAAGAAACTACACCCTCTCACTTTATTTTCCATCTTTGTGTTGTCCTTTCACTGCAAATGATTTCTCAGAATAGTAACTTTTATTCTGTTTTACCTTTTGATTTGTTCACAAAACCCTGTTGCTTAGACCACTTTCAGTTGCACTCTCTGCTTTATGCCAGTAGCAAATGTACTTCTAAAATGCCTAAATGCAATCACAGCTCCTGAACTAGCTTGGCTTTCAATTTAGCAGAAACCAGGTTTAAGTCCAAGAAACTGGGATTTAATATTTAAAGGTTAAAGAACAAAATAATGCAATTACAATTTAAATGTTTCAGAAACCGTTCCAGCAACAGGAATAACAAGATGAAATTGAGTGTAGTATAAATTTACTGTCTGCAGTATAGAGGTATTCAGAAACTTGTCAATTTAGGTTTAAATGTATCCAAACCAGTGCACTGAAGTGCAGCTTCAGAATAGTCCGACCACAAAGGACAGGAATGGAAAGCTGGGCCATGTTACAAATAAAAAAAAAAAAGCAGAGACCCAATCAGCAAATAGCTATGGAAGAGCCAGTGTTGCTCAGATGCTTAGTGGCAGCAGTTAACCTGTTCTCACAGGAATAATTACTATGGTTTGTTAAGATGGCTGCCAATGTCTTTATTGCAGATTGGAAGAGATGTTACACTGATTCCTAACTGCTTCCAATGTAGCCATGCCTTTCATAGCAAAACAATTAGGTCAGCTAGGGGTTCAAAGGCAGTTGCCACTCTCATCTGACAAATTTGCATAAGCAGCATCATAGTAATGAAATGCTAAGTTTAAATGTTGACTGTTTATACTAATTTATTTATTTTATATTTGGTTACTGGGATGGTCCGACTGGGACAGAACCCATTTTCATTAGAGGCTCAGGGAGAAAAGATCCAGTCAGATTCTTAAAGTACAGTTGTGTACACTTACCATAAATGTAGATGTTCGAGTGTATTCATTGTTGCAGTCATTACATTTGGGTAATCTGCTGGCAGGTTGCCCTCAGTCGGCCTGAATTCCAAAGTCTTGGGTCCTGTGTCGGTTGCTGTCTTCTCTTCCATGACGTCAGGTCGTCAGGGGTATAAAACATGCATCCAATGCCATTTTCTTTGTTTTTTCTTGCTCCCGATGTCAGGTGCCCCCAAAAAGGTAGCAATATTATAAATAAATATATATATATATATATATATATATATATATATATATATATATATATATATATATATATACATGCATCAATATAAACTTTATCTTCATCTACAAGCAAATACACCACATAGGTTGTAGAAGATAGAGAAGGAAAGGTAAACTGTAGAATGACAGGGGGATGGTGAGAGGGTAACCTGGACTGCAACAGTGAATACACTCGAACATCTACATTTATGGTAAGTGTACACAACTGTACTATGTTCTTCGTGTTTCACTCTTGCAGTCATTACATTTGGGTAGAATCCCAAAGCTATGATTGGGAAGCTGGGGCTAAACAGCATTAGGTGAGGCTATAAGGCCCTGCAGCACTACAGTGGCAAAGCCTGCCTTGGACTTAGAGTAGAGAGGCAAATGGTAATGTTTTGTAAAGGTGTGAACAGAACTCCAAGTAGCAGCCTCTAGAATGTCCTTGGTTGGTACTCCTCTGAGAAAGGCTGCTGAAGTAGCTGCAGCTCTGGTGGAGTGAGACCTAATGCCCTTGGGTACAGGCTTGCCATGGTGTAAGTAGCAGAAATGGATGCAATGGCTTATCCACTTTGAAATTGTGTGCTTTGAAATAGCCTTTCCTTCTGATCCTGCAGCATATGTCACTAGTAATTGCTCAGTTTTTCTTAGAGCTTTAGTCCTGCTCAAGTAGAATCTTAGCTGTCTGTGTACATCCAAGGAATGCAGAATTCTTTCCCCTTTGTTCTGCGGATTTGGATAAAAAGTTGGCAGATGAATTGTTTGGTTAAGAGCCACACTGGAAACGACCTTAGGCATAAAAGTAGGATTTGTCCTCAGAGGTACCCTGTTTGGGTAAAATATGATAAAAGGCTCTACAGCCATGAGGGCCTGTAGCTCTGAAACTCTTCTTGCTGAAGTAATTGCTAGTAGCAGAGCTGTCTTCCATGATAAGAACTTTATATCAGCGGTAGCAGCTGGTTCAAATGGAGGCAGGGTGAGCTTTTCCAACACATAATTGAGGTCCCATGCTGGTAATGGTGATCTTCTAGGAGGCCTTACATTTTTGACTCCTTTAAGATACTGCTTTAGTAAAGGATGAGAAAAGATTTGTGGCTCTGTATTGTAATGAGCCGAAATGGCAGAGTCATGGATTTTGATTGATGAGAAAGATAGGCCTTTGTCAAGCATCTCAGTTAAGTATTGTAATATCTGAGGAATATGTGGTTCTGCTGTATCAGTTTCTTGTGCTTGATTCCTAGCACAGAATCTCTTCCAATTGTTAGCATAAGATTTTCTAGTACTAGGCCTTCTGGCTTCCAAAATGACATCCATCACAGCTTTACTGAGAGGTGTCATTTGTATGATTACAGGATTAGCCATGCTGCCAGGTTCAGAGTCTGTAGTTGACTGTGCAGGATCTGATTGTTTTGCTGGGACAGTAGTTGTGGTTTTTGAGGCAAGGTCCAAGCTGGGTATTGAGACAAATTCCTTAGGATTGGGTACCAGTATTGGTGGGGCCAGTCCGGGGCAATTAATATCATCTTTGGCTTCTCATGTCTGATTTTTAGGAGATCTTGGGTAGAAGAGGCAGAGGAGGAAAGGCGTAAACTGATAGGTTTTTCCAACCGAAGGATGGGGCGTCCACTTTCCATGCTTGTCTGTGATAAGTCCTTGTGCAGAATCTTTTCAGTTGATAATTGTGGGGGGAGGCAAATAGATCTATGTCCGGGCTTCTCCATTTCTCTGTTATCATGCTGAAGACTTGTGGATTTAGTTTCCACTTGTGAGGATCCATAAGGTTTCTGCTTAAATCGTCTGCCAGAGTGTTTTGTTTTCTTGGCAGGAATTGAGCTTGAAGATGTATTTGGTAGGTCAAAGGTGTGTCTCACAGTGCCATGGCTAATCTGCAAAGGGGGTATGAGTGTGTGCCCCCTTGCTTGTTTATATACCACATGATTGTGGTGTTGTCCGTCTTTATCAGTAGTTGCCCTGGATGAAGTAAGTCCTTGAAGGCTGTTAGGGCATTTTGAACAGATAGCGTCTCTTTCTGGTTGATATGTAGATGCATTTGATTTGGTGCCCATATGCCCCGAATGCATCTTCCTGCCATGTGGGCCCCCCAGGCATAATCTGATGCATCTGTTGTTAAGGTTTGGATGGCAGGGGGTAGAGTGAAGGGCCGTCCCATGTTTTGGTGACAGGCCTTTGCCCACCATAGAAACTCCTGTTGCAGGCAGGGAATGAGAGGAATCATTGTTTCCAGACTGTGTGAATGTTGACTCCATAAACATTTTAGGTACCATTGAAGTTTCCTCATATGCAGTCTTGCATATGGAATTAGTAGGATGCAGGATGCCACGAAGCCCAGAGCCTGCAGAATTTGTCTTGCAGAAGACTGGGTTTTTGTTGCCATCAGTTTGAAGTAAGTTGTCAGTTGCCTTTGTTTGTCTGGCGTGAGGTAAGCCATCTGGGCAGTTGTATTCAAGCTTGCACCCAGGAATGTTATCTTTTGAGAGGGTACCAGTTGTGATTTTTTTTCGTTTATTGTGTACCCTAGGCATGTTAGAAGCCTTTTCACAAACGCCAGGTCTCGTAGAAGAGTGTCCTTTTTCTCTGCTTGAATGAGACAGTCATCCAAGTAAGGATATATTTGAATACTTCTTTGTCTGCAAAATGCAATTACTGGTGCCAGGCACTTTGTAAAGACCCTGGGCGCAGTAGATAAACCAAAGGGCAGTGCAGAGGATTGGTAATGCATTAAGCCAGCCTTGAATCTGAGGTATCTTCTGCACAACTGTCTTATTGGGACTTGAAGGTATGCCTCTTTTAGGTCTAAAGTCGCCAGCCAAGCAATCTTGCCCAGCATGGGCAGAAGTTGCTGCAACGTGAGCATTTTGAATTTTGGAATGTCCAGGTATGTGTTCAAAATCAATAAATTCAGTATTGGCTGCCAGGCCTTTTCCTTTCTGGGTACCAAGAACAGTCTTGAGTAAAAACCTTGTCCTTTTTCCTGTTCTGGTACTGTCTGAATGGCCCCCATATCCATGAGGGACGTAAACTGTTTCTGTGCCTCTGTCCATTGTTTTTTTGGCAGATCTGGCTAACCATTTGTCATTGGCAGAGTGTGGAAATGAAATCTGTATCCCTGTGATACGATGTTTAGTACCCACTTATCCTGGGTTATTAACTGCCAATTTTGAGCAAAAAGTGCTAATTTTCCCCCTATGGGTGCTGCCAAAAGATAAGTGCATGGTGTAGGCAGAGGGAAGTCATTGGGATTGCTTTCTGTAGGTTTGCGCTTTATCTCCTCCAGATTTGGAGGTGGATGCGCCCCGTTGCTTTGACCTGTATGAGTCTTGAGCCTGGTACCTGGAACCCATAGTGTATCTGGATTTGCCCCTTTGAGCTCTGTCTGACACAGGAAAGGACCAGTTTTTTGTAGGCCAGTGTCTACTGAATCTTGGTGGCTGCACTTGTAAGAAATCTTTAACAGTTTGCATAGACTTAGCTTTGTCTTCCATTTTCTTTAAAACCTCTTCTGCCTTAATACCAAACAGAGAATCATGCTGTAAAGGTGCATCTAGCAATTTAGCTTTAACATGATCAGGCAGATTTTGTTCCTTTAACCAGGCATGCCTCCTAATCACAGATCCAGAAACTGCAGCCCTGCAGGAGGCCTCTAAAGAATCAAAACCACATTGCAAAGTATGCTTTCCAACTTGTTCAGCTGCATGCAGTAATTTCCGCAATTCTTTATTTTCTGCACATTCTGAAATCAACATTTTCTGTTTCAGCAATCCCATTACATGTTGTTGGTACTTAAGCATATGAAATTGACAATTTAAAACCCTAATTGCCAAGGTTGCAGATGTATAAACCTTTTTTCCCCATCTGTCCAGTGCCCTAGAATCTCTGTCAGAGGGGGTAGGGTTTTTTGCTGTTGAGGCCTTAACTCCCTTTGGACCCTGTGAAATAGTTTCAGGATCAGCACTAGGGTTTCTAAATAAAAATTTATGTGAGTCGGGGACTCAGTAATATCTGTCAGGCTTACTGGGAGCCAGAGGTAAGGAGTCAGGGGTCAAGCTTGACTCCGAAAACGCATCATCCACAATGTCTAAAACAGGGGGAATGGCTAAAGGCTTGCGCTGAGGGAGAAGAAGGAAATCCCTGAACCTCTTTTTTGATTCTGAGAAGTCTTAACTCTCCCAGTGAAAATGCTCCCTCAAAGTATGCAAGGTTTCCCCAAATGAATAATCCTCAGGAGGAGATGCAGATGGAATAGACTCCTCAGCATCAGAATAGGGAGGTATAGATAATTCCTGATCAGAAGAGGAATCAGAAGAAATAGAAACCTGATCTGAAGATTCATAATCATTGTCTTGCCTAGGCCTCTTATCTGGAAGGGGATGGGTACCCCTGATCAAGGTAATAAGGTCTTCAGCCATTTTGATCATCTGGTTTTTTAGGCATAGAGGCCTGTGCACGTGGCTCATGCGTCAGTTTTTTAGGTTTAGAAGTTGCTTTTGTCTTTGGTTTTGCAGCTGTCATCGGTTTGATGTACAAATGTTGAGGTCTGAATACACCCTCAGAAGCCGGTGCCTGCTCAGTGGCTCTGGACCCATCCGAGGGAGATACATCCGTCGGTCCAATATCTTGAGTATCTTGCGGCATGCCGGACTCCACATGGGTGTCGGTAGAGGCCTGCAACCCGAAGGTAGCAGGTATTAGGGGCTGCGAAGGCACCTCACTGAGTATCAGCAAACCAGCGACTGGCTTAGGAGAAGCTTTGTCGTCGGTTTTGGATCTCGATTGCCTTTCTCTGTCCTTTTCTTTGCATTTTTTATGTACTCCGGTAGTCGGATTGCTATCCAATGACATTTCTGGGTAGTTAAATCTGTTTCCAAAATACTTTGATGCACAAATATACCGACGCTTAATAGTGCGTTGGTTAAATCTAGCACAAAACCGACAGCCAAGCACGTTGTGATCAGGGTCTAGGCAAAAATACAGTATAAATGGAAATTCTTGTGAGGTATTTGCTTCCCACAAGTAATACAATTATTAACTTTTTCTGACATCGGTAAAAAGCAAGAAAAAAGTTTCCCCAACGAGGTACGTAGCTTTAGTGAAGACTTCGGTTCTGAAACTCAAACGCGAATATTTCAGTAGTCGGCCGACCGGCACTTGCGAAATGCTTCTGCTTCAGGCACTGCGCGGCAAGAAAGATTGAAGAAAATGGTGTCGGCTGCATGTTTTATACCCCTGACGACCTGACATCATGGAAGAGAAGACAGCAACCGACGCAGGACCCAAGACTTTGGAATTCAGGCCGACTGAGGGCAACCTGCCAGCAGATTACCCAAATGTAATGACTGCAACAGTGAAACACGAAGAACATCATAAAAGCATAGTAACAAAGCAGAACATGACACTCATAACATATGTATACACAAAACATATGGTTACAAACCGAGGGAAATTATTTTATGAAAAAAAAATTACAACAAAAATAGTAGTTATTTATAGACGAAAAGTAAATGATCACATAGATGCACATAACATGGCAAGCATTGTTAATACTTCATTGGAAGAAATCGGTAAGAAGGAGATTGTTTATAGAGGAGTAGTATTAAGTGTAGTAGCTACAAGTGATAAGTTTGTAAGAAGTATTGTTGGGTTAGGAGTAGTTAAATCTAATTGTGGGTACGGTGGTGCCTCCTATCCTGGAGTATTACATGAACAAAGCCATGATTCATCTAGGTGTAATTTAAGAAGTTTTTAGAACTGAGTGTAGTTATTTGTGTTCCTTGTACTATGAGGGAGGGTATTCCAGTTTTTTGCAACTAAGTATGAATATAGAGAGTCACCTGCTGAGTTGATTGATTTGGTAACCAGAAGCAAGGCCTTGTTAGATGAGCAAAGATTACAATTATTAGAGTAGGGTTGTAGGAAATTTTGTAGGGATGGTGTGTTTTCAGGTTGATGTATTATTTTGTGAGCTGTTGTTAATTGATTGTAGTTCAAGAGAGGAGGAAGTCCCAGCCAAGAGAGTTATTTTTAGATTATGGCAGTGATGTGTTGTATGAGTGGAATCTGTTGCAAATTTTGCAGTCTTATTGTAACATGTTTCTAATTTCTTTAATTCTGACTTTTTAAGGTTAGTGAATATAGGGGGGTATACAGAAGTGTAGACAGAAGGTGGGTTCTAGCAATAGCTATCCTAGAAGTGTCTGTTTGGAATTTTTTGCTTCTTTATAGGGTTTTCATTTTTTGTGAACTTTTTGATTGTGTTCAATATGTGTATGTCAAATTTTAGTTTATTGTCAATTATGACGCCTAATAGTTTTGTTACTGGCTGTGATGAAAAAGGTAAGTACTAGGCTATTGGCCTTAGGGCCTATACAAGCCCAGCCAAAAAGGTACCCTGGCTTTTGCCACCCAAGAAAATTATTTTCCTGTGCCACTGTTGAGCAGAGCCACAGAAGTGATACCCAGGGTGAATTTCCTATTTCCCATCCAATCATCAAGGTTTTTCTTGAAGAGTGCTAATGAGGAGCTTTGTTTGATATAGATAGGTAGTTTATTCCAGAGTATGGGAAGTCTCTGGGACAGGAATCTATCCCTCCGGCATGTTCTGTTTATTGTGGTGACAAGATTTAGGTCCCTAGAGCGTGTAGCTCGGAGGGATTGGGATTTCTTTAAGTGGAGCATGTCCAACAGCTCTGGGATTGACATAGCTTTGTATGTTAGGCAGAGATCACCTCTGAGTAGGCGATATGCAACAGAGTAAAGCTGGAGTTTTTTGAGACGATCTGCATAGGGCATCTGTTTGAGGCCAGTAATCCTCTTTGTGAGGTATTCGCACGTTTAGATGGGTGAAAGACCATTAGTTTACTTTTATTAGGGTTGAGAATGAGCTGTGAGTTTGTTAGCCAGGTTTCTATATCAGGGAAGGCTTTTTGAGTATTTGTTTGAAGTTGGTTTCTTGTAGTTGTGGCACATATGAGGGTTGAGTCGTCTGCGTATTGGATGATAGATGCTGGAGAAGAGACAGTGTTAAGCTCATTTGTGAAAATGCTGAAAAGGAGGGGCCCCAGGATTGAGCCTTGAAGGACTCCAAGTGTGACTGTGAGAAGTGGAGAGAGGTCTTGTTGCCACTTCACTGCTTGCTGATGACCAGATAGATAACTTTGAAAGCATGTGACAGCTGTGGAACTGATGCTGAAATTTTTTGGGGTGCACAGCAACCTAGCATGAGATACCGTGTTGAATGCCTTAGATATGTCCAAAAAGGCTGAGGAAACTATTTTGCCTTCATAGCTGAATTTATTAATGATGTTAGTGAAACTTAGAAGAGCTGTAGTAGTGCTGTGGTGTGATCTCAAACCATGTTGTGACTTTGTGAGGAGATTATTATGTAAAGGATGCCGAAGAAGTTGGAAGTGAATACATTTTTCCAGAATTTTGGAGAGTGGTGAAAGGATAGCTATGGGTCTGTAGTTAGTCAGTTCTGCTGAGATTCCACGTTTGTGTAATGGAGTAATGTATGCTGTTTTCCAAATAGATGGGATATACTGTTCTGATACTGAGTGATTTATGAGTATTGTCACAGGAAAGGAGGTGGCTTCTGTTGCTAATTTTAAGTATTCTGCTGGAAGGTTGTCTGCTGCCAATGTGACAGGTTTCAACTTCTTTAGTAATTTTTCAATAGTTCATTTTGGGACAGTTTGAAATGACAGTGAATTATTTATAATGTGTGAGGAGCTGGGCATTGATAATGGAGTTGATGTGTTATTGTTGGTCAGAGCTACTATGCCTTCAATGAAAAAAGATATTGAATTGTTCAACAGTGTTGCTAGTATTATCTGTTAAATTAGGCAAAGGGGTTGAGGTTTGACCTGGTGAAGTATATTTTTAATTGTGCTCCAGAATTTTTGTGGATTTATGGCCAAGGTATTAGGTACTCAGTGAACTTTAATCTATTAAAAAAATAACACAGAAAAATAGTAGTACCATTACACTGATAAGCTCTTATGCCAAAACTTTATCAGGGAAAGACAGTCCACAAAATCGGAATTGATATAGTACATTACAACAAATAAGAGTCTTCCTTCCATAACACACCTTAAAAAACTAGTCCCATAGTAATCCTTCCTGCTCCTGATTTTAATTATCCAATCAAGTTACACTGGTAAGTGAGCCCACCAATAAAACGAGTAATATTATGTTCTTAAAAACCAAGTTAAAAAAAGTCATATTAAAATTTGGTTTCATATTTAATCAACACGATCTGTTAAATGCAAAAGAATCATCTTTGTAAAGCTTTTAGTTTAAGAACACATGCAATAGATGTCTGATAATTTAGTCCTGGGTAATTGGTCACATTCAACAAAAGCTGCCAATAGAGTTCTCTCCTTTTAAGATGGACCATCCATGGTCCAACCCTCTCATTCTTACTAACTTTCTGTAAAATAAATTTAAATTAGTGGGTTTGATTGAATAATCCATAGTGAGAGTAGGGACCAGGTTGAGGATAGGTAAAACCACCAAGAACACACCAAGGAAGAAACAACAAAGGATCCACCAAAAAACTATTTATTCCAAAATTGATTTACTCTGACGTCTCGGCCTACGCCTTCAAGGAGTACAAATAAATGAAACTCTATACACATATATATACAGCTCATAACCATTCATTGATTGAATCAATTATACAATTAATGATAAAAAACACCTGAGTTCAATTTACAAGCATTCTCCAGTTAAAATCTTCATTAAGACCTTCAGGAAACAAAGTTTTAAACTTTAAAATAAAAACAGCTTCTTTTTGTTGCAACAAACGTTTTATATTTGAACAATTATACTTATAAACAGGAATTTGTTCCAAAATAGTTGCACATAGCCCATTGGAATTGCTATCATGACACTCTAAAAAATGTGTTGCTAGAGGGCTTTCTACTTTTTTGTTAACAATATCCCTGACATATTCCAACAGCCTTACTTGGAAGGTTCTCTTAGTTTCTCCGATGTAAAACTTTTTACACGGACAACTAAGGGCATAAATCACCCTTTCTGTACAACAGTTAGAAGAATCTTTAACTTGAAAAGCAATATTATTAATGTATTCAAAGGAGGGAACCACAAACTTGCAAGCTTTACATTTGCCACACCTAAGTGTGCCCCTACTTGTAACGTTATGATGTACAGCATCGCTTGGAAAGTTGAATTTACTTCTAACTAACATGTCTTTGATACTTCTGCCCCTGCAGTATGAAAATTTTAGATCAACATTTAGCCAAGTTCTAACATTGTTCAAAGAACATAAATAATTCCAAAATTGAAAAACTATCTTGACAAGTTCATTAGAAAAACAACTATATTTAGTAACAAAATACATAGTTTCTTTAACTTCTGAACTAATGTTCAGATTCCTTACATCCTCTTGTTTCTTAAATATTTTTTATGTTTATATTGTTCATCAGTATTATTAAAAAAAATTCCATAACTCTCTTGTAACATGGACTCATGATATCCCCTTTGTAAAAATGAATTATATAATAAATTTAATTCTCTGTGAAATATATTCTCATTGTTGCATAATCTATTAATACGCAACATTTCACTATATGGCAGGGAATTGATGGTATGTGGTGGATGACCACTAGAACTATGTACATATTGCGTAATACCTGTGAATTTTCTATTCACTGAAGTAATTAACTCTTGACCATTTAAAATTTCCAATTTGACATCAAGAAACGGAATGCAGGTATTAATTTTTAATCCATCAAACTTCAAAGAAAATCTATTGGAATTTAGATCAGCAAAAAATTGATGGGCCAGATCCTGTTCACCTTCCACTAAAAAAATTAAATCATCCACATATCTATAGTATTTGATGACATGATTATGAAAAAATTGATGTCGATAAATATACTCAAGCTCAAACAGCCCCATGGCTAAATTTGCATACATGGGGGCAAAGGCAGCCCCCATGCAAGTACCCTGTTTCTGGCGATATAACTCATTATGAAATTCAAAAAAATTATTGGTTAAAGAGAATTGGGTTAACTCCACAATGTATTCAGTAACAGGAGAGTTACCTAAAAAGAACCTAATAGCCTCTATGCCAAAACTATGGCTGATACTTGTATATAGGCTCTTAACATCAATCGTAACCCAATACATTTTCTTATTCCATGTAACATTTCTTATTTTATCAAGAAAATCAAATACATCAGTCAAAAAGGAGGGTAGTGTCTTGACATAAGATGAAAAATAATGATGTAAAAATATACCCAAATTACGCAAGAAATATTTGCGACCTGAAACAATCGGTCTGCCAGAAGGTTTCAGTAAATCTTTATGTATTTTGGGTAAACAGTAAAAGTAAGCCATGTCACAATCATCAACTTGAAATTTATTTTTAACATCACTGGTTACAAAATAACCTAATCTCAAACCCTTGGATATGAGAATTTTATATTCCATTATAGCAGAATTATAACTCTCAATATCTGTTTTTTCATAAGTGTTGCTGTCATTAAGATGTTCCATGCACATATGGAAATAATCCTTAGGATCAAGAACTACCAATTTATTGCCTTTGTCGGCAGGTTTGAAAATAATATCATCCCTCTTGCTAAGCAAAAGTAAAGTCTGCCATTCTTTATAAGTCATATTATACTTGATATTACTTTTATTCTGCATGAATGAATCATATGTTATTTCAATAGTATGATTGATCATTTTCACAAAATTTAAAACTTCATTATGTAAAACATAAGGTGTAAAATGACTATTAGAAGGTATTTTTTCTGTATTCAACCTAAAATATGTATTAACAGACTCATCAGAAGTGCATGAGTAGAAGCTATCCATAGAAACACTGGAATTACTGTCAGAATCATACTGAAACTGACTTGTATTCTGACTGAAAAAGTACTTGAGATGTAATTTCCTACCAAACCTATACACATCAGTTTTTAAATCATGCAGCCTTGACACAACCGTAGGGATAAATTTCAAACCAAGATTCAAAACAAAAATTTCATCATCTGTAAATGTATATTTAGATAGATTTACAACATAGTCACTATGATAACTTCGGACTGGGTTACCATTTACCTCTCTTGTGGCCACCCTGTCCATTCTGTTCATATGTTGTGTATGATGTAAATTCCCGTTGGCGTTTCTGTCCTTGTAGATTTTTAGAGGGCTGAAATGATTCATTCCGAAATGTTTGTCGAAAACCTGCTGGTTGTTGAGCTGCCGGTAAGCCAGGAAACTCTGGATCTCCATATTCTTCCTCACCGGAGGTGAAGCCACCTTCAGAAGCGGACGCCGACGAGTTTGGATGGCGTGCATTGCTGGATTCAGCCTGAAACCTAACCCGTTTATGTCCTTTGTTCCGATTGGCTCTCGAAATGAAAGCCTTGTTCATTTCGTAATCACGCAAGTCTCTGACAAGCTTGCCTTTCTTGCGTTCAATCAAAGTTAGTTCAAACTCCTTTAATTTATCTTGAGTTTGAACAAGGAAATCATTTAACGTAGAAACAGAAACACATTTGGATATGTCACCACATAGTTTCTTAATATCTTTGCATAACTCCGCTTGTTTCAGTTGGTCTCGCTCCACCAAAATGTGGAGCCATTCAGTGACACAGTTATGGGCAGCAGTAACCCATCGCTCGTGAAAGGCAATGTCAGTGTCTATAGTTAAATCAAAGGGTGTTGTAGGATCTTTATACACCCTTAAACCCCTCGGAGTGGTTTCTGTGTCAATATATCTTTGTAGCCCACAAATATTAAAGAAAGTTGCCGTTTCTTTCCACATTTTTTTCTCCAAATTTTCAAATAGTAGCTTATGTTCAGCATTTAGAGGTAGGGAAGTTTTCTTACCCACAGAAGAAAAAGGATTGGGAAAGCGTTTCTTACGTTCATGCTCCCATTGTTCCCAAATAGGTAAGTTCTTGTCTGTTGGATTTCTAGTAGAAGGCAGACGCTCATCTCTCTCAGTAGAATTAGTGAGGAAACTGTCCAAAGACAACTGGCTGCCTTCCATATTTTCACGAAAGACTCGTGGCAATTGTAAATGAGGATCCGTGGACATAGGTAAAACCACCAAGAACACACCAAGGAAGAAACAACAAAGGATCCACCAAAAAACTATTTATTCCAAAATTGATTTACTCTGACGTCTCGGCCTACGCCTTCAAGGAGTACAAATAAATGAAACTCTATACACATATATATACAGCTCATAACCATTCATTGATTGAATCAATTATACAATTAATGATAAAAAACACCTGAGTTCAATTTACAAGCATTCTCCAGTTAAAATCTTCATTAAGACCTTCAGGAAACAAAGTTTTAAACTTTAAAATAAAAACAGCTTCTTTTTGTTGCAACAAACGTTTTATATTTGAACAATTATACTTATAAACAGGAATTTGTTCCAAAATAGTTGCACATAGCCCATTGGAATTGCTATCATGACACTCTAAAAAATGTGTTGCTACAGGGCTTTCTACTTTTTTGTTAACAATATCCCTGACATGTTCCAAGAGCCTTACTTTGAAGGCTCTCTTAGTTTCTCCGATGTAAAACTTTTTACACGGACAACTAAGGGCATAAATCACCCTTTCTGTACAACAGTTAAAAGAATCTTTAACTTGAAAAGCAGTATTATTAATGTATTCAAAGGAGGGAACCACAAACTTGCAAGCTTTACATTTGCCACACCTAAGTGTGCCCCTACTTGTAACATTATGATGTACAGCATCGCTTGGAAAGTTGAATTTATTTCTAACTAACATGTCTTTGATACTTCTGCCCCTGCAGTATGAAAATTTTAGATCAACATTTAGCCAAGTTCTAACATTGTTCAAAGAACATAAATAATTCCAAAATTGAAAAACTATCTTGACAAGTTCATTAGAAAAACAACTATATTTAGTAACAAAATACATAGTTTCTTTAACTTCTGAACTAATGTTCAGATTGTTCAGATTCCTTACATCCTCTTGTTTCTTAAATATTTTTTTATGTTTATATTGTTCATCAGTATTATTAAAAAAATTTTCCATAACTCTCTTGTAACATGGACTCATCCATGGAGTCATCCACCACATACCATCAATTCCCTGCCATATAGTGAAATGTTGCGTATTAATAGATTATGCAATAATGAGAATATATTTCACAGAGAATTAAATTTATTATATAATTCATTTTTACAAAGGGGATATCATGAGTCCATGTTACAAGAGAGTTATGGAAATTTTTTTAATAATACTGATGAACAATATAAACATAAAAAAATATTTAAGAAACAAGAGGATGTAAAGAATCTGAACATTAGTTCAGAAGATAAAGAAACTATGTATTTTGTTACTATATATAGTTGTTTTTCTAATGAACTTGTCAAGATAGTTTTTCAATTTTGGAATTATTTATGTTGTTTGAACAATGTTAGAACTTGGCTAAATGTTGATCTAAAATTTTCATACTGCAGGGGCAGAAGTATCAAAGACATGTTAGTTAGAAGTAAATTCAACTTTCCAAGCGATGCTGTACATCATAATGTTACAAGTAGGGGCACACTTAGGTGTGCAAATAGCTTGCAAGTTTGTGGTTCCCTCCTTGAATACATTAATAATGTTTTCTTTCAAAGACTTTTAACTGTTGTACAGAAAGGGTGATTTATGCCTTAGTTGTCCGTAAAAGTTTTACATCGAGAAACTAAGAGAGCCTTCAAAGTAAGGCTTGGAACATGTCAGGATATTGTTAACAAAAAAGTAGAAAGCCCTGTAGCAACACATTTTTAGAGTGTCATGATAGCAATTCCAATGGGCTATGTGCAACTATTTTGGAACAAATTCCTGTTTATAAGTATAATTGTTCAAATATAAAACGTTTGTTGCAACAAAAAGAAGCTGTTTTTATTTTAAAGTTTAAAACTTTGTTTCCTGAAGGTCTTAATGAAGATTTTAAATGGAGAATGCTTGTAAATTGAACTCAGGTGTTTTTTATCATTAATTGTATAATTGATTCAATCAATGAATGGTTATGAGCTGTATATATATGTGTATAGAGTTTCATTTATTTGTACTCCTTGAAGGCGTAGGCCGAGACGTCAGAGTAAATCAATTTTGGAATAAATCGTTTTTTGGTGGATCCTTTGTTGTTTCTTACCAGGTTGAGGATACCTTGGAGAGGTGGAGATATGCTCTAGAGAGGAGAGGAATGAAGGTCAGCAGGACTAAGACAGAATATGTGTGTATGAATGAGAGGGAGGATAGAAGAATGGTGAGGATGCAGGGAGTAGAGTTGGCGAAGGTGGATGAGTTTAAGTACTTGGGATCAACAGTTCAGAGTAATGCTGAGTGTGGAAGAGAGGTGAAGAAGAGGGTACAGGCAGGGTGGAATGGGTGGAGAAGAGTGTCAGAAGTGATTTGTGACAGATGGGTACCAGTAAGAGTGAAAGGGAAGGTCTACAAGAGGGTAGTGAGACCAGCTATGTTGTATGGGTTGGAGATGGTGGCATTGACAAAAAGGCAGGAGTCAGAGCTGGAAGTGGCAGAGTTAAAGATGTTAAGATTTGCATTGGGTGTGACAAGGATGGAGAGGATTAGGAATCAGTATATTAGAGGGTCAGCTCAGGTTGGACGGTTTGGAGACAAAGTCAGAGAGGCAAGATTGCGTTGGTTTGGACATGTGCTGAGGAGGGATGATGGGTATATTGGGAAAGGATGCTAAGGATGGAGCTGCCAGGTAAGAGGAAAAGAGGAAGGCCTAAGATAAGGTTGATGGACGTGGTGAGAGAGGACATGCAGGTGGTTGGTGTGACAGAGCAATATGCAGAGGACAGGAAGAAATGGAAACAGATGATCCGCTGTGGCGACCCCTAATGGGAACAGCTGAAAGAGAAGAAGAAGAAGAAGGCTTTGATTGAATAATACTTGTTTTGCAAGGGCATTTTCCGATCTTGCTCTTTTTATATCATAATAATGTTCATAGATGCACTCTTTTAACATAAGCTCGGTTTTACCTATATAATATGCCCAGCAGAGTTGGCATAGGGCCGCGTATACCACGCCCCTCGTTTGACAATCATACCTCTGCGATACGGCTATTTTCTTACTCCCTAACTCATTTCTGTCACAAATAACGTATTTACAATAATTACAATGTCCATAAATTCGCATGCCGTACATCATCACCTGTTTCTCTACAAATGTTTTTTCCAGAATCGATTTTAAACATGTTCCTTTTTTGTAAACAAATCTAGGGAAATCAAACTTGTCTCTAATATTCAGTAATCCTTAAAAATAGCCCAGTTTTTATACATAATTTGCTCAATCTTGTTACATTCTAGATTATAGATAGTAACAATTGCATCCAAAACACTTGTTTATAATAACCTGTTGCTTCTCTAATAATCTTTGATTATTTTAAAGCATGTAAAATGGGTGTAAAATAGCCCACAGAGCTCTTATGAATCACTTATTTTTACATTATGAAATAAACTCTAGGGGGTAACCTCTTTTTAGGAACATATTAGTCAAAATGTCACATTCCTCTAAAACACTTCCTCCTAAGGTTGTAATGTAAAAATACGTAGTCTATTAATTCTTATTTTATGGACTTTTTTTTATCTGATGAAGTTTTGGCATAGAACAAGATGAAAGCGTTTATCAGTGTAATGGTACTACTATTTTTCTGTGTTATTTGTTTTAGTTGATTAAAGTTCGCTGAGCATCTAATACCCTGGCTGCAAGTCTTTGTTCGTCGTTGTTTTGGTTTCCGAGTTTGTTTTTTTTAGTGCAGTATTTCGATATTTATGGATTTGTTTTATGTTTCCATTGCTTTAAAAGGGCTGGTGTCTCACTTTTTAACCATGGGTTATAGTTAGCTTTAACTCGAACTGTTCTTGGAGGTGCAGGTTGGTTTAAAATGCTAAGGAAGGTGTTAGTGCTGTACAGCAGCATCTAAGGGTAGGTGCTTAAGAGCGGTCCAGTCTATCTTCTCGAGAATGTTAATTAGAACCTGCTGGTTAAAGTTTTTCTTGTTGTGGTTTTGGCGGCAGTTTAGTAGGGTTGCTGTGCTTTCTCAGTAGGTAGGTTGCTAGATGATCACTCAACTTATCTGGTAGGCATCCAGCTATTTGGTAATATTGAGGTTTATTAGTTAATCCAGTCCAAAATAGTGTTTATTTGTATTCCTATCAGATCTTGTAGGGCATTGAATTATTTGACCAAAGCCATGGAGGTTTATGTAGTTGTTAGGGTTATGTGAGTTGCATGTCATCCAGTCTTTGTTAAAGTCTCCTGCTGTAATGGTTTCCTGTGGTATGGCACTTGAAATCTTTTGGGGAATGGTTTCAGTTGTAGTGGTATTGTTTCCTAGTGGGAAGTAGGTTGTTTTTTTGTTTAAGTTGTAGTCTGATTAGGAGCAGTTCCACCTTGTTTGCATTACTAATACTTATGTTTGCAGGTTGTAGGGTGAGGGAACTTTTGAGGAGTATTGCCACGCCACCACCCCTTTTTTCTAGTCTGTCGACTCTAAGTACATTTTAGCTGGGAGGGGTAATTTCAGTATCTGAGATATGTGGTTTTAATGGCTATGTCAGAGTTGTATAGGGAGAGAGTGGCATGGAGTTATACTAATTGATATATTAAGATGACTTAACTTAGTTTCAAAGATGTCTGTGACATTTAGAGAAAAGTCTGAAAATATTTTTTCTTGTAATTCTTGTAAAGTATCAACACATTTACCATTTTCATACCCTCCCCTTCCCCCAGGACAGAACCATCAAAATCAGGACTGTTCTCCAGGAAGTGAGACAGGTGGCTACTCTATCAACTAGATGCATTGATACTGTTTATAAAAGATCCTGTTTGCTTTCTTGTGACATCCTTCCAGAGGGTGATGCATATCTGGTATACTCTTAGCGCTGGAAGCAGAACTTTAGTCTGCTGCACTTACTGACACACACATCATAAGTTCAGTTAGAGAAACAGGAATAGGTTGCTGTATGCCTCATTTCACTGATGGTTGTAGCCATCAGAAGTACAGTTTCTTGCAAAAGAACACAAGAGTAATTTCCAAGTCTTATCACAGCAAGAGGTTCTTTGGTTCAATTCTCGGCCACAGCACCTTCTGTGTGGAGTCTGCATGTCCTCCCTGCGGTCAAGTGAGTTTTAAAGACATGCAGTAGGTGCATGTATGTATGTACTTTCTGTGAAGGTTGGGCACTGGGCTGGCAACTTGACACATAAAACCCCCACTGTCAATCTGCGGACCGGTGATCCGCTGTGATCACCCCTAACTTGACAAGCAAAAAGACTGAGCCCAGAGCATAAGTAATACTTGTGGCATTATCAAGGAGCCAGTTTTATTGAAAACTGAAAAGAGAAAAACATAATGCCAGAAGACATCTGTGCTGCAAAAGTTATTCAAAGGTAAGGAATAGAAAGGTGGTAATATTTGGCTGTAGAATTGCAGAACAGCTTAATAAGGAGAAATAAAATATAACATTAGTTAAAAAAACAAATGCAACTGATAAAGAATTTTCTACAATATTCAATACACCCCCCAAAACAAAAAAATCTTCCCACTGCAGGGACTGGGAAATAGAATTATTTTCCAGTCCCTTAATTTTACTGTCACCATCAAGGAGTCAGGTCTGTAGAAGAGTGATTTTCCTGTACTTTAACAAATCACTATATGAGCAGAATAACAAGATTGAAGATATAATGCTATGATACATCTGTGCCTCAGAAAAAATAGTTACCCAATATTAAGGAACAGAAATGTGACCATATTTTGCCTTGAAACTTAACTTAGTAAGGGAAAACACGAACATGCCATTAGTTATAAAACAAGCAAAATACAGTATTTTCTATAACATTCAGGTAAAATAAAAATATTTTTTTTTTCCACTGCTGGTACTGGGGAACAGAATTATTCTTAAATCCATTCCTTTCCACTAGCGGCTGTCACACAGATATCTAATAATATGCTTAGTTCCATACATGTTATCTTCTATTTACACCCACTGATATATTTGCAACTGCATTAGTCTGTTAAATGTGTTACCTGCCAGAACTTGTCTTAGATGTTATGTTATCACAAACTGAGGCTTTTAATTATCTGTGTTTGGATTACCTAGTTATTGTTTCTTTTCCACTCCTCTGTTAGCACCTTTGTATCTATTGCATTTTTTCTTATTAACAAATGCAGTATATTATGTTAAAATTACTTATTTTTCTTCTCAGCTCCCTCTTTTAAACTACTTTTCCCTGGACCCCCCCCAGCTCAAACTACTGGCCTGTGGCGCTCTTTAACAGTACCAGGCAACCTTGGGATCAGTGTTATTTTCAAAAGATAAAGTAAGTTTTATCCTGTAGACAAAATTGTTAAAGGAGTACAACAGGTTTCTCTTATGTATTCCTCAACTTCATGGCCTTTTTCCTCCCTATTTACATTGTCCTCTGTAAAGCAACAACAATAAAGCATTTACAATTTTTATAATTCCCCTTACTTCTGTAACAGAAGCCTACCTTCTCATACTGTGATGGTTTCACTTACAAAATGATTCTCTCACATTTGAATAAAGCTTGCTGGAGTCGCCCAATTACTGACATCATCGAGGCCAGGCAGTGCAGGTACTTTTTTTTTTTTAAATCAGTTTCCTCCCCCAAAGTGACATCACCACAGCCGTCATCTGATTCTAACTAAAATAATAAGACCCACCCATTCTGTGATGTCATGGCTCCCTTGTCCTTCCCCAAGCCTGAGTGCTGTTCATTTTATTCAGTAGTAGTGTAGTAACACCGATGTTTGGAAACACAGAAATTTGGTATGCATACTTGTACATTCTGCATGGCAAATGATGCTTAGGTGGTATATCACTTGCATACTTCTCTGTTGTATTTGCACCAGATACTGCTAGTGTGCAGTGTGGGAATAGAAAGATTAAAACATTACCCTGGTATCAGAAGTGGCAGTGCAACATATTCATAGTGGCTTAACATGAGAGTAACTCTAAGCAAGCACCATGTGAAACCTGAACAAGCACCTAGAGTTATTCAGTGCAGCTTCCACACCTTGTCTGAAAATGAATTCACATACTCACATAAACAGGAGTAGCTGCATATTGATGGCTAAAGGAGTATGGGCATGTCGGGTGGTTACTACACTGCAAAACTGGTATGTAATGGTGGAGATATTTGGAGGGCATGAGCAAACACACCAGTATATTAAAGCCATAGCACCTATTGAACTGGAGGCTGGCAAATAGATTTAGTAAGTGATTTTGTCCATGAACAAATATTTCAACAGTGATTCTTTGCAATGGCATCCATTATCTGATTCAAGGTAAATTAATCTTGATGTCCTTTATTTAAAAAAAAATCAATAAAAATTTTACTTTGTTATAAGTGACTTCTGGACACAAGAAAAAGGAAGGGGAAAATATAGCAATGTGGTTTGTATGTACAAAGACAAATCCAGGGACACTGCAAAATGTTTTTTTTTTTGCAAACCAACCAGTGGAGTAAAAACATGAAGGCAAACACTGCATACCAACACACTTTGCACATGTAAATCTCAATTTTTAACAAGGTGGAAGCATGAAGTGATACCTTAACACTTAAATTAATAAAGATCTAAACTGGTTAATAGTATAAATGTTTTATTCTTTAGCTCCTTGGTGCAAGACCTTACTGGATGTGATTGCAGTCAAGTAAGGCCATGGCTATAGTGCAGCAAAAAATGTCCCCTCTAACAAAGGAAATGCTAGAGCAAAGATTAAATTACATGAGTCAAGCACCCTGCTGAGATCTGCCAATCAATGGAATTACCAGGTCAAATTACCCTCAGGACTTTGACAGCTAGGTAAGCTAAGTGTTATGGGGGAGGGGAGAAGTAAATGGACTGGAAATCATTGTCTCACAAAATAGTGCCATTTAAACTAAATTAGAAAAAAGGCAACAGTAAACAGCACTTGAGTGTGTTCTGTGGCATTTGCACTGTTTCTGTTTTAAGTAGTCATCCAGCAGCAGGGAATGTTACTTACACTGTTCTATTTTACTCAGTACTTTGTACGCATGCAACATCTATGAAATGACAGGAACTTTAGGCAAACGGAGGCCTGCATGATGTAACATTTTTGAGCCAAACAATGATTTCTGGGATATTGGATGGCAACCTGATTTATCCAAACCAGCCTCCAGGTGGTCAGAGTCTGGAATTACATATAAAAATATTTAAAATCCTGTAAATAATCCCAGAGTGTTGTTAAAGTGTAGGAAACATCATGCCATGATGTTTTAAACATGTTTTTTGAGTCTGTGGGTGCGGTACTCCTTTAATTGCTAGCCCTAGTTTAATTCTATTTTTTTTTTTTTTTTTTAACTAAAGCGCTCCACCGTGGACATTAGCTGCCCCCCCCCCCCACATCCTTTGCTTTCTAACAGCAGTCTCCCTTTACATGGTGTTTAACTATTTGAAAGCCCTGCTGTTTTTCTACTATTACTAAACACTTTCTCCTGTAAATACTGGTCTTTCTAAATCCCACGTACTCCTGGTAAAAGTGATTATTTTAATTTATTTCATAAGAAAGGTATGCAAAACAAGTAAGTCCAAAGTACCTACTGCTTTTCCTGATTGTTTCAGGATGTTAGCTGCCCCACCCCCAATCCTGTGCTTCCTAACAGCAGTCTTCCTTTATATGTTGTTTAACTATTTGAAAGCCCTGCTGTTTTTCTGCTATTACTAAACACTTTCTCCTGTAAATACTGGTCTTTCTAAATCCCACGTACTCCTGGTAAAAGTGATTATTTTAATTTATTTCATAAGAAAGGTATGCAAAACAAGTAAGTCCAAAGTACCTACTGCTTTTCCTGATTGTTTCAGGATGTTAGCTACCCCACCCCCAATCCTGTGCTTCCTAATAGCAGTCTTCCTTTATATGTTGTTTAACTATTTGAAAGCCCTGCTGTTTTTCTACTACTACTAATCCCTTTCACTTATAAATTCTGGTCTTTAAATCCCACATACTCCTTGGTAAAAGTGGTTTATTTTATTTCAGTAAGAAAAGTATGCAAAACAATTTAAGTCCAAAGGACCTATTGCCCTGATTGTTTCTGTAGACTTGCACATCTGTGAAATCAGGGCCAGCCCTTTTCATCATACTATTGGCTATTCACCACTTTTCTGGTCAGTTCTGTCCTCCCCTTCCCCCACAAGACCAATTACAGCCAAACCTAGCTTCCTTAAGCCACAGGAGTCATTTTTAAAATCCCTTTGGTGTGTAGCTGCTTGTCTCATCGGGTGGAGTGCCCATACCTAAGGTTATTTTTCTCAAACCTAATGTTATTTTTTACAAACATCTCTTGGTGCCCATACTGTTTTTGTTATGCTAGCTCCACAACTTTGAGAGTGAAATAACACATTTAAACTGAAAAGAAAAACAAGCATTACTGTATGTCTGATAAAGCAGTGTAGAGTGCCCCTAACTCAATATTTATTTTTATTTATTTTATTTTACATTTGAAAACCGGGAAAGTCTGACTGGACGCAGGTCCATTTTCAGCGGAGGCTCGGGGAGAAAAGCTCCACATAAAAAAAATAAACAAAAGTGACAATACATTTACATACTATTGCACATATAGGAACATATTTAACTTTTTTACATAGGTGAATAGAACAAATATCTTCAGAATAAGTGATTTAAAAACCTTGTTTGGTAAGAAATAAGTAGTTAATAGATAAGAGGAGAAAGTACTGCAGAATCATTGCAGTACTGAAAGGAAAGTGAGTTAATCTGGGGGGGGGGTCACATGGGCACAGCCAATTGGTAGAGTAGTGGGTGTTGAGTAGTTCTTTGAATAGTGAAACAAAGCTGGTGGAAGTTATGTTCTTTAGGAATGAGTTCCAGATTTTAGCTATTGTACAACCAAGGAGAGCTTTGCCTGCTTCATTCTTATGTTTAATGACAGTTATGAGAGTGTGGTCTGTAGATCTTAAGGTATGGGTGGTAGTGTAGGGCTGTATTAGATTTTGCAATGCTGGAGTTTTGTCAGGGTGGTAGTACAGTTTGTGGGCTGCGAAGAGTTGTGTATTAAGTAATAGTTGGGGCAACTCAAGCCAGTTGAGCTGTTTAAGGGAGAGACAGTGATGGGATCTATTTGAGGCACCAGTGGCAAATTTAGCAATCTTGTTATAGCAAGATGCCATTTTGTTTTGTTCGCTCAGGAGAAGATTAGTCAGGATTGGGGAGGCGTACAGTAGGGTGGCTAACAGGTGAGTTCTTGTGACAGTGGCTTTGGTATAGTTGGGCATGAATTGCCTGTTCCTATACAGGAGACCCAGGTTTTTGTTTACTTTTTTGATTGTTTGTGCAATGTGTATGTCAAATTTGAGATTGTTGTCAATTACTACTCCTAGGAGTTTAGTGTGTGTAGTTGGGGTGATAGTGGTGTTATCCCTGGAGTTTATGGTGAAGTCAATATTTGGTGCAGAGGATCTACCAGGACTGAAGAGAATAAGTTTTGTTTTTTTTTTAGGGTTGAGTAGAAGTTTAATGCTGGTAAATCATGCTTCAGCCAGAGTAAAGTTATCCTGTGTTATTGTTTGAAGTTTGCTTAAGGTTGGGGCGGCACATATGATGGTAGTGTCGTCTGCCTATTGTACTATAGAGGCAGAGGGACAGGAGACTGCTCTCTGATTTGTATATATAGAGAATAGTAGAGGCCCAAGTATTACGTCCGCGGTGGTGCAGCGGTAGCGTTGTTGCCTCACAGCAAGAGGTTCTCCTGTTCGATTCTCGGCTCGAGTGCGGGGAGTGCCTTCTGTGTGGAGTCTGCATGTCCTCCCCACGATTGGGTGGATGTTCGAAAGACATGCATAAATGGGCGTGCCTTCGTTGAAGGTTGAACATCGAGCTGGCACCTCGGCATTCGTGAAAATCTAGTGCCAATCATTAGCGGACCGGAGTTCCACTGTGGCGACCCCTAACCGGGAAAAGCCGAAAGACAACAACAAGTAGAGGCCCAAGTATTGATCCTTGTGGAACTCCTATAGTTATAGGTAGAAGGGGGGATAGTTGGTCCTGCCAAAGCACTGCTTGTTGATGGCCAGATAGATAGTTATTGAACTATGATATGGTGATGGAGTTTATGTTAAGGATAGATAGAGTGTTGAGTAGTATGCTGTGGTTGACCGTATCAAAGGCTTTAGATAAGTCTAAGAATACAGAAGATACAAAAAGACCGTTGTTAATGTGGGTGTTAACTATATTGTTATAAGAGAGTAGGGCTGTTGTGGTACTATGGGAAGACCGAAAACTGTGTTGGGATGTTGATATAAGGCTATTTTTTAGGAGGTATTGCATTAGTTGTGAATGTACTACTCTTTCCAAAATTTTGATAAAGGTGATATTGGCCAGTAGTTGGTCAGTTCAAGGGAGTTGCCGCCTTTATGGAGTGGAATAATATGAGATATTTTCCACAGGTTAGGTATTTTGCATTCAGATATGAATTTGCTTATGAGGATAGACACAGGGTAGGATATGGTTTCAGCTGTTAGTTGAAGGAAGTCAGCTGGAAGTTTGTCAGCAGATAGTGTGGTAGGTTTTAATTTTTTGAGGAGTTTAGTAATAAGTTGAGTGGGTGCTGGAGATGAGGAGAAGCTAGAGAGAGACTGTTTTGTAGTAGGGGTAGTGGAGGTTGGAGAAAGGATGGTGCTGGTGGAGCTATTTAGGGTGCTAGAAAGGGCTTGTACTGTTTCAGTAAAGAATTTGTTGAATTGTGTGGGGGTGTCCTCATTGTTGGTTGGTAATATAGGTGTGGGAGTGCCGGTTTTACCTGGGTGCAGTAATTTATTTATTGAGGCCCAGAATTTCTGAGGGTTATTAGTGTGTCTTTCTTGTAAGGTTTTGTAGTATTTGGCTTTATCAAGTTTAATGAGTTGTTTGGTCTTATTACAGGACATTGAGAAAGGTGGAGTTAAAGTAATCAACTGCTTCATCAAGGGGTAGTTGTTTTAGGGGGGACCAATTACAGTTTTTTAGTTCGTTGTTTACGTCCTTAGCTTTGAAGTTCATTTTGTTATGAACTATTCTAAGGGTGGATTGGTTGCAATGGTGGGATTTATTCCTAATAAGATATGTTGGTTGGTGGTCGCTCAAGCTGTCTGGTAGGCAGCCTGATTGGTATGTGGAGGAGGGGTCAGACAGAAGTATCCAGTCTAAAATGGAATGACTATTAGATTTTTTGTGTATTCTAGTGGGAGTGTCTATAATTTGTGTAAACCCATGAAGATTAATATGGGTAGAGGGATTGTATTTGGTACAGTCGGACCAGTCAATGTTAAAATCTCCTAAGATTATGGTCTCATGTGGGTGGGAGATAGCCACCCAGGATAAAAGGTTCTCCATAGTGGCAATGTTGTTTCCTGGTGGGATGTAGACACCTGCTACAACTATATGTTTTAGAATTTATTTTTAATTTAGCAATAATCAGTTCAGAATCATTAACTTCTTGGGGGTTGTAGTTAACTTGTTCCAATATGAGATGATTTTGATACATTATGGCTACACCTCCTCCTTTGTGTCCTGTCCTATCCTTCCATATGATGTTATAGCCAGGGGGTGTAATTTCATTATCATGATGTTCTGGTTTAAGCCAGGTTTCTGTTAGTATGGCTAAATCAGGTTTATAAAAGGCAAAAAGGGCATGGAGGTCTTGAACTTTGCTAAGTATACTTCTAACATTGATGTTTAAGAATAGAAGAGAGATGTTAGTCCTATTGTTGAGAAGATTTGGTTGGTTAAGGTTTAGATGGGGAGAACAGGTGGGTCCTGGGTTAGGATGTATATCACCGCAGCAAGTGAGTTTTTGGGTTAGAATTAGGTAGAGCTTAAGTAGTTTTTGTAGTATTTTATTTTGTTTTACAGATGAGTAGAAGTTAACTTTAATTGTTTTATTTATGTAGGAATATCGAAGGGTTGGGGCAAGATCGTGTGGAGATAGTGGGAAATGTTGAAGTTTTAGTGAATTGGCTATAGTGTTGGTTTTCCACTGAGTTGTCTTAATTCTGTGCAGAATGTGTTGTATACCTCCACAATGGTTCTGCATTCCTCCAGACCAGTTTAAGGCAGCTGATAGTTTTCTACGCACTGGGTGCACACTGGGAACTCGTGCTCCATTCCTAAATATCAAAAACACAGAAGAAAGAAAGCATAGCTTTCCACTTTAACTCATTTTTCATAGACTCCATCCTCTTACTCATAAAAAAACAAAAATAGAAAATAGCCTGCAACAAATTACCCTCCCTACTATTACCAATTCACCTACCTCACTCTCTGTTAAACCCGTCCAAACAAATACAATAAAAAAATTGCTAAGCCAACTGAAACCCACAACCCTTACCGCAGACAAACCGCCAAATGACTACCTCAAATTAGCAGCCAATGTCATGTGCTACCTACTTTCAATGCTGATCAGTAGATCTATCACCGAACAGTATGTACATAAAATCTGGAAAACCTACTACATAGTCTCACTCCACAAAGGAGGCTCCTCACTAGAACTATCCAACTGTAGGCCAATATCTATACTTATCCCCTCTTTCTAAAATCTTAAAGTGCATCCACTCTCAACTGATGCAATACCTACTATCTAATAAGCTCCTTTCCCGTGCACAACATGGATTTTGACCAGGCCATAGTACCACCACGGCATTCTTCAAATTTACCAATACTGTCAACCAATTAAAAAACAATGGCCAAATGGTTGCCTCAGTATTTCTCGGTATGTCAAAGGTATTTGACACAGTGTCCCATGAACAACTCCTACATGAGCTTGCATCACTTGACATCTCTGAAAACACTCTCATTTGTTTCCAAGATTACCTGTCTGACCACTATCAATCAGTCAAATGGTAAGATGACGTCTCCTCCCCACTTCCTATTACAGTAGGTGTTCCCCAAGGCTCAATTCTTGGGCCTTTGCTCTTCACAGTTCTGACCAATAACCTACACAAAGCTACTAACCTTGCTTCCATCATACAATATGCAGATGACTCCACTGTCATCTGCACCACACCTACCCTAAAACAACTACAAGAGAATATTCAAAAATCTTTGACTGCCATCAAGTCTTTCTTAGAAAAAAATACCAGCTCATCCTTAATCCCAACAAAACCAAACTAATGATGTTTCCTAAGCAGTGCCACAAAACAAACTCCTCCAACCATGACTTTACAATCACCTCATCCAATCCCACTCAAATTCAACCGACCTCAAAAACCAAGCTACTAGGTATTATTCTAGATGATGAGTTAAAATTTGACAAACACATATTTCATGCCATCAAAAAGGCCCACATTAAATTAGGTTCCCTTTACAGAATAAAACCTTTCTTAAACTTTTCCATACAAGCTAATGCCAGGACCCACCTACTATCCACTTTACTCTACACCTCCCCTATGTTTACTAACCTCAGAAAGTCAGACTTAAGCAAACTTGAATCATGCTACCCTAAGATTGCCAGATTTGCTACTAACCTGCCCTACAGAACCTATCATTGTCTTGCTCTGAAACAACTCAAATGGCTAGAGCTACCCAACCTACTAACCCTAAACCAACTTACCATAGCCCATTCCATAGTTTACCTAACCGACAAATGTCCATACCTACAGGACCTAGTACAAACCCACCTCAACAGCAGGGCTCTACGATCCTCAAAAAATTACTACTCGGAGTTACAAAATCTAACAGCAGCTTTGGAGACTCACTATATATTATTTACATAACTATATCATGGAACTCCACCCCCCAGAATATACTAAACACTACAAACCTAATGCACTTCAAAAAACTGCTAAAGTCCCACCTAAACGATAACTGCTTATGCTCTTGCTCCTCACCAGGCTGAACCCATTTCCTCCTTCCTTACCTTCCCTCTTCCTATTCTCCACCTTCACTATAGCTCTGTGCTTATTGAATACCTTACTTACTCCAGTCCTCACTCTCTCTCCCCTACCCTCCACTTTCAATATATCTCTATTTGCTTACTGATCCTATGTGATTATAAGTCTGACAACATTCAGCATAACAATTTACAGTGCCAAACAGGCATATCTGAGACACTACTCCATTGTATATTAAGCTATTGTATCTCTGAGACACTGCTCCACTGAATGATTTCTTGGTACTAAGTGTAACTGCCAAAGTATGTGTCACTAAGTGATCCTGATAACTTTAATACTAACTTGAACTGTGATAATATGTGTTACTATGTGATTTATTACTATAATTTCTCTGATTGTTTCACTGTTGTTTAAAATACTGACTGTTATGTTGTTGTTGTTATTATGTGGAGCTCTTCTCCCATGGCCTCAGCTGAAATTGGACAAACTTGCCCAGTCGAATTTCCCTGGTAAACAAATGTTAAATAAAATAAAAATCTAAGTGCAGTGACAATTTGTCAGCTCAGAAGTAGTGTGTGGAGAGGAGACTGTCATTTCATTGTAGACTTCAAAAGTTTACTTTGAACAAAGGGCTGCAATTTAGTTAATTTTTGGGTTGCAGCTGTATAACTCAGTATAGTGTAAAACTTTTTTTTTGAGACAAACATAAATGGAGGGTCATTCCAGGGAAAAAAAGCAGCAGTCCTGTTACAGAAGGTATGTAACAGTGACTGACACTAATCACGTTATATGTTAATGGAATGTGAATACACCACTACTTCCTTATGTCTAGCATGACTTGAAATGGATTATGAAAAAGAGAAAGGGTTGAAGAAAACAAGACCACTTTGATATGCTAAGCTCTGTTATCAGTTTTTTGTGGAAAAACACATTAAATTCTGTAAGCAGCACTCCGAGTAATTTTTAGGTGTTAAAATAGCTCAGAAAACAGAGTGAAAAACAGATTTTTTTTAGTTCTAAGGTAGTTTTTGTTTAAATAGCAAGCGAAAACAAGTGCAATATAGTTTTTATTTCCCTGGTATAGAGATGCTTAGAAAATCATCAGTTTAGGTTTAATATTTCTCCGAACTAGTGCACTGAGGTGTCGCTTCAGAGTAGTCCCGGCACAAAGCAACAGGTTGCACGAGTGATTGTATTCAAACTTATAATTAATTATACTCACACTTGAGTATACTTCGAAGGAATGGACCTTTAGGCTACCTTACCCTTTACACTATAACTCCTCGTTCACAGATAGGCTGCTGAAACATCTCAGATCTGGCATGTGTAATCTTTCTCTGCACAGCCTCATGTAGCAAGGCTGTGTTCCACTCATCAATCTATCCTCATTCCCACCTTATCATCATTATATACATCCCTGTCCTCTTAATTCTACTCATAATCTCAGCCAGCAGACTATCATTTAAAACTGCAAACAGTAGGATACGAGTTCACCATCTCAGTATATTCTTTGCTGTATTGGCTATCTCAGCACAACCAGTCTTTCCTTAGCCTGAGAAATCTACAAGTCTTAATTATCTTCTACCTTCAGCAGCACACAGATGATAAACTACAAACATCACTCAACCCATCCATACTCCAAGCCAGGTAGGCTACCCCATATTCAGACTATTTTACTAAACACACCCCACACACTGTCTTCTTTGCACAAGCAGTTAGAATATAAAAGCAGTACCTCACAGTGCTATTCTTATAATCACTGTTGACTTTCACATTTAAGAGAAGTATAACACCTGATAATACAGTTTGTACTATCCATGTTTATTGTGTAAATTTCCCTTTGTCATAACATCCACCTACTATCTAAACATGTTCTCTTTACTACTACTCACTCCTAGTTTCAATTAACACTCCAGTACTTTTCACTGCTACTTTCCACTGTTGGCACTTTACATTTGTTGACACTGTGCATTACCATTCTGTCATGTTGTCACATATCACTGTGTATATCCATCTCTCTCATACAGATCCTTGGGGGCAGTAAGGATAAACATTTTCTGATTCTACCCTCTCAACTTTCACCTCTTTTCCACCCTTTAATCCCTGGTGACACCAATGATTAAACCCTTTCTTATTTTCACCGCTCACATACATATATTTAGTAGCAGCAAGGACAAATTCTCTCTTATTTTACCCTCTCAACTTACATCAGTTTTTTACCCTTAAATCTGTGCTGACAATTTGGGTAAAAATTCTCTTATTCTATCCATCAAACTTTATCTCTACTGCTAAGTGGCAGCAAGAAAAATCTCTGCAACCTATACCCCACCATCCCTTTACTCTTTGGTGTCAGCAAGGAGAATCTAACCAACCTGTACCTCAACTTACCTACAGTCCTTTGTGGCAGCAAATAAAGTCTTACTAACTTTACAATACACTTACCCTGTGTTTGAAAAGGTAACCTGCACCTATGACTTCATCCCAGCACTTTTGCCTTCCATCCTTGGTAGCAATAAAAAAAAAAGAAAGAAAAACTTCTCTCTAGTCCCTGTGTCCTTGGTAGCAATTTCATCAGTTGTACCAAGTAGAATTGTATCCTCCATTACTCCACTGTTCAAGAAGCCTAAGTACATTCTGCACCATCCACATCCACTTCTCACTTTACCCAGCACAGACCCTTCCGCCTGTATATGAGAACCTGTGATTCTTTTAACCACAACCATGCTATCCAACCTTACCCCGCTCTCCTACCCTTGTTGCAGCAAGAGCACGCTTTCCTTACTGTAAATTCAAACCTAATAACAAAGGCATTGTCTTCTTCCTATTCCCACTTGTACTTCATTATAACAGACAGTTTTTTTCTACCCATGCAGCCTGAAAGGAACATACAGTCCTCAATAGAAGCAAAGCCTATTTCACCTATCAGTTCTGCTGCACAGCTAACTGTTGGTGGACATACACAACAGCACTATCTATATTTCCCTGCATTTACCTATAACAAAACTAGAAGCAGTAATAAATGAAAAACTGCTGTATGAATGGGTGACTTCTGCATAAATGGTGCCAATAAATATTGATCCTATCTTGTGCGTACCTTCAACCTTAAAGGACAACCGCACCCTCAGACTCAAAAAACATATTTATTTCATCATGGTTTGGTGTTTCCTACATTTTAACAGCACTCTGGGACTATTTAGAGCTTTTTAGATATTTTTATATGCAATTTCTGACTCTGACCACATGGGGGCTGGCATTTTGAAATAATTCAGACTGTTTACTTTGCCTCTAAGTATCCCAGACAGTGGCGGCTGGTGACTTCAAATCAAAGGGGGGCTGCAGGAGACAGCTGAATGGGTGGGGTCAATGGGAAGGGGTGCAGCCAACTAGAAAGGGGAGGAGCTATGCTCAAAACCACAAAAACTAAATATACTGCCCTGGGTGCCATACCGTCATTATGAGAGTCCAATCAAGACAAAATGAAGTGTAGAAGAATAAAAATATTTCAATGCATTGGCTGCATGACAGCTTAATATCTAGATGGAAACAAAAAAGTTTGTGAGGCATGAAAAAATAAATTACTTTTTTTTAAATACATTAATGAAATGCCAGTCAAAATCAAGTATAAGAAAAACAAGCAGCACTCAATTCAAACCACTTCTTGCACTGCAGTTCCAATTACAATTTATATTCAGCTTTATTAAAGTACCAAGTAACATGCTGAAAGTAGAAATCTGTGATGCCCCCACTTGTAAAAATGTTCCTTATCCAAAAAAAGACTTGCTGCCTGACATCTACTTGTTTCATGGGGAAAACATGATCAAAGTAAAAAATGAAAAGCAAACAAGAAATAAGCTCAAGATACACTGCTTAAAAGGATTACTGTACAGGTTATGGACCACACGATTGGCATTCTGTTTACGGGTAAAGCCTGCAGAGATGACTGGAAGTCTCCAAGTGTAATGAGACTCTTAAAATAATGTAATCCTGTTCTTTATTACAAATACTGGCATATGCATTTCAATACCCAAGGCTTATACATTATCTAGTTAAGTATTCTCTACATGGCAACAGAAAGGCTTTCAATGTTGGCAATTCTTTAACAGTATGCTTATTAAAGCTTACTTGCATCTTGCAATCTCAGCCAAGCTTACCTGATGGTTGTTAGATATTATGAATATAAATATGCTGAAAGATAAAGCATAGAATAAAAAGTTTGCTTGAATATATGTATAGAGTTTAGCAATGTAAAATGTGCATTCATACTATATGTATAACAGACAGGCTTCTCTTCACAGCATCAAAAAGAAAAGCCTAACAAAGCAATATTGGAAAGCAAGGATTATATGATTTTCTCATGTTTGCAGAACAAATATCTATTAACAGACATCCTTTTTTATAAATTCAGCAATACGTGATGTTTTTTCCAGTAGGAACAGCTTATACAGATGTTTCCTTTCAGAATGGCATCATCACATCAGCAAAAGTGCTTAAATCACAAAAGGACAATGGAAAAGTCTAAAAACAGACATTATGTGACTTCCCATAGAAGGCCAGAAAAATATACTGAGGAAATAACAACCTCTTGTGTGCGTGACTAGCTCTGTATTTAGCTATTGTAGTAATTCAGTTATGTGAGAGAAGGACAGAGAGAAGGACAGAGAGGTATTTTGTAGAAGTCATCATTCATATCTGTAATGAAGGAAAACTTTGTAAATATATGCTACAAATCTGACAGACTACGTGTGGTTTGTTATAAAATAAGTTATTTGTAACTGTGCTTATAGCTGCAAAATATATTTCTTTATCAGTGTGCAATTTGAAAGGCTTGACAGCTGGAGTCATGATGTGTCTCTGATTCAGCAGTAAACAGCACAGCAAGACTGTGTGTCTTAAGAAGACTTCAAATCCCACAGTAAGCAAGCAAGCAAGCAGAAGTAAGCAGAGAGCAGCTCAATATAATTTTTCAATGGTCATTAAAGTATTGCTACTTAAACACAGAGCAACAGGCACTTTGAGTAATAAGCATAAATCAACAGTACAAAAAATATGACAGAAACCAGACCATTCTGTAAAAATCAAGGACAGATGAAAAGCCACTCTAGTACTTGTGTCTACCTTGGATGGGGGGGATACTCTGCACATTTACACTGCATAACTACTCCTTGCCTTGCTTCGACACATCCAGAGTCACTACATGGGGGAGTGGGGTGCAACAAGTATGTCACAGTTTGAAATATCTCTGGCTGACTTGTGATGGCCCTGACACATTTGTCATACCTCTCAACCTCAGAGCAAGAAATTTGGACAAAGTCATACAAAGAAATGGGACAAAGGCCCAAAAATAAGGACAATTTTTAAAATATTGCTCTTATAAACTTAGAAAGATAATAGAGATCTTGCATTAGTATGAATTTTCTGAATGGTATGAAATCTGAAACTCAAATGTCTGTCATTATTTTCTAACTTCAGTCTTTAGTGATTTGTCACTAATTTGTCAAAAAAACACAATTTTATGAAAAATGGACCAAAAATTTGATGTAAAAATATAAAATAGCAACACAATACAGCTGGGAACCTGTCAAAGAAGGGACACTTTAATATTAGTACCGTTAACTTGAGCAGCTGACAAAATAAAATAATCTACATGCATTTCTGAAATAAAAGTAATCTAACGGATTATTACAGTTGTTTCTTAATTATAAACCCTCCACGTTTTCTTCCAAAATTGCTATTTTGCAGAGAGATCATTAGGGGAAGAGCAACATTTTGAGCCAAAATCAGGGACAGTTTAGAGGTTTGGCTATGCCTAATTCTATAAAGCAATTTATTTGCATGTACCTCTCAACCTGTTAATGCAATAAATCAGGCAAGGCCAAATATATTGGGGGAACATATAAACAGTACTAAAAATTGCTCTTGTGTAAACTGAGACAGTTGATAGAACAGGTCTTACTTTAGCATGCATTTTTCTGAAGATTATGAAGTCTGAAACTCAGTGTGTCATTAGTGACTTAATTACTAAATGATTTGCCAGAAAAAACACAAATTTTATGAGGAACAAACCAAAAATAAGAAGCAAAAAATCTATTCATTCTTTGAAAATCTGGACAGTTGGGAGGTATGGTTCAGCTGGGGCTGCCTAAGTTTGCCACCCTTCCCCCTCACAAAACCATGGTCGAATGGAGCCTCCCCCTGCAGCCATTCCAATGATCCATTACTTGGCTGTTTCACTCCATTTACCATAAACACTAATGTGCATACTGATTTACTTCTATGATGATTTGAACTTCATTTTGAAAGTTTTATTTTGCATTTTACAGCACAAACACTAAGACATCTGCTAAACAAACTTGGCATTAAAACTTCTCTGCCATTGAAACTCACATTCATTGAAACCCACATTCAAAGAAAATACATTTTACCCGTGGCAGATAAAGATTAATTCTGGGCTGTTTTCAAATCATAGACCCCTTGCATATGAAACATACATGTGCTCTTTGATACACCTTCCTATTGCTTTGAACATTTTTCCAGTAAACAATGAAACAAAACGCATGCACCAATGACAAAACTGCCCAATTCAGAACATTGCCATCATAAAAGTCTACTCAAACTTCTACAGTCCACTATTATCAGTAAATATGCACAATTCTACAGTCCACCATTACCAGTAAATATGCACAATCTCTAAAGTAGTAAAAAAGTCATCTAAATAATTCCACGTTAAATAAATCTGTAATGAAGAGGTTGCTGCTAGCAATCACCTTTATATTTCATGGTTTCATCGAAAAATAAAGTGTCTGATGCCCGTGAGGAATAAATTGCCTAAATTACATTAAGAATAAGCTAGTAATATTGCAATAGGAAATGGATGGCAAACTGATAACAGGTTCATAGTATCTTAACTTTCAGTACGGCAGCATTCCCCCCTTATGGGAGTAGAACCAACAACCTTCTGCATCAAAAGCAAGTACACAACCTGTTGTGCTATTAGCAATGTGAGCTGACTTAGCATAATCAGCACTAAACTTCTCTTCCCCTGCAGCTCTCAGCTCCTTGTAAAATCTACTCAATACTCAACTGCATCTCAACTTCGCAGCACAAGAAATCTGGAAAAAGCCAAATTTATTGGGGTGGGTCAAAAGGGAAAAAAAACAGGGACACATTAAACATTGCTTGTATAATCTTGGAAAGCTGCTAGAATAAAATGCTGTGTTACCACCATACATTTCACTGCCAAGGTCCTTGTGCAAAATAATCAGAACAACATACCACTATGCCAAATCATCTGCTTTGTGAAAGAAAAATGCTGCGTTACCACCGTACATTTTACTGCCAAGGTCCCTGTGCAAAACAGTCAAGAGCAACATACCACTACGCCAAATCAGCTGCTTTGTGAAAGAGAGGAAGACTGAAACTTAAATGGCTATCATTTAATGAATTCAGTTCTCACCATAGCTGTCAACCTCTTAGCACAAAACACCTGGACAAACCCAGTAATGAGGGAATATAGCCCTCAAACATATTCAGTGAATTCAGTTCTTGCCATAGCTGTCAACCTTAGCACAAAAAACCTGGACAAAGCCAATAACAGGGTATTACAGTCCCAAAAATAAGGACAAATTTCAAATAGTCATCTTATAAACTTAAAAATTGCTATAATAAAAGGCTGTGTTACTATATATTTATTGCTAGAATAAAAAGTTGTTTTACTATGTATTTTCTGAAAAATATGAAGTCTGAAATTCAAATGCCTGTCAATTTTACTTCTGACGGAACAAAAACAATTTTCAGCAGAGGCCCAGGGAGAAATACTGTAGACACATGTCTTTGTAAAATGGCAGGACACCAGAGCAAATCCACACAAACACAGGGATAAGATGCAGACTCCACACAGAAGGCACCCCAGCCAAGAATCAAACCAGAAAACCTATAGCTGTGAGGCAACAATACCTCCACTGCACCATCAAATATGTAAGGAATTAAACATTCAGAAACCTGAAGTCTGAAATTCAAATGCCTGTCAATTTTATTTAACATTTGTTAATCAGGACAGTCTGACTTGGAACAAAAAAACAATTTTCAGCAGAGGCCCAGGAAAAAAATAATGCAGACATGTCTTTGTAACATGGGAGGACACAAAAGCAAACCCACACAAACACAGGGAGAAGATACAGACCCCCACAAAGAAGGCACCCCAGCCAAGAATCAAACCTGAGAACCTGCAGCTGTGAGGCAACAATGCTACCACTGCACCATCAAATATCAAGCATTGCAATATTTACAAACCACAGATATTATGAGGAACAGATAAGATCAAATATGAGGCAAAAATCTGCAATTTTTTTTACAAATGGTGGTGGGTAGGGAATTCAGGTCTTTAACACCTACATACAAGGTACAGGGTTCAAGCCTGAGGTATTCCCTACCACACCACCATGAGTCTAACCAGCAGTATATTGCACCTGGGGCATTTTCACACACACACACACACACAAGACACACACACAGACACACTAAACCACCATACATCCCATGCAAGTCCGACCTGTAGTAAACCACCATAAATCCTATGGAAACCCATGCAAATCCGACCCTGCCCGTCGCGAGATCTTCCCTCGATGAGACTGCAGCAAACTCCAATCCAGACCCTGCCCGACAAGACTGCAGCAAACTCCTGACTGCTGACGTTGCACTCCGACCCCGACGCGTTTTTCCAGGACAGTCTATGCAGTTTAAAACTGCATAGACTTCTGGGAGCTGTGTTCGTCATGTTTCCCAGTCAGGACTGCTGCTGAGACATCTGCGCATGCTCCAGACTGTCTCAGCAGCAGTCCGGATTAGTGCGCATGCGCGAAGTCCGCGATTTAAAAAATTTTTTTTTTCTTTTTATTTCTTAATTTTTCTTTATTTTATAGTTGAGGGGGCTGCATTCCGGCAGTCCAATAGCACGGGCTGCCCCTGATCCCAGAATGCATTGTTTGTCTCCAAAAAATTGCATCAGATCTGCCACGTTTTCCCTTATGCTGCTGTCACTTCATTGACTTAACAGGCATTCACTGCTGTCTTAAAGTCCCCTACTTTTGGTTAAAATGTTATCCTTTTTCAATGACTACTTCAAACCCAAACAGTGCAAATGCTACAGAACAGAATTGAAAAGTGCATTTTATTGCTCTTGCTTCTTAGAAATGCTAACTTGCTTTCTTTTGTGAAGGCTGAAATCTAGTTCTTCAAGGCATCTCCCCTCCCACTTCACACCTACCTTTCCTAGCTGTCAAAAAGCTAAGGGTAATTTGACCCATTATCTGCATGTGATTGACAGCTCACAGCAGGTGACCAGAGTAATGTACTGTTTTCTTGTCAGCCTTTCCCTCCTTACAGTGGGACACTTTTTTTGTTGCACTCCTGTCAAATTTAGAACCAAGCTACATAGCACTGGGAATAATCACCGTTTTGCAAAGCATCAAACTCCCACTTATTTTTCCTTCCCATTTGGTTAAATAGCTAACAAATTACGCACTATAAACATGAAATATTTCACAGACTTGCATGACAGCACCAACATGCTTTTTTAAGTCATAATTTAAAAAATTACAGTATTGCATACTTCTTGTAATCTGATGTAGTGTTGTCGATTAATTGACAGTCATCTGCTTCTTATGTAAAAACATGCAATTAATGTATATGCATGGTTATTGCAAATTTATGCTCTTAGTTTTTGCAGCTGTTACTGTGCTTCTGCCTGTACTTTGTCACATATCGGTAGGGCAGTATAAAGCAATATGACAATACAAAAACAAAGTTTACAAAATTTAGAAATTACATCCAAAAATGAGATTCACCCACACTCACTCACTCTTGCTTGCATTCACACACACACACACACACACACACACACACACACACACACACACACACACACACACACACACACACACACACACACACACACACTTGCCCCTTGCTTGCATACACACACACACACACACACACTTGCCCCTTGCTTGCATTCACACACACACACACGCACTTGTGGCTTTAAAACACAAGAACCAGTATGACGGTCATAGTCCATGATACCTCACTGGACTATATGAAGAGGGACATGGAGCTCTCTGAATACATGTGTCCCAGGTGGGTATGAATCTAGCCTTGAGTCGCATCCTACCTTCAGCAATGATTATACCACAGGACCAGCAAAAATGACCTACTTCAACAAGTGGCTTAGTTTCTGGTGTCACAACAAGGGGATCCAATCTCTGACAGCTTGGGTAGACATAACCGACCAGCCATTATGCTTTTCAAGAGATGGTATGCACATATCACCACTTGGCTTCTGAATATTGGCAAAAACTTTGTCACCATAGTGCCTTTTTTAGGATATGCCAAGTTAAGCCCGCCAACATAATAAATATCAGTCAGAAATACCTAAAGGTGCTGCTTCTCAATGCTAGTAGTTTAAATATAAAAAAAAAATGTATTACCTGGAAGCACTCCTTACCCTAGAAAATTCACACACATATATGCAGTCACAGAAACATAGTTCAGAACCGTAGTAATCACTCTGGCTATTAAAGTCTACAGTGCCTTTCATATATTTTGATCCCCCTCAGCTCTGAATAAAACATATGGAGGAGGTGTTTCAATGTTTTTAAAGCTCTAATACAATGCTATACTGGTCCAAAAACATGACTGAACCGAGCTGCTGCTTGCCCAACTAACCACAGGTGTGAACCCCCATTATATCCTTCCATAATAGTGGTACTAAAAATAGACACAGGAATGTTTAGAGGAGATGCATTAAACACGTTATAAAGCTAAACAAGGAGCAACATTAAACCATACAGCCCTGAAATCAAGTTAGTATCTAATCATACTGCCTATGCTGATAAAGCAATTTCAATGTCCAAAACTGAAAAATCTGGCACGGTACAGTTAACACCACTAAAGCTACTGATGTGTTACAGTAAGACAATCTAGCAGACCTGAGTGAACAGTCAATTCGTACAAGACCAGTGCTATTGCAAAATATCAATGCTAATAATACATATAAGTGGAAATAAATGGGTGCCGCTGATGAAATTATATAGTATTCTCCATTCATAACGAATGCTCCTGCTATGCTGACTCAGCAGAACCCCTTCCGGACCTCGGAGGTTTCAGTTAGAACAGTTTCAGACCCACACCAACATTACACTTCATCTGATTTTTTAAACAGAAGTGCTATGTGTTACAATACCAAGAACAGCTCACAGAGCTAAAATATCTACAGCAGTACCTAACTTGGTTCAGAGTATACCATGAAATAGAAACTTTTTTAGGGGTGAGGGGGCTTTTCAAAAATGTAGAGGATATCGGCACACACAAACATGGCCCACAGCATACACAGCAAAACAAGGGCATGTAAACATGATACTTGCCGACGAGAGAACGTCGCAATTGCAGTCCAACTCGCTCTAACCTTTAAAACGGCTGCATGAAACACTAATGTGCAGCAGAAAAAAATATATATATAAACTAGCACGGCACACACAGATGCCGAAATGAGCATTAATAACATGTTAAAATTAGAAAAAACAAACGAGCAGCAGTAGTGATAAATATACGAGCTATCACTATAAACCAACACTTGCATAAAAAAAAAAAGAAAAGACGGCTTATTCTGAGTATCAGTAACGAAGATAAACGCAGATAATACTCTCCAAGCCGAATTCAGCATGTAGCATGGGACCGGACTAAAACAGAAGGCAGCATTCACACACGGGAACACAACAACTAGATAATTAACTGAGAACCAGCAGTATCAAATAAAACGTATAACCATAATACAATAATAATATACAAAATACATATAATTATATATCAGCAGCAAGCAAATACAACAGAAGTAGGCTAATCCAGATAGTCGACAGCAGCATACACTAGTGAACCATGTGGCACCCTCAAACAGAAGCATAAACCATATCAGGCAGCACAAAATAGGGCTAGGAGTGCATTCAAACAGGGGCTGTGTGTATTACATTTTTAATTCACTAGGAAGACTTATCTTACCAACGAAGCAAAAAATGCAGACGAAGATGCAGGCAATCCAAACTTTTCAGTAGTCCCTCAAACAAATGCAGTCGACAGGATACACGTACAATGAAAAGGAGTTCCACACACCACATGGATTTTATTAGGTTAAGTGGGCTGGGTAAGGCAGGTCTGACATCACAATGTGGGAGGAACACTGGCTCTTTTATACAGCATGCAAATCAGGAGGGGATTACATCACTTTGGGGGAGGAAACATCCCAATAGCTAGAGCAAGAGCTGATGGCAGATGTGACATCATAATTTCAGAGCCAGCTACAGGTTTTTCAAGTTGGTTTGCAAAGTGAAACAAAAACAGTATAGAAAGTTAGGAAGCAGAACAGGGAAAACAGTTGAGTGGGTTATTTTTTAAAGCTGCAAGGGTGATTTTTTTAAGCTTTATCAAGGATCAGGGACTGGAAGAGTCAGCAGGTTGGGGAATCTGCTTTAATATCCTGTTGTTTTCCTTTAAATGCCTCAAACTGCTAATGAATAACAGGACGAGACCCAACGCACATAATAATCTCAGTTCTAGTAACCAGTGTCAGTCATAGATGTAAAACAATAAATTCCTTGCCTAAAAATTTTAGTGACCATTGTCTTGTTATCTCCTCTTGGTCTTCTAAAATTCAAAAGTAACCAGGGCATTTTGAATCAAGTCGACCTGTCTCCGAAGCAAGCAAAGACAACCAATTTGAGCTATTAGTATTCAACACTGTTCACCTAAACAAATTCAGGTATAGCTCATGCTCATTTTTACAGATCAGTTACCAACTGTAATACAGCTGCACTAAATAATATGGATGGAAGTAAACTAACAGCAAAGGGTATCTATCCATAGATATGACACGGGCATTTGAAACAGTCAGCCAAGCAGTGCTCATAAAGAAACTTACTGGACTTAATATTGAAGAAAACACCATCTCTTTGCAAAAAAATACTTAATTTAACATTCAAGTATTTGCAAATTCTAACTTATTTTTTTACTTAAATAATGTTTATGTTTAAACATTTATAACATAAACTAATAATCAAGTTACATAGAATTAACTATATACATTTAGCCTGAAAGAGTAAACAAAGGAAAATATAACAGATAAATACTAATTCTATTATAGATTCCATTAGAAGTAGTTTGGGTCCATTTGTAGAGTTTTGATGAGAGATATAACTGGGAAAGAGATTATGATGGTATGACAAGTGTAATTAGTAGGCAGGTGATGGATAGAAGTGAGCGTAAGGGTGCAGTGATAGTGGTGGAGTTTGTCTATTATGGAGTTCTGATAGGATGTAAGGTGTGCAAGAAGAGTGCAGGTAAGGAGTGTAAGCACATTAGGTAGTAGCATGACTGTGTCAGATGAGCAGTTAGATTGGAAGTGGGTGAGATACTGTGGGTGGCAGAGGAGATAGGTTACTAGTATTGTTCTGACTGGTTGCTGGTTATTGGGAGGGGTTAGTGCCTACAATAAATCTAGATGTAGTGCAGGCGGGTGGGATTAGGGGGCAGAGTGGGACGCGAAGTGAGCCCATGCATAGCATGGGCAAACGGAGTGGGGCTTAAACCCTTTGTGTCCTGATGGGACACTAGTAATTTAAAGATGGCTCCATAAACAGCAGGAATCTAATATAGACTTAGTATTGGGGTGAGGGGTAGCAAAAAGGGTGTGAACTAGGTGCACTGCAAAGAAACCAGCCAAACCAGAGAGGCAAGCAGTGGAAAACTATGAATGAAGCCTTCAGAGGAGGTGAGTAGTAATACAAGCTCTACTTGTAAAGTGAAGAAGAGAAGAGACAGCAAAGTTTATTAAGGTTGGAAGTGTGTCTTCACATTGACTTGCTTATTAGTAGCCAGTTTGTGCACAGATTAGAGTAGGGAGATACATTAGCAATGAAGGGGGATGTATAGAAATGCAAATAAACAGGTGGGGCTTAAGTGATACAAAACTACGGCGAACAGCACTGAAAGGGCTGCTTGAGGGTTAAGTTTTAATCACGGAGAATAGGAAGGACCTGAATTAAGTGTATACTGTCTAATGGACAGTTAAGATTACTACACAAGCTGGGGGGGGCACAAGGCTCAAACAGTCAGCGATGTTAGCACGCTGAGAACTACTAAGTAACACAGCTAATGTTAAAGCTTCACTATCATAACACATACATGTAGAATGCCTGGATGGACTGACCCTGCTTTTCAGGCTCAAAGCGTATATCCTTGGTTTAGTTTTGCAGTACTGATTCCTTCCTAGACTGTATGGGTGGGGTGGTAGCCGTGGACTGCAGAGTTGCCTGAGTGTGCCTGCTCTTCAGGCTCAAAGGGGATATCCTTGCTTTAGTTTTACAGCACTGATTTTTTCCTACACTGTACAGGTGGGGTGGTAGCCGTGGACTGCAGAGTTGCCTGGGTGGACTGACCCTGCTCTTCAGGCTCAAAGGGTATATCCTTGGTTTAGTTTTTGCAGTACTGATTCCTTCCTAGACTGTATGGGTGGAGTGGTAGCCGTGGACTGCAGAGTTGCCTGAGTGTGCAGTGAGCAGAATTCAACTGCTCATGAGCCTGTGTGTCCTGATGGGACAAATTAACCAGTTAACCAAAATGAATTAAATTATATTTATTCTGCTGCATTTATTACTGCTTGTTAGTAGCCTGATTAAATTGTAACTGTTATAATAAGCTTTTTGGTTTAAGCACTTGGGCTTCAGGCAGGTTGTTTTATATTAGGAAGGTTTGTGGTCTACACTCTTGTGGCAGGAGAGGTGGTTTACATCTTTCTAAGTTGGGAATTGCTGGTTTAAGGCTTAGTGTGTCTGTTATTCTAAAAGCGCCTTAGCTCTGGTTTAAGCACTTGTACTTCAGGACAGTTGTTTTACATTAAGAAGGTTTGTGGTCTACACTCTTGTGGGAGGAGAGGCTAAATTCAGACCTTCTGAGCTGGGAATTGCTGGTTGAAGGCTTTTTGTGCCTGCTTATTTGAACTGTTTCTTTCTGAAATTGGTGTGCCTTGTTTTCTGTATCATAGACTAGATTCAGACCTGCTGAATCTAGTTATGTTTGTATAACCTGAGCACTAATTCAGGCCATCTTTTTTTTGGAGAGGGTCCCCTGCATCCTAGTGGCAGGAGTGTGCAGTTAGAGCTCATAGGTTGGTACTAGGCTATCGGCCCTAGGGCCTATGCAAGCCTAGCCATAACAATTCCCTGGATATTACTTCCCTCAATATTTACTTCTCCAGGCCCCTGTCTAGCAGGGCGACTGACATGATCCCCGGGGTAATAATCAGCCTTTACAAGTCTCAAACCCAGGACCCTGTAAACCATAGCCACAGTGATTTACCACTACACCATATCAGCTAATTGAAGGTTGCTGGAAGAAGCTCAGTTTTTGAGCTTTTTTATTGGTTAATTGGTTAATTTGTTTAAATCAGTTTGCTCTTGTTTGCTACTGTTGTATTTAAGTGTGTTTATTTTCTCTTGTGTTAAATCGACCTAAGCAGAATTTAAATATCTTTAGCATAGTCTGGTTACAGGTTTTGCTGTATCCAGATCTGTTTGTGTGATTCCTAGGTTTCCTGCTATGCCATTTTGTGTTGGTCAGGGCCTCCTTGCACTTAGTTGGGACTAAGTGAACTGGTTAGAACTGGTCTGGCATAGGGTGTTGAGCTAAGAGCTCAAGGACAAGGGCTGATTAGTCAATTCCAGTATTTCTATTTTATTTTCATTTTGTGGTACTTAAACCCCACATTTGCACGGGTTTGTGCTTGTTTGCACACTGCGCATCACTACTGGCACTGTTTTAACCTTTTGCAAGGTAGCTCAACTGCATTTTTTCCCTTACCAGCACTCCTGTGTAACTGATGCCATCACTTGCAGCTACTGTATTGATTTTATTCAGCCCTATTCACACCTATAGGTACTCTCCTCAGATAGTACACACTCTGCTCTTCCTGACCTCTCTTCCAGAGTCTGACAGCCATGGACGGACAATTTTCTATGGTTTCTCCTGCTAGTCTGGTTGAGATGGGCATCCTGAGACAGTGTAGCACGTGACTTATGTGCACAGACAACCCTCTACTACTACCACCCAGGTACACAATATGTGAGAGATGCAGTTACATTAAGAACCTAGAATCCTTGCCGTCTCTGTCACAATCCTGAACATCTGGCACTGAGAAGGTTGTCTGTGCAAACACTATGAACACCACACCTCCAACACCACCCACACCTGTACAACATACTCCTAAATATGCAGAGGTTCTCAACAAAAACACCTAAACAAAAGAGACCTCTGAAGCAAAAACACGTATGCACATCACAACCCACAGCACCAAGCATCACACATAGTACAGATGCCTGTGTCTCACAGCCTGCAAGGCCCAGCCACAAACCCAACATACTAGTCGTAGGAGACTGTATTGTGAGACCCACGGATGTGACCCTCACCAGGCTAGACAAGGAGAAAGTCACGGTAAGTTGCTTGTTGGGTGCTAGAATCCACCATATTCCACACCCACTCAAGTTTCTTAACAACAGGTACACTTATGATTCTGTTATAGTCTATTCCATGTTGGTGTGAATAACTTGACACATACCTCTCTGGACTATTTGAAGAGAAACATGACTGAGCTCACTGAATGTGTCCCTGGCAGGTATGTCCCTAGCCTTAAGCAGCATCCTACCATCACACAGAATGATGCCTCAATAGAAACATAAAATGATTGACTTTAACAATTGGCTTAGTCATTCCAAGGGGATCCAGTACCTGACAGCCTGGGAGAACATGATTGACAGGCAATGATGCTTTGCTAGAGATGGCCTTCATCTGTCTCCCTTGGACTTCTGCCTTCTGGCAAAGGCTCTTGCCTCCTGCATAGTGCCGCTTTTAGGCAAAGTCATGAGCACAAACTTACCAACATGAAAAATTCTTCTAAATGAAATTTAAAGGTCATGCTGCTAAACGCTAGGAGTCTTAGCATGAAACTACACTCATTGCAAGCTTTCTTTGCCCTGGAGGATACTGACATTTGTGCAGTCACTGAAACCTGGTTCAAAGCTCCGTAGAGCACCCCAGTCGTAGCAGGTTACTCATTCTACCATACTTTTAGACCCCAAATTGAGAGCTACAAAGCCAAAGGTGGTGGAGTTTCAGTATTTATCAAAGACATACACACCTCCAGGCTGGTCAAATAGTATGACGGACAGGAAACACTCTGAGTAGTTAACTGTTGACAAAATACCTGTTCAAATCATAGCTAGCTACAGACCCCCAGCCATGACTCAGGACTCCCACTCCACCTATATGGACTTAGTTGAATCCATCAAGATTCAATCCTCTACCCTGGTCCTGGGTGACCTTAACTACCCAACCATAGAGTGGAAAACCTATTCTAGCCCAAACATGAAAGCCCTGAGATTCCTCAACTTTGTCACTGCCAATGCATTGGATCAGCTAGTCGACACCCCTACGAGAGGTGAAAATATCCTGCACCTGGTCCTAACCAACATGAGTAGCCACTCTAACACCCATACAGTGTCATCCTCCTTGGTAAGATCCGACTATAAAGCAATCACTTTTGAAGTCGCCATCTCCCGTGACCCCCCCCCCCCCTTGTCAGGGTCAAACAAAAAAACTTTTCCAAAGTTGACTACAGTCTCCTGAAAGCAGCTATAAGCAGCTTCACAACCACCATACCTTCAGTTGGAACTAGCACTAATATCCAAGCCTACAGCAAAAAAACTGTATGAACACCTACATAGCTGTATGGACTCAGCAATACCTGACAGGACCAAATCATCTTCCTCAAGGAAGAGTAAACCTGTCTGGTGGTCAGCAGCAATAAACAAACTCTATAATAAAAGGAAAAAAAATTGTTGTCCAGGACCAAGAATTTGGAAGCAATTTCTCCATTGTCTGAACTAGCAAATAAGGTCACTGGTGAAATCCTCTAAGCTAACTTCAAGTCCAGATTGGCCACATCCACTAAGAACAATCACAAGGCCTTCTTCACATACGTCTGCAATCTCAAAGGTAACACCCAAATCTGCTCTGAACTGGTGGTCAATAACACCACATACACAAACGCTGTAGATATAGCCAACCTGCTGACAGACAGTTTCAGTGAAAACTTCACCCCCTCCCCTCATCACCAGGGAGCAGGTCTTTTATGACCTTTCAAAGGCACAAAGTACAATCTGCATGAGACCCAACAACATCCCTGGCTATATCCTACATGAACTCAGGCATGCGCTCTCAGCTCCATTAGGCACCTTGTTCAATCAAAGCCTGAGCACCAGATTCATCCCAGCTGAATTGAGGACAGCCACTATCATCCCTTTACACAAAGGTGGAGGGTCCACTGACTCGGGTAATTATAGGCCCATCAGCCTAATTAGCCTGATCTACAAGGCCATGGAACTTATAAACAAGGATATTGGCAACCTCCAAATGCTTGACCCCACACAGTGTGGTTTTCTCAAAGGGAGATCATGCCTGTTAAACTTGGTTGAGTTCTTCAAAACAAAGCCGTCACCAGAGCCATGGATGAGGGGAAGACAGTGCACACTCCCTGCCTTGACCTAGCCAAAGCCTTCGACACTATTCCCCACTCGGGCATAATAGATAAACACTCCCAGCTAGGCATCAACCTGTATGTTACCAGATGGGTAGCTAACTGGCTCACTGTTAGAACCCACTCAGTCAGACTAGAGGAAGCCACCTGTAGTAATAGACCTGTAATGAATGGAGTACCCCAAGGATCGGTCTTGGGGCCTCTACTGTCTAGGATAAACTTTTCTGAGGTGTAAGCCAAAACCAGTGGTCTGTGGCTTACCAACTTTGCAGATGACTGCAAGATGAGCTGTGTCTTAAATTCCCCTAGTGATGTGAGCATCCTCCAAGAGGGCCTTACCCAAACTAATGACTGGTGCCTGAAGCATGGACTCAAACTGAATGCCAAGAAATGCATCATTATCCCCTTTGGGGAAAATGGCATCCCCACTAATTATCACATTAATAACAATGTACTAAGCTTGCAATCAGTTGTGAGGGACTTGGGCACCCAGGTTGCTAGCAACCTGACTTTTGACCACCACGTTGCCTCCGTTATACGGAAGGCTTTCTTCATGGCCCACCTCACAAATAAGAGTATTTCATCCAGGAGCAAGGAGGTCATAACATCCCTGTACTCCTCCCTCATCAGACCCATTATCAAGTACAATGCTCCCTTCAGCATTTACCTTGCCAAACACATGCAGCAGCTGGAGAGACCACAGGGGTTCCTGACCAGAAAAATCCAGGGTCTCAAACACCTATCCTTTACAGATAGGCTAAAAGCCCTGTCCCTCTACTCAGTCTCATACAGACTGCTCAGAGGTCTGGCATACAAGGCCATCTCAGATCCAGCCTTGATGGAGTTGCTGCATATCCGTAAGTTAAACTCCACTTGCACAACCCGCATGCAAGGCCTCAACCTGGTCTGTGATGTTAATAGAACTTGTTGGTGGGATAAATTTGTGCCCCAAGACTCTCCCATCTGTGGAATAAAGTCCCTATCAATATCAAGCAGAGTACCTCTCTAGCCCTCTTTAAAGGAAAACTCCAGGCTGCAGCACATGTTAACTCAAATGCAAGTTTTCCTTTATCTTTGTAAAAATCAGCCTAGCCTCCAGCTGTTACACGAATGCTCTAAAAAGTTTCTCAGTTTTACATTTGTCCCATTCCTTAGCGTAGAGCAGGGGGGGGTGGGCCCATCCCTCATTCTTTTGTATCGCATCCTTTCAGGTGAACTTTGTCTCCACCTTTGTGATTTACCTTCGACACAGTCTAATCAGTAGTTCCCTCTTCTGATGTCCCACCCACACTGTGAACATAGACAGTGTCAATGATGGCCCAGTTAACAGCTGCTATAAATTACTGTTGTTGTGGAACTGTGTTACTGCCACTGTTTCCTTCAGAAGCTAAGACACAAACACAAACTGGATCCATACTGCCAAAAGAAGAAGCACCACAGTGTATCCAACTGCCCAAATAAATCCTGCAAGCACGATGAAATAACGTACTGTTTATTACAAAAAACAAAAAAATCACATAAAGCGCTTTTCGTCAGGCCACATAGCCCAACTTCTTCAGATAATTATACTACATTGAACATAAACTATATAGGAAGTGGAAAGGAAGTGAAAAGTCAGCTGGTTCCTGAATCAGCAGGAATCAGCTGCTCTTAAAGTGGCAACCACCTTCATTGATTACCTAAAGTATATAGCTTAAACAACTCTCATCTACACATTATTTTAAAATAACAGATAAATAGTGTAAAAAGATCTAAAATCAGTAATTCTCTATTATGAAATATTAATGCAGTTAAAATTAAATTTAACAGTGTATGTATACCCAACCCTATCGCACCACCAGACCACTAAGATCCAGCAACAAAAATCACTTGCAGATCACTAAAGCCAATAACTCTGCTGGTGAAGCACTATTCTCTTGCGCCATATCCAAATTATGGAACTCACTCTGGAACTCACTCCCACCCACAATTACCTCCGTATCATCATGCACCCACTTCAAAACTTTACTAAAAGCGCACCTAAAAAACATGCTGGCTATGCCCTTGCAACTCTCACTCTAATATCATCCACCCCATCCAACCACTACCTTTCTTTCCACTCCACTAACTACCTTGATTATAGCAAGCTCAGATGCCCATAAGCCTAGTACTTATTATACAGCAGGAACTTCTCATTGTAACATTTGTTAATGCCTGTTATGTACTTCACAGATAAAGATTCTAGTTGTCTACTGATGTACTTTGTTCTTCATCTGTAAATATGTTGTAAGTAATTGCTATGTTAAATTGTTAATCGCTATGTAATCCAATGTAACTACTGTCTGTTTATTTTACTGTGGAGCTTTTCTCCCCGGGCCTCCGCTGAAAATGGACCTACGTCTAGTCGGACACTCCCGGTCAACAAATTTAAATAAATAAAAATAAATAAAATAAAATAATATATTTATATTTTTATTATTTTTATGTTCAAGTAAAATAAACCTTAAAAGCATGTGAATGTGAGTAAAAAACAGCAAAACCTGACTTGAGAAGCTGAAAATACCCTCTAAGACAATAGTATGCATAGACCATTTTAAAAACAGCATAATAGTCAACTCCTAACCAAATTTTTAAGTTGTAGTATGCACTTAATTGAATACATTTCTTTAATGCCCGGAGGGTAACATGCAAAAGTACATAATTGCCAACTCAATTCTAATTTCTCTAAGAGCAAGAAAAAAGGCCCTCCTCTAGGGTCGTAGGCAATACAATGTATATCCCTAAAAGTGAAACCATGGGTGGGTGATTTCATAATATGCCTGGCCAAAGCGTTCTCTGATTTGTTAGACCTAATAGCATATGTGTGCTCATAGGCCCTGTCCCTAAGCCTTCTGTCAGTTTTTCCGATATAGAAGGCAGGACAGGTATGACACTTAGCCAGGTATACCACTCCCTTGGAGTTGCAATCAAATTTGTACTTATTATTGTATTCAAAACCTCTTATACTAAATTTTGATCCCTGCTCCATATATTTACAATAAGGGCATGACAAACACTTATTCATACCTGCATGGTTAAATGTAGCAAAGTTTGAGTACAGAGTTTCCACTAGATTCTTTAAGTTTTTTCCTTTTCTATAAACTATTTTAGGGAATGCAATAGGGTCTCTTGGTAAATGTGTATCCATGTTTATCAAGTCCCAATTTTTCTTTAAAATATTTATAAAATCATAACTGTCTATACAATACGTAATAATAAGTCTATTTTCATTTTCATTTAGTGTCCCATCCTGTAATGTACAACTGTTTGTTTCTAAACTCTGGTTACTTGATAATATTGCTTTGTAAAAGCCCACTTCTCTTTTATTTTTCACTTCCTGACAAATTTCTTGTAGGAGTGAAATAGGATAACCTCTCTTTTTAAACATGTCCATAAGTGTTGAGCATTCTTCAATGAACTGGTTGTCATCCGTAACCATTCGAGCTGCCCTTACAAATTGGCCCTTAACAACCGAACGTTTTTGGTGGGCCGGATGGCAGCTACTATAGTGAAGAAATGCATTTGAATATGTTTCCTTTCTATAAATCCTGGCTTTAAAGCATTGGTTTTGTCTATCCTTACTTAAATCAACATCCACATAAGCAATTCTATCCTGTGAAAAATTGTATGTGAATTTTAAGAATGTACTAGTGGTGTTTAAGTAAGTTAAAAGACTCATGTTGATTACCCTGGATCAGAATAAATATATCATCCATGAAACGTATATAGTATTTAATCTTACTTGGATATGTAGTTACACCAAAGACATGTTCGTGTTCCCAGTAGGCCATTACTAAATTTGCAAATGTACCACCACATGGAGAGCCCATCACCACTCCTATTTTTGTAAGTAATAGCTGTTGTTAAAAGTGATGTATTTGTTGGAAAGAACTGTATCCAATAATTCAGCCATCAATTTTATTTCATTCTGAGGGGCTCCCATGTCATGTAGTAATAAAGTCACCCATTCAATTCTCTCTGTGTGGGGAATTGATGAATACAAGTCTTTCACATCTATTGTAAGAAAGTTTAAATCATCTTGGTATTGTAGGCAGTTTATATTGTCCAAAAATGTCCAAGAATCTTTACAAATGTACTTTTGTTGAGCCACATATTTCTTTAAAGTGTGGTCAATAAATTTAGAGCAAGCATAAGTAATACTTGCTCTAGCATCGACCAATGGTCTTATGGGTGGGTTGTCTATGCATTTATGTATATTTGGTACTCCAAAAATAGTAGGTATCCTTGGGGCCGACATATGTAAATAATTTGCTACAGTCATGTCTATCCTTGCTTCAATGAATAATTCTTCAAGAAATACCCTAACTCTTCTATAAGCTATGTTTAATTAGTTCTTTGATACCTCCTCATAAATGTCACTTTCTAAAATGGTTTGAATTTTATTGTTATAATCATCCAAATAGAAAATGACTATGCCCCCTCCTTTATCTGGTTTCATGGTCCTGACGTGTGCTTGTTGCAGATACATAAGTGCTTGTTTTTCTTCCTTGATGATGTTATAATTAAAACTAGTGGCGTATTCATTATTCATCTTGTTTATTTTGTGAAAAATATCTAACATACATATTTTTTCAAACAAAGCCACGTCTGGATGGGGAAGGGGGCAAAATGTACTAGTAATGTAAAATGGTGTGATAGAGGATGGTGCCTCTCCTAGTAATACATTTAAATTCAACTTCCTAATGAATAATTTAAAATCAATAATAAACTCTGCTATGTTGGTTCTACATGAAGGAACAAAAGTGAAACCTTTTGCTAATAAATTAGCTAAAGTAGTATGAACATGGAAGTCAGAGTAATTAAAAATCTTAAAGTCTCCAGTGGAATTATATACAATAGTAACAACTGGTTCTTCTAAAAATGCATTCTCTTCATCTGGTTCCTCCTGCTGTGTCGGTTCTGCAATGGAAAGATCCGTAGTGCCCACATTAGTGTGTTCACTAGTTACTGGTGTGAATGATAGTACGTTTTCTTTGTGCCTTGCCTCAGGTTGTACCCCAAGGCAGAAACTTGAAAATCCTGATTACCAAAGCCATTTTGGCTTCTTGGACCATAGTGGGCATTGTGGAAATTATTACCCTGGTTAGCTGCGTTGACTCTATTGATTTGGACCCCATTTGAATTAGTCTTGTACTTTTTGTTGCTACTATTGTTGTTGTTGTTATTACCTTTCTTTTTGGGTATTTGTGTCCAGCCCTCTTTGAATTGGTCCAATTCATGCATGTCCATAGCTCCGCCAACTCCCCCTGCTGTCGTACCCTGATTTTGGTCCCTAATATTAACAAAGTTCGTCTGGGACAAGGGAGGTGCTGGGTATGCCAAGCCCTTATCATAGGCTTCCCTATCACGATTTAGTTTTTTGACTCTGTTGTTTTTTAGTTTCTCAAGGTAATGGTCAATAGTAGAAAACAATCTTTCATATTCATACTTATAACGAAAAAAGTCACTGTCTGTCTTTATTTCACCATCTGAACTAGCAGCATCCTGTATTAAGTCATCTGCAGTTATTTGATAGTGCTTACTTATAAGTTGTAACAGTTCAATACCATGATTATTAAACATTTTTATTAAGTCCTGATGAAAATCCGAACCTCCTACCAGCCCGGTAGGATATTGCCAAATTAAAAGACCTTTTGGAACTATGCCTTCACTGATACATTGTTTAAAATAAACTAGTTCCAAATGTAGTTTTTCGTATTTAAGTAACTTTAAGTCTAATAGTTTGTTTGCCATTCAATGTTTCAGTTTTTACATTTTCATTAATTAGCTCACCTTGTGTTTGAGCTGAAATAGGAAGCTGAAAAGTTGGTAACTGTTCTGACCAAGAAGAAAGGTCAAAATTAAAGTTCAGGTTTGCTGCTGATCCATTGGAAGTGCGCTCTCTTTGTAAAACATGGCCTTCGCCTCTGTTGTTATGTCCACATTCCAACTCTTCTTGCGGTGTGGTGTGTATAGACAAGTTGAGAAGAGGGTCCTCGTCTGGTGTATCCATACAGTTATTTGACAAAGGACGTACTAGTTTCTGTTGTTTAGTAGATGGTAATGAAGGTGCTTTTGTTGTAATGGGTGGCGCCATAGGTTTCCCAGCCAAACTGTCAACTCTAGCCGCCAATACGTCAAGCTGTTTAGATAATTTAAGCACTAGAGCAGATAAAGTTGATAGTGCTCTTTCCGTTTCATTCATACCTCCATCTGGGTCAGAAATGAGGGAAGCAGGTACATTTGTAGGCTCTTCCATGAAAAACAAATGAAGCTAAGACACAAACACAAACTGGATCCGTACTACCAAAAGAAGAAGCACCACAGTGTATCCAACTGCCCAAATAAATCCTGCAAGCACGATGAAATAACGTACTGTTTATTACAAAAAACAAAAAATCACATAAAGCGCTTTTCGTCAGGCCACATAGCCCAACTTCTTCAGATAATTATACTACATAGAACATAAACTATATAGGAAGTGAAAAGTCAGCTGGTTCCTGAATCAGCAGGAATCAGCTGCTATTAAAGTGGCAACCACCTTCATTCATTACCTAAAGTATATAGCTTAAACAACTCTCAACTACACATTATTTTAAAACAATATTTTAAAATAACAGATAAATAGTGTAAAAAGATCTAAAACCAGTAATTATCTATTATGAAATATTAATGCAGTTAAAGTTAAAATTCACAGTGTATGTATATATTTATATTTTTATTCTTTTTATGTTCAAGTAAAATAAACCTTAAAAGCATGTGAATGTGAGTAAAAAACAGCAAAACCTGACTTGAGAAGCTGAAAATACCCTCTAAGACAGTAGTATGCATGGACCATTTTAAACACAGCATAATAGTCAACTCCTAACCAAATTTTTAAGTTGTAGTATGCACTTAATTGAATACATTTCATTAATGCCTGGAAGGTAACATGCAAAAGCACATAATTGCCAACTCAATTATAATTTCTCTAAGAGCAAGGAAAAAGGCCCTCCTCTACAATAGATGTGAAAGACTTGTATTCAATTCCCCGCACAGAGGGAATTGAATGGGTGAGTTTATTACTACATGACACGGGAGCCCCTCAGAATGAAATAAAATTGATGGCTGAATTATTGGATACAGTTCTTTCCAACAATTACATCACTTTTAACAACAGATGTTACTTACAAAAATAGGAGTGGTGATGGGCTCTCCATGTGGTGGTACATTTGCAAATTTAGTAATGGCCTACTGGGAACACGAACATGTCTTTGGTGTAACTACATATACAAGTAAGATTAAATACTATATATGTTTCCTGGATGATATATTTATCCTGTTCCAGGGTAACCAACAGGAGGCTTCTAACTTTTTAACTTACTTAAACACCACTAGTACATTCTTAAAATTCACATACAATTTTTCACAGGATAGAATTGCTTATTTGGATGTTGATTTAAGTAAGGATAGACAAAACCAATGTTTTAAATCCAGGATTTATAGAAAGGAAACATATTCAAATGCTTTTCTTCACTATAGTAGCTGCCATCTGGCCCACCAAAAACGTTCGGTTGTTAAGGGCCAATTTGTAAGGGCAGCTCGAATGGTTACGGATGACAACCAGTTCATTGAAGAATGCTCAACACTTATGGACATGTTTAAAAAGAGAGGTTATCCTATTTCACTCCTACAAGAAATTTGTCAGGAAGTGAAAAATAAAAGAGAAGTGGGCTTGTACAAAGCAATATTACCAAGTAACCAGAGTTTAGAAACAAACAGTTGTACATTACAGGATGGGACACTAAATGAAAATGAAAATAGACTTATTATTACGTATTGTATAGACAGTTATGATTTTATAAATATTTTAAGGAAAAATTGGGACTTGATAAACATGGATACACATCTACCAAGAGGTCCTATTGACTTCCCTAGAATAGTTTATAGAAAAGGAAAAAACTTAAAGAATCTAGTGGAAACTCGGTACTCAAACTTTGCTACATTTAACCATGCAGGTATGAATAAGTGTTTGTCATGCCCTTATTGTAAATATATGGAGCAAAGAGGTTTTGAATACAATACTAAGTACAAATTTGATTGTAACTCCAAGGGAGTGGTATACCTGGCTAAGTGTCATACCTGTCCTGCCTTCTATATTGGAAAAACTGACAGAAGGCTTAGGGACAGGGTCTATGAGCACACATACGCTATTAGGGCTAACAAATCAGAGAACGTTTTGGCCAGGCATATTATGAAAGCACCCACCCATGGTTTCACTTTTAGGGCTATAGATTGTATTGCCTACAACCGTAGAGGAGGGCCTTTTTCCTTGCTCTTAGAGAAATTAGAATTGAGTTGGCAATTACGTACTTTTGCATGTTACCCTCCGGGCATTAATGAAATGTATTCAATTAAGTGCATACTACAACTTAAAAATTTGGTTAGGAGTTGACTATTATGCTGTGTTTAAAATGGTCTATGCATACTATTGTCTTAGAGGGTATTTTCAGCTTCTCAAGTCAGGTTTTGCTGTTTTTTACTCACATTCACATGCTTTTAAGGTTTATTTTACTTGAACATAAAAATAATAAAAATATACATACACTGTTAATTTTAATTTTAGCTGCATTAATATTTCATAATAGATAATTACTGGTTTTAGATCTTTTTACACTATTTATCTGTTATTTTAAAATATTGTTTTAAAATAATGTGTAGATGAGAGTTGTTTAAGATATATACTTTAGGTAATGAATGAAGGTGGTTACCACTTTAAGAGCAGCTGATTCCTGCTGATTCAGGAACCAGCTGACTTTTCACTTCCTTTCCACTTCCTATATAGTTTATGTTCTATGTAGTATAATTATCTGAAGAAGTTGGGCTATCTGGCCTGACGAAAAGCGCTTTATGTGATTTTTTGTTTTTTGTAATAAACAGTATGTTATTTCATCGTGCTTGCAGGATTTATTTGGGCGGTTGGATACACTGTGGTGCTTCTTCTTTTGGTAGTACGGATACTGTTTCCTTCAGGACTGAAAACATTATCGGAGCAAGTATTTCCTTCAGAAAAAAGTGCAGCCGAACTGCTTGACAATTCATGTGCACTAGCTGTTTCAGTATGTTAATAGCAAAACATTTTACTACATACAAATCTGTGCCTCTGCTTACACCGCCTGTGTGTAATTATGTAATTTCTTGGTTGTGTTCTGTTGTTGTATCTGATTTTTTAAGTGTTATTACTATCGATCTCCAACCACCGTGCTTCATACCTATAAACCTCTTAGAGCTAGAAATCTGGTGAAAGGCTCAAAAGTAGAGACAATTTTTAAATATTGCTCTTGCAGGCTTAGAAAGTTAAATAACAGATTTTGAATTAGCATGGATTTGCTGAAGGTTCTGAAGTCTAAATTTCAAATGTTTGCTATCGTATTCTAAGTTCTGTATTTAATGATTTACCCCTAATTTGCCAGAAAACCTAATAGAAGATATAAACCAGGAGATTCCATGAAAATCAGTACAGTTTATAGGTATGACGTGCTTTGGTGTATGTATGTGTGCATGAATATGTTTATCGTTCTGATAGCATGTGTGTTAGTGATTGAATGTCTGTTTGTTTGAATGCAGAGGAGACCATGTCTGTGTGTATGAGAGACGTGTGTATGAGAGGAAGTTAGCGATGCATGAGAGAATGATCGGTTCATGTGTGAAAGCAGAATGTCTGTGTGTGAATGCAGAGGAGACCGTGTCTGTGTGTATGAGAAATGCATGCGTATGAGAGGGAGTTAGCAATGCATGAGAGAATGATCGGTGCATGTATGAAAGCAGAATGTATGTGTGTTTGTGAATGCAGATGAGACTGTGTCTGTGTGTGTATGAGAGAGTGTTAGCGATGCCTGAGAGAGCGAACAGTGCCTGTATGAAAGCAGAATGTCTGTGTGTGTGTGTGAATGCAGAAGTGACTGTGTCTGTGTGTATGAGAGAGACTGAACAATGCACGAGCGAATGATCGGTGCATGTGAAGAGTTTGGAAGAGCATGAGGGTGGTTATTTGCAAGGCACACATGGCCTTTGGACTAATAGCCTTGGATGTTCTTTTCCTATGATCCTGTGTGTTAACATTTCATAACACAGATGTTCAGTTTCCAGTCTAATCCAGCTTCTACAGCCCCCCCCCCCAAAGTAAATGTTGGTACCTTTTGAGTGTAGTGTTGTGGTAGAAGACTAAGCTGTTTTCTAACCAAGTACTCGTGATTCTGAAAATACTGTTCTTTTATTTGTTTTGTGATATTTATGTTGTAACCACCCAAGAGGGATCCCTTACAGCCTGCTATGGCCCCCAGGTAGACATCTTAGGCTGCAGTTTCTCTTCTCTTTTAAATTCTCTCTTGCTTTTACAGAGCATTTTGTCTCATCTCAAATGAGCACTGGGCACCCCCCACCTCCTTTGTTCTTTGTCTCTTCCGAATACTTGTATACCTTGAATCTAGGTGCCACCATATTGTAACCATTTTCCAGTGTGACCCATAATCTTTGGCCAATGTTTGAGAAAGTCTTAGAGCTTGCAACACAGATGTATTTTTGTTTACAGTTTGTTGACTGAATAAGTGAGCTGATCAGCTGACTCTCTTCAGTCATGACCCTGTGAATGAAAATGACGAAATTTCCAGTGTTAACAGGATCCAACAAGAAAGCTTTCACAGGTTACAACATATACAATATGAATGAGTATTTATAAGGTGTCCAACAAGTATACGTGCAAGGAGGTAAATGTGTGCAATTGTACAAGTTTATACTGTTCCAAGATGTTCTAAAGGAATGCCAAGTTACATCGATTTTATCAGACTGCACCAGCCAGTATCATAGAAGCATGTGCACTTACTGTCATTACAAAGGGATTCTTTAAAGATGCTTTAAAACCTTCTCTAAGGTTTGGTTGGTGTCTGGTTCCAGAGAGCAGGCCTTATTCCAGAAAAGGCTTTTTATCCTGTTGCTTGTTTGAATCCTGACCTCGAAGTTTGGTGTTTTGACTACTGCTTAGTGAGTAGAAATGTTCTCTAAGAAGGAGTTTTCTTTTGAGAGGAGGGCAATATCCTAAGTTTAAGACTTTGAACATGAGGTTACTGGAAGGTGTTAGTGGAAGTGGAAGCTAATGGAAAGTCTTTAGTATTTCATAGTGCTGAGAATTTTTGGGTAAGAAGTGCAAAAAAAAAAAGTGCTAAGAGTGCAAAACTGCTTGTTTTTAATTTTTAATTTTGTAATTTCTGTGAGCTTAGGTTGAATGCATGCTTAGTAGAGGAGAATATATTCAAGTTTAGGATTTAGAACATTTTTTGCTATTGCTTTACATGAACAGGGAAGAGAAGGTGGGAGATACAATAACATGATTTTAACTGGGCAAATCCATTTTGAGGTGATATCTTTTTGTATAGTAAAGCTAGGAGGTTGGATAGGACCATCCATCCATCCATCCATCCACAGCCCCTTTCCCCAGTTTTTACACATGGGGTTGAGGTGTCACATCAACAGTGACCATCATTTAGATCCACTGTTCACACTGCCACATGGCTAGCTCTGCCACAGAGGAGTTGGGTAGCCCACTTGGTGCATGAATCTTTCCCAGGTTGCCTTCTCATTATGCCTAATGGAACCATCTTTCTCCAGTTCCTTCCTGCCACATAAACCTCTGGGTGAATAAAAATCTGCTGCAGACTATTTTGGATGTTTTTGAAATTAAATGCAATTGCTTTTTAGTGTGGGTACATTTACTTTATTATTGTACTGTTTGTTCTACTTTTTCATCATGAGTGGCTGTTTCTTGCTTGCTATTTTTCAGAAAGTGTCTTTTTTTGTCTGATCCTTTATAGTTAAGTGAAGGCCAGTGATCTTTGCTGTTTGTGATGTCTTCTGTTTTTTTACCGAGTGTGCCTGCTGCAGGCAGATTCTGTCTGCTGTAAAGCATATTAATTGTTCATATTGTCTTGGACCATAGGTAATGCCCTTAAGTGTTAGGTGTCGGTTATATTTAATGATGTGACCAGTTTGGGAGATTCTTACTTCATGTTCAAGCTAGGAGAAAGATCTACATGGACATAAGTTAGGGAGATCATTACCAAATGATAGTATGTCTGCTGTCTTAGCCTTTCTTGGATCCCATCCTTAACTTTGACTGATATACCACCTTATCAGAAGTGTTTAGGAAGAAGGGAGGTGCTCAAGATCCTATGTAAAAGAGCTATCTAAGAGGTGCACTCTCTCATCCCCTTAGATCAGGGAAGACAGCAATATTATTTCAGGTCCTTTTGTTCTCCCTTTAGTGTTTGAAAATGACAAATGACTTCAGCCCCATCCTTTACCTTGACTTAAATTAATTTGATTTCTAAGAGTACTTTTGGATGGTCACAGCACAGTCCATCCTCCCACTTACCTACAGGTGAGATTACATATTTTGTTTAAATCTCCAAGAGCTAATGGTCCAGAGCATCATCACCAAACACCCAGTGAAACTTCTCCACTTCTGGGTAGCACCAGTCCATTAGCAGTTTTGGACCCATCTGTTTACTCTCACATTTAGTCCCTAAAGATGTCTGCTAAATGCCTGTCCATCAGGAAAGACTGATTGCATGGATCCAAGATTTTTCCTTGTTTCTTTGACTAGCTGTTTGTTACTCTAATATAGGAATGCCACCTCTGACATGTCTGCCTCTGTCTGTGCTCATTGTTCTTCTCACAATGAACCTCACAAAATCTCATCTTCCTGCTACATAGTCTAACATCCATTGGCTGTTTACTTGATTTCAGGATATGTCGGGCATCAGACAACAGTAGTTGCTGCTGTCCATAAGTCTTGTCTCTATCATTGTTTACTTCCAAATTACACCAGCAGAGTTCTATATAATATATGTGTGTATATATATATATATATATATATATATATATATATATATATATATATATTCAATAATTCTATATAAGGAATGTACAGTTGATGGCAGCATTTACATGGACCATCATTACAAACTACATAATAGCCCTTTAGTCTCAGTGCTGTGATTCTCTTCTCAATTATTAACATATTTACAGGACATTTTTTTTCTTCTATAGCATGATGGCTTGAATTTATGAACTTCCAAACAGGGAATCCCTTCCAGGTTCAAATTTGTTACTGAATGTGACCATCCCAATGTTTCTGCTGTAGAATGAGGTGGGGGACATTCAAACAGGCAGATATCTGAGGAGTAAAGATGCATTGGGAGTCTCATTTCAAAATTAACATTCTGAAGATGAGGTCAGTTGTTCTCTGTCCAAAGTAGCCTATCTTGATTCTTACCCAAAGGAGTCCTTTCCATCCAGTCCAGCAGTATTGAATTGGTCTGGTACATCTGCAATTGGGTTGGCTTATTCCTAGCTACCCTGATTTTTTCTTCTGGATGAGATATAATTGGTCTCGTCTTCTTCAGCCTTTTGTGTAAAACTCTACTCCATCAAGACACAGCTGTCTTCCCTAATGGGAAATCATACACAGATCTTTTTAGTCTGACACTCATCTGCGAATTTGGTCAGCCAGAGTCCCTCTGTGTTGTCTGGACTTCTGAGAAGTAGATGCCAAACAGGAGAGGACCCAGGACTGATCCCTGTGGGACTCCACTCGTGACTGGTACGCAGTCTGACTTGGAGTCTGCTACTTTCACAATGTGTGTTCTATCTGTGAGCCAATTTGCAACCCACCTAATGATATAGGGGTTGAATGCCTAGTTTGGTGAGTTTATCAATAATTCCTGTGTGAGAAATGGTATCAATGGCCTTGGCCACATAGAGGTAGGCAGTATGAACTGCCTTACCTTCATTCACCACTCTGGTGACTGACTCAAAGAAGTCAACCAGGTTGAGCAGGCATGATCTACCGTTCACAAAACCAAATTGCGTGGGATCTAGAGTTTGGAGATTCCCTATATCCTTGTTAGGTCCATGATAATGCACTCTATAGCCTTACATATCAGACTCGTCAGACTATTGGGGCGATAATTTCTAGGGTCTGTAGTTGCTCCTCCATTATGGAAAGGGATGACTGTAGCAGTGCATCATTCGTATGGACAGTGCCTGAAGTGAGGCTGTGAGTGAACAGAGCACATAGATGTAGTGCCATTTCACTTTGTAATTCATGTAGAACACAGCCAGGGATATTGTTGCATCCCATTGTAGCTGTATTCTTGGCCTTAGACAATGCAGCTTTAACCTGTGCTGCAGTAATGCAGGGTGTCTGGCATTCTTCCAGTATTGAGATTGGTCCTTTAGGGGGTGAGAGAGGGGTAAAGTTGGCACTGAATATGTCAGCCAGAATGTTGGCAATATCTGTTGGCTCAGCACAGGAGGTACCATTGTGCAGTTACTCAAATCTGGGTATTGCCATGGAGATTCTTGATATAACTAAAGGCTTTGTGGTTGTCTTTAGTGTCTGCCACAATTCTGCCTTCATAGCTGGCTTTGGAGGTTTTGATGAAGGATCTCAACTTTTTGTTGAGGCTAATAAGGTAATTTTTCCAGTCTTGGGACTTCACCTTTTTCTGCAACAGTTTCCTCCTTCTGTTGTAGAGTTTATTAATGGCAAGGGACCACCAGACTGGCTTCTTTTTTTTTGGAGGAGAGCATCTTGGTTCTGTTGGGTATGGCTAGTTCCATGCATTTATGTACATGTTCGTACAGTGCATTGGTGTATGATTTGGCAGTCATGCATGTATTTTCCGTTGTCATGGGTACCGTGATGTTAGCCACCTCTGTTTTTAGGAGTCCAAAGTCAGCTTCGAAGAAGTTTTTCCATAGTTGATACCTTTGCGGGGGGTGTGGGTGAGATGTGGATTTCCATGGTGATTAGTTTGTGGTCTGATCTAACCAGGGAGGAACTGACTATTGGTGTACAGCAACGCTTGCCCATGTTAGTTACAGTGGTAATTTGGTCTTTGGAACACTGCCTAAAAAAGGCACTATAGAGGTGGCAAGAGCCTTAGCCAGTACCCAGAAACACAGGGGTGACAGATACAGGCAATTTCTGGCAAAGCATCGAGGTCAGTCTGTCATGTCATCCCAAGCAGACAAATACTGGATCCTGTTAGAATGACGCCAGAAACTTAGCCAGTTGTTGAAGTCAATCATTTTTTGTTTGTACTGCAGTATCCTTCTGGGTGACGGTAGGATACTGCTCAGGGCTAGTGTCATACCTGCCTGGGCCACATACTCCGAGAACTCCACCTTGTCTCTTTTCATGTAGTCCAGGGAGGTGCATCTCAGGTCATTCACACCCACATGGACAATGATAGTCATACTGGTACTTGTTGTGGAGTGACCTGAGTGTGTGTGTAATGTGTCGGATTCTGGCACCTGATAGCTGACTGTTACCTTCCCCTTATTCAACTTGGTGAGTGGAACATCTGTGTGCCTCACTAATGAGTCACCTATAATTAGTGTATTGAGTAAGGTGTTTATCCTTAGGGGCTTATGTTGAGGGACACACTGTGGAGGTGAGCTATGTGTCCTGTCGTTTGCGCTGTGTTGTGGGCGAGTGCATTTCTGTTTTGGTGGTCTCTGCTGTTTGGGTAAATTTCTTTTGAGTGCCTCCACGAAGGAGCATATGTGGTTTATGTTTTTATGTGAGAGCTGTGATAGTGGGTGTTCTGAAGGGCTATGTTGTGGTGTGGTGCAGGTGTTGACCTTCTCCTTTTAACTAGCTAGTCCAGTCTTAGCTGGAGAGTGCATAGCTTCCAGTTTTGTGATGTAAGTGCATCTCTCACAAGTCTGAGTGTTGGGAGGTAAAAGGAGAGGGTTGTCTGTGTAAATGAGGCAGTTACCACACTGCCTCAGAATGCCCAAGTGCATTAGGTTAATAGAAAAAAGCACAGGGAACTGCCCTCTAATCATGCCAGGAGGGGTGGTCATAACTACTAAGTACTAGAGCTATTTTCGTGAAGAATGACTAGTGCTGATGTCTCTTAGGTGTGCTATAATAATTGCTACAAAAACCTGTTGAAGTTCAAAGCGATTAAGATATTTGAAGTGCAAGAGAGAAAGAACTGGCAAGATCTAAGGGAAAAACTAAAGAGCAGACTTTCTGGCACCAGTAAATACTTTATCTCAGCTCAGCGTCGCTGAGCAGAAATTAAAGAAGCGCAAACCCATGCAAATGCGGGCTTTTAAACCAGAAAGTTGAAAGGGATGGAAAAACAATTCAATAAACTACAATTTCTGGGACAGAAGTCACTCCTGTTGTGGTATAGAGGCTACCTAGTGCTTACCACTCCCATTATTCAGTATTTTGATATTCCAAGTCTTTTGTGATTCAGTCTTGGTATTTCAGTCATCTTAAGTAGATCCATATATATATATATAAGACACACGCACACACACGTGTGTGTATATGTGTATGTGTGTGTGTATATATATATATATATATATATATATATATATATATGTGTGTGTGTGTTGGTTTTTTATATACAGTGTACAGTTACAAGGAAAGGGAAATGGGAAATATAAGTAATTGGTGTCAAATTTCCATAATGTGCTTCAATTATGCATGTGAGTTGCCACATGTAATCTTCATGTATTTTCATCTTTTCTTTTCATGTATATATGTGGCAGTATTGGGTTGGGTGGATATGTTGTGTGGCTGTGCAACTACAGCTGCATACGTGTATGTGTGTGTCTTGTGGTGTACATGCAAATGTGTCTGCATATAAGTATTACTAAATGAAAATGCATATATATATAATGCTCTGTGTTGGTGTGATGTTCATCGTGTTACCCTGCTGCAGTCATCACACTTGGGTTATCCTGCCGTCAGGCGGTCCTGCAGTTGGCCCGAATTCCAAAGTCTTGGTCCGGCGTCGGTTGCTGTCACTTCTTCCCTGACGTCAGTGCGTCAGGGGTATATAAGAGGCATCCAACGCCATTTTCTTCAGTCTTTCTTGCCGCGCAGAGCCCGAAGCAGAAGCAGTTCGCAAGTGCCGGTCAGCCGTCACCTGAGATTTTCTATTTGAATTTCAGTCCGAAGTCTTCAATAAAGCTAAGTACCCCGTTGGGGAACATTTTTTTGCCTCAGTCCGATGTCAGAAAAAGTTAACAATTGCAATTCTTGTGGGAAGCAAATACCTCATAAGGACTTCCATTCCTATTGCATTCCTTGCCTAGGCCCAGACCATGACGTCACAGGTTGTCAGTTTTGCGCTAGGTTTAATAAACGCACTATCAAACACCGTTTTGACTTCGCACAGCATTACTTTGGTAGGAAATTCAATTATATCATGCCGTCGGAGCAACCGATGACCGCAATTCATAAAAACGCAAGGATAAGAATAGGCAGCCTAGGAATAAGCCAGACCCCGAGGCCTCAGCTGGGCCTGTCCCCGGTTTTCAGTGAGGTGCCTACGCAGCCCCTGACGTCCGCAGAGCTGGAACCCCAGACAGCTGCCAACTCCCATGCGGAGTCTACTAGGTCGACGCAGCCATCTACCGACACCGGAGCAAATTTAGACACCGGTGCAGAGGAAACACCTTCGGTTGCAGAAGGTCTCTTCAGACTGACTACACTCACCATTAAATCTTATGCTAAACTTAAAACCACCATTAAATCTTATGCTAAACTTAAAATTCCATTAAAACCTAAGAAAACTGTTCATCAGTCTACAGGTCAAGGCCCCATGCCTAAGAAGCAGATGCTTAAAATGGCTGAAGATTTAATTACCCTTATCAGGGGTTCCCATCCCCCTCCTGATAAAAGACCAAGACAAGAGGAGGATTATGCATCCTCTGACCAGGTTTCTCTCTCTTCAGATTCTTCTGAGGAACAGGATTGCACTTTTCCACCTTATGAGGATTCTGATGCTGAAGACTCTATTCCCTCAGCAACTCCCCCTGAAGACTACTCTTTTGGGGAAACATTACATACCATGAGGGAACATTTCTACTGGGAAGGCCAGGATTACTCAGATTCTAAGAAAAGGCTCAGAGAGTTCCTTCTGTTACCCCAGCACAGACCTCTTGCTATTCCTCCTGTTTTAGATATTGTGGATGATGTCTACTTGGAGTCTAGTTTAAATCCAGACTCTCTACCTCCTGCTCCAGCCAAACCAGACAGATACTACAGAGTACCTGACTCTCACAAATTCCTTTATAAAAGCCCTGTAGCTGACCCAGAAACCATATCCCAGGGTCCTAAGGGAGCAAAGGCTTCTATGGCTAAAAATCCTGTGCCCTCTGAAAGAGATTCCAGAGCCCTAGATAGATGGGGAAAGAAAATATACACCTCTGCAACTCTGGCTATGAGAGCATTAAATTGCCAGTTTCACATGTTGAAATATCAACAATTCCTGATGTCTCAGTTAAAACAAAAAATGAGCACACACTCAGAACAGCCTGAGTTCAAGGAAATGCAGGATCTGTTGCATGCAGCTGAACAGGTGGGCAAGCATACTTTACAATGTGGATTTGATTCACTGGAAGCTTCCTGTAGAGCAGCTGTTACTGGCTCAGTCATTCGTAGACATGCTTGGATAAAAGAGCAAACCCTCCCTGACCATGTTAAAGCAAAATTATTAGATGCACCTTTACAACAGGATGTATTATTTGGTGTCAAAGCAGAAGAGGTTTTAAAGAAAATGGAAGATAAGGCTAAATCTATGCAAACGGTCAAGGATTTCTTGCAGGTACAACCCCCTCACTTCAGCAGAAATTGGCCAACAAAAAATTGGTCCTTTCCAGCTTCAGATAGATCACAGAGGGGCAAATACAGACGCCCAAGGGGCAGAGGTCAGTCACGGGGCCCTTACAAACCTCGCCAATGGGGTTCTGCTATCCATAAAGGAGGAGAAGACAGGCCCCAAGCTAGCAGAAGGCAGACACAATGACTCTATCCTCAAACTACCAAGCAAATCTCTCCTGGCAACACCCTTGGGAGGAAAACTAACTTTTTTTGCAGACAACTGGCACATCATCACAAAAGACAAATGGGTTCTAAATATTGTCTCTCAAGGATACAGATTCCACTTTCATACCTTACCAAGGATCAAAGGAATGCCAAACCTGCCACCAAATCAATGGGCAGAGGCACAAAAACAAATTACAGCTCTCATGAACATGAGAGCCATTCAACAGGTACCTACACAGGAGCAGGGACAAGAATTTTACTCAAGACTCTTCCTAGTTCCAAGAAAGGACAAAGCATGGAGACCCATTCTGGATCTTTCAATTCTGAACACCTATCTGCAAGTACCAAAATTCAAGATGCTAACACTACAGCAGCTTCTTCCCATGCTGGGCAAGAATGCTTGGCTAGTCACTTTGGACCTCAAGCAGGTATACCTGCATGTCCCTATCAGACAAAATTGCAGAAGATACCTCCGCTTTATTGCAGGTTCAACGCATTATCAATTCTCTGCACTGCCCTTTGGCTTATCTACTGCGCCCAGGGTCTTCACAAAATGCCTGGCACCAGTAATTGCATACTGCAGACAAAGAGGAATTCATATATACCCATACCTGGATGACTGTCTTATTCAATCAGAAAGCAAGGACATTCTTCTACAGCATCTGGCATTTGTCAAACACCTTTTAAGTTGCCTAGGGTACACAGTAAACGAAAAGAAATCAAAAATAGTGCCCTCACAAAACATAACATTCCTGGGTGCCAGCTTAAATACAACAGCCCAGATGGCTTATCTCATGCCAGACAAACAACGACAACTGTTTCAATATTTCAAAATAATGGCAACAAAGACCCAACTCCCTGCAAGAAAAATTCTGCAGGCCTTGGGATTCATGGCATCTTGCATTCTACTAATACCATTTGCAAAACTGCATATGAGGAAATTACAATGGTAACTGAAAAGTGTATGGACTCAGCACAGCCACAGCTTTGAAACAATGATTCCACTCATTCCCTGCCTTCAACAGGAGTTTCTATGGTGGGCACAGGCATGTCACCTCAACAAGGGTCAGCCTTTCACCTTACCCACAGCCAGGCAAACTATGACAACAGATGCATCGGACTATGCCTGGGGAGCACACATGGCAGGACAGTGCCCTGAATGCACTGTCCTGCCTGGGGAGCACACATGGCAGGACAGTGCATTCAGGGCAGATGGACTACAGATCAGAGACACCTGCATATCAATCAAAAAGAAGTGCTAGCAGTGCAGAATGCCCTATCAGCTTTCAAGGACCTTCTACACCCAGGACAACTACTAATAAGGACAGACAACACCACAGTTATGTGGTACATAAACAAGCAAGGGGGCACACATTCCTACCCTCTATGCAGGCAAGCATTGACCTTGTTGAACACTGCACTGTCTTACCAGGTTCAATTACAAGCACAATTCCTGCCAGGGAAGAAAAACACATTGGCAGACGACCTAAGCAGAAACATCATGGATCCACACGAATGGAAACTAGATCCACAAGTATTTGCAATGATAGCTCAAAAATGGGGATGCCCAGACATAGATCTGTTTGCAATCCCCCACAACCACCAACTCCAAAAATTTTGCACAAGGACCTTCCATCCACTAGCTTGGAAAGTGGACGCTCTCCCATTCAATTGGAAAACATTGACAGTGTATGCCTTCCCTCCACTGCCTCTTCTAGCAAAGGTACTGCTGAAAGTCAGATTAGAGAGGCCACAAATGATTCTCGTTGCACCAGATTGGCCACACCAACATTGGTATCCAATTTTAAGGACCATGGCCCAGGGCCCACCATGGATTTTGCCACAAATTCCACACCTGCTCACCCAACGAGACAATCTGATTCTACACAGCCAGCTCAAGACTTTAAACCTGGGTGCATGGCAAATTACCTAAACAACCAGCCAACACCTTTATCCAAAGCTTTTATGGATGTCATTCTGGAGGCCAGGAGGCCCAGCACCAGGAAAACCTATTCAGAAAATTGGAAAAGATTTTGCTCCTAGAACCAGGCTAAAGGCCTAAATCCCCTGGAGCCGAACATTCCTCAGATTCTACAATATTTAACTGAGATGTTACACAAAGGACTTTCCTTTTCATCTATTAAGATCCACGCCTCAGCAATTTCAGCTCATTACAGCACGGATCCTCCTTTATTTTCACATCCACTCCTAAGACAGTACCTCAGAGGGGCTAAGAATTTAAGACCGCCAAGGAGAGCTCCAACACCTACTTGGGATCTCAACTTTGTCCTGGAAAAGCTTACACTGCCGCCCTTTGAACCAACTTTTTCAACTGATTTAAAATTTCTTTCATGGAAAACTGCCCTACTACTAGCAATAACCTCAGCTGCTAGAGTCTCAGAACTACAGGCACTAATGGCAGTGGAACCTTTCCTCATTTTTCATCAAGACAGAGTTTCTCTACGGACTAACCCTTCCTTTATGCCAAAGGTGGTATCCAGTGTGGCCCTAAACCAAACCATTCACTTGCCCACCTTCTTCCCAAATCCCCAGAATAAAGGAGAAAGACTCCTGCACTCTTTGGACATTCACAGGCAATTACGTTACTACTTGGATAAAACTAAGGCTTTCAGAAAAACTGACCAGCTCTTTGTAGCCTATGCTACAAGATCACAAGGAAAAGCTATCTCAAAACAGACCATTTCTAAATGGATAGGACATTGCATAAGTTTCTGCTACACACATCATGGGAAACCAGTACCTGCTAACATTAAGTCCCACTCCACCAGGGCTGCAGCTACATCAGCAGCCTTTCTCAGGGGAGTGCCAACCAAGGATATTCTGGAAGCTGCTACTTGGAGTTCAGTGCACACCTTCACCAAACACTATCACTTCCCTCTTTACTCTAAGACTAGAGCTGGTTTTGCCACTGCAGATGTTCATCGTGTTTCACTGTTGCAGTCATGACTGTAAGGTTCTCCCCTGCCGGCAGGCAGTCCTCGGTCGGCCAGAATCCCAAAGTCTGGGTCCGGCGTCGACTGATCAGCCATGCTCCCTGACGTCAGAGCGCCAGGAGTACAAAGCTGACAGCCAACGCCATGTTCTCCAGTCTTTCTTGCCGTGCGGTGATAGCAGTTCGGAAGTGCTGGTCGGCTGACTCCTGACAATTTTTTCTAATCATACTTCAGTCTGAAGACTTTCTTCTCCTACTCAAAGCTAAGTACCCCGTTGGAGAAACTTTTTTCTTGCTCCAGTCCGATGTCAGAAAAAGTTAATAATTGTATTTCATGTGGGAAGCAAATACCTCATAAGGATTTTCATTCTTACTGTATTCCTTGCTTAGGCCCTGACCACGATGTAGCTAGTTGTCGGTTTTGTGCTAGATTCAATCAACGTACAATTAAACGAAGGTACGATTTTGCATTTCATTACTTCAGTAGGCGTTTTAATTACAAAATGTCGTCTGATACGGTTCCGGCAACCGGAGTTCACAAACAACGCAAGGATAAAGACAGGCCTTTGAGGTCCAAATCAGATGATATTGTACAAGCAGAGCCAGCTTCAGGTTCAGCCGTCGTCAGTGAGGCGCTTTTGCAGCCCCTGTTGTCGGCCATTTCGGAACCGATGGCCTAAACAGACTCCCACGAGGAGCCAACTAGGCCTTTGAATATTTCTGTTGCAGGACCTTTGGACAATGCTCCTTCAGATGGGTCCGGAGCTGCTGTGCAGGTACCGGCTTCCGAAGGGGTTTTCAGGCCTACTCAGCTTCTAATAAAGGCAAAGCCAAAGACAAAGGCAAAGACTCCTTCCAAATCAAAGACTGCAGCCCAGGCCTCTTCTGATCCAGCACCCAAGTCTCAGAAACAGTTACTCAAGATGGCTGAAGACTTACTTACTATGATTAGGGGTTCATCCCCCTCCAGATAAAAGGCCAAGGCAGGAAGTGTATTATGACTCCTCTGATCAGGCTTCTGTTTCTTCAGTTTCTTCTTCTGACCAGGAATATTCTTTCCCTCCTTATGAGGATTCTGATGCTGAGGAATCCATTCCTTCAGCTTCTCCCCCTGAGGATTTCTCTTTTGGGGAAACTTTGCATGAAATGAGGGAACATTTTCACTGGAAAGGACAGGAGTACTCGGAATCTAAGAAAAGACTTAGGGATTTTCTTCTTCTTCCCCAACATAGACCCCTGGCTATTCCTCCTATTTTGGATATTGTGGATGATGCTTTTTCAGAGGCTAACTTAACTCCTGACTCTTTTCCTCCAGCTCCTGTTAAGCCAGACAGATATTATAGGGTTCCTGATTACCACCAGTTCTTATACAAGAATCCTACTGCTGATCCTGAAACCATTTCTCAGGGTCCTAAGGGGGTTAAGGCCACTTCTGCTAAAAACCCCATTCCCACTGAGAAGGATTCCAGATCTTTAGAAAGATGGGGCAAAAAAGTGTACACTTCTGCTACTTTATATATTAGGGCTTTAAACTGTCAGTTTCATATGCTGAAATACCAGCAATTTCTTCTGTCTGTTTTAAAACAAAAGTTAACTTCCATTTCCGCCTGTGCAGATGATAAGGAATTACATGACTTAATGCATGCCACTGAACAAGTTGGGAAGCATGGTTTACACTGTGGATTTGATGCCTTGGAGGCTTCTTGTAGGGCTGCTGCCTCTGGCACAGTCATTAGAAGGCATGCGTGGTTAAAGGAACAAAACTTGCCAGATCAAGTAAAAGCTAAATTATTGGATGCTCCTGTTCAGCATAATGTTTTGTTTGGATCTAAGGCTGAAGAGGTGATAAAGAAGATGGAGGACAAGGCAAAATCCATGCAAACGGTTAAAGATTTCTTACAAGTACAGCCACCCAGATTTAGTAGGAATTGGCCTACTAAAAATTGGTCCTTTCCCAATTCTGACAGGCCTCAGAGGGGTAGATACAGACGCTCCCGAGGAAGGCCTCAAACGCAAGCCTCTTATAGTCCAAGACAGTGGACTGCTTCCACCCCTAGGGGAGGAGAGGACAGGTCGCAAGCTCATAGAAAACAGACTCAATGACTCCCTCTGTTGGGCTGCAGGAACTTCTTGCCTGGAAGCCCCTCTCTGAGGAAAACGTTCTCTTTTTCACCTAAATTGAACTCATATAACCCAAGACAAGTGGGTTCTGGATGTGGTTTCAAGAGGTTACAAATTCCATTTTCATACCCTACCAATACCAAGCGGATGGCCGGATCTTCCAAAACATCAATGGTTAGAGGCCTTAAACCAGGTGGAAGCTCTCTTGGCTAAGAAAGCCATAGAACTGGTTACATTTTCAGAGATGGGACAAGGTTTTTACTGAAGGCTCTTTCTAGTCCCCAGAAAACAAAATTCATGGAGACCCATTCTGGATCTGTCAGTCTTGAACACTTTTCTCGAGATACCAAAATTCAAGATGCTTAGTCTACAGCAGCTACTTCCAATGCTGACCAAAAATGCATGGATGGTAACTTTGGATTTAAAGGAGGCATACTTGCACATTCCCATCAGGCAGAAATGCAGAAAATACCTCAGGTTCAAGGCCGGATCGAGGCACTATCAATTCTCTGCGCTGCCCTTTGGATTGTCTACTGCGCCCAGGGTCTTCACCAAATGCCTGGCTCCAGTAGTAGCTTATTGCAGACTCAAGGGAATTCAAATTTACCCTTATCTGGACGACTGTCTTATTCAGGCAGACAGCAAGGATGTCTTACTCCAGCATCTAGAATTTGTTCAGAATCTTCTCAAGTTCTTGGGATTTACTGTAAACATAAAAAAGTCAAATTTGACACCCTCACAACAGATAACTTTTCTGGGTGCTCTTCTCAACACAACAACCCAGATGGCATTTCTGACATACAAAAAACAATTACAGCTGGCTTCAACTTTCAAAACCTTGGCAACATTAACTCAGCTATCTGCAAGGAAATTCCTGCAGGCTTTGGGTTACATGGCCTCCTGCATCCTTCTCGTACCATATGCAAGACTACATATGAGGAAAATACAGTGGTACCTAAAAAGTGTATGGTCTCAGCATTGCCACAGTTTAGACATACAGATTACCGTCCTGCCTTGTCTTCAAAAGGAATTCCTTTGGTTGTCCAAGGCATGTACTCTAAACAAAGGAAAACCCTTCAGTCTGCCTCCAGCCACTCAGATACTAACCACGGATGCCTCAGATTATGCATGGGGAGCCCATTTCAAGGCAACTGTCTGCAGGGCCTTTGGACTAAGGATCAAAAGCTCCTGCATATCAATTTAAAGGAAATGTTAGCCATTCAGAAGGCTCTATTGGCCTTCAGGAATCTTCTACATCCAGGACAACTACTGATACGGACAGACAACACCACAGTTATGTGGTACATAAACAAGCAAGGGGGATCTCATTCCTATCCCCTTTGCAGACTAGCCATGAATCTATGGAACACAGCTCTAGCTTGCAAACTGGATCTTCAAGCTCAGTTTCTACCAGGGAAGCAAAACTTCCTGGCAGACAGTCTGAGCAGAAACCTGTCGGACCCACACGAATGGATGCTGGACACCGAAATATTCAAGATGATTACAGCAGTCTGGGGATGCCCTCACACAGGCCTCTTTGCATCCCACCTCAATCATCTACAGATTTTTTGCACCAGGACATTCCACGAACTAGCTTGGAAAGTGGATGCACTATCATTCAGTTGGAGAAACCTCTCGGGTTATGCCTTCCCGCCTCTACCTCTTCTTCCACGGATGTTATTAAAGATCAAACAGGACAAGCCCAAGATGATAATCTTGCTGGCCCCAAATTGGCCTAGACAGTTTTGGTACCAAACACTGAAAAACCTTTGTCTCGAGCCCCCTTGGGTTTTACCACAGACTCCGAACCTTCTGTCCCAACACCAGGGTCAGGTTCTGCACTCACATGTCAAAACTCTCAGCATGGCGGCATGGTTAATCCAGGGTCTATGATTCATTCTCTCCTACCCAAGCAGGTTATGGATGTCATTTTAGAAGCCAGACGTCCTAGCACTAGAAAATCTTATGCAGGAAAATGGAAAAGATTTTGCTCCTGGATGCAGGCTTGGGATTCAGATCCTCTTATTCCTAACATTCCTCTGATTTTACTTTACCTGACAGACCTCTTACATAAGGGTCTCTCTTTCTCTTCCATAAAAATACATGCCTCTGCTAGTTCTGCTCATTATAATACAGACCCTCCAATCTTTTCCCACCAGCTCATGAGACAGTTTCTCAGAGGAGCTAAGAACTTAAGGCCCCCTAGATCTCCACCCATTCCTGCCTGGGATCTCAACTATGTTTTGGAAAAGCTCACCTTACCTCCTTTTGAGCCTGCTGCCACATCTGACATCAAGTTTTTATCTTGGAAGACAGCCATCCTGTTAGCTCTGACCTCTGCCAGGAGAGTTTCGGAGTTGCAAGCTCTCATGGCTGTAGAACCTTATATTATTTTTCATCAAGACAGGGTGTCTTTAAGGACTAATCCTACTTTCATGCCTAAGGTGGTTTCCAAAGTGGCTTTAAATCAAACTATTCACTTGCCAACTTTTTTCCCCACTCCTCAAAATAAGGGGGATAGGATCTTGCATTCCTTGGATGTACAGAGACAACTACGTTTTTACCTGGACAGAACCAAGGACATCAGGAAATCAGAGCAATTGTTTGTTTCTTATGCTTCAAGTTCCCAAGGTAAAGCCATTTCAAAACAGACCATTTCTAAATGGATTGCTCATGGAATCAGATTTTGCTATTCACACCATGGAAAGCAAATCCCAGGAGTATAAGGACTCACTCTACCAGAGCTGCTGCCACTTCAGCTGCCTTCCTCAGGGGAGTTCCTTCCAAAGACATTTTGGAAGCTGCAACTTGGAGTTCAGTGCATACTTTTTCCAAGCACTACAATCTACCTCTCTACTCTAAGTCTAGGGCAGGCTTTGCTTCTGCAGTCTTGCAGGGCCTTTTAGCCACCCCCTCTACTTTATGACCACCTCCCTTTTATTCTGCTTTGAGATTCAACCCTACAGTCATGACTGCAACAGTGAAACACGATGAACATAGTACAGTTGTGTACACTTACCATAAATGTAGATGTTCGAGTGTCTTCACTGTTGCAGTCTGGGTTACCCTCCCTCCTGTCCCCTCTTATTTTTTTTTTCTCCTTTGTGTGGTTCCCTTCTTCACCCTTCTTCTGAGGTGTATTTGCAAAGGGTATGGGATCTTACTCATCTTGGAACACCTGACATCTGGGGCAAGGAAAAACTGGAGAACATGGCGTCGGCTGTCAGCTTTGTACTCCTGGCGCTCTGACGTCAGGGAGCATGGCTGAGCAGCCGACGCCAGACCCAGACTTTGGGATTCTGGCTGACCGAGGACTGCTTACAGTCATGACTGCAACAGTGAAGACACTCGAACATCTACATTTATGGCAAGTGTACACAACTGTACTTTTTGCAGGGCCTACTAGCCTCTTCTAACCCTGTTTGACTCCACCTCCCCTCCTTAGCTTTGGGATTCAACCCAAGTGTGATGACTGCAGCAGGGTAACACGATGAACATAGTACAGTTTTGTACCTACCATAAATGTAGATGTTCGAGTGTTCACCCTGCTGCAGTCCAGGTTACCCTCCCTCCATCCCCTCTGAACTAGCTGAACTTATCTCTACCTCTTTATCCTATACTACACTACCTCTGTGGTATATTTGCTTGTACCTAAGGGTTTTGTTTTATTTTTATATAGCCATATGTGTATATATATATATATATATATATATATATATATATATATATATATATATATATATATATATATATATATATATATATATATATATATATATATATATATAATGTGTGTACACATATCTTTTGCCTACCTTTTGGGGGCACCTGACATCTGGGGCAAGAAAAACTGAAGAAAATGGCATTGGATGCCTCTTATATACCCCTGATGCACTGACGTCAGGGAAGAAGCGACAGCAACCGACGCCGGACCAAGACTTTGGAATTCGGGCCTACTGCGGGACCGCCTGACGGCAGGATAACCCAAGTGTTATGACTGCAGCAGGATGAACACTCGAACATCTACATTTATGGTAGGTACAAAACTGTACTTTTTGGTGGTAGGTGTATGTGGCATAGGATCGGATCATAGTACTCTCACTGGCAAGGTGTGTAATACTATGCTGGTTGAATATTGGCATGCTATTTGCTGCTGCAGTTGATGGAGCAGTACTGACCAGGTGAGATCAGAAAGCAGCAGCCACAATAGATGTTCCAATAGTCTTCATCTTGACAGCAGAGCCATTCTGAAGTTTGTGTAGATGGTTGTGGTATATGCTTGTACTTGTGCATTGAACCGATATATATGTCCATAAGTACTTGGTCACAGAAAAACTATTTATAACCCAATGTGTAGATATATTTCAGGAGACATATACCTGCATGTGTCAGTGAGTGTGCTAATGGTGCATATGTGTAGGTATAATAGAGTACCTGTTGTAGTTTTCTGTGAGTCACCACCCATGACATGGGATCCATTTTAAAAAGCAGATGGTATACATATGCAGTCATAGTTTACTAACCATTACCTTGGTCAGAATAGAAATTTTACTGCTTATAGCGGACACCGGCATTTGACAACTGGCCATGACAGATATACGTGTGATAAAGTGGGCTTATTGCTGCTTATGGACATTATTACTACTATAGCACTTGTGAAGTAGGCAGTGTCTAACATTGTGCTTTGTCTGATGTGTTTATTTTTTTTTTATCGATTTTTCCTCTCCCCACCTTGTGTGCCATCCTCAGCTAATGGTTTACATGTGTCAAAACCAATTTCCGTGGAAAGTCACCTTTTTACATGATGTATGAGTGATCATTATTAGACATGAGCCTGAATACCAAGTGGGTGGTCACATTCCACTGGCATTGCAATGTTCAAACTCCTGTGTAGCAGTTATGCCCTCCTAACAGTGTTTATAGTCCAAGCCATTGTGTAGTGCGCTCCCTGTCATCTGTGGTACCCTTGACAAATTTTAACTTGTTTATTTATTTATTATTTATTTCCAGTTTGTTTACCGGGGAAGTCCACTGGGTCAAAATGACTCATTTTCAGTGGAGGCCCGGGGAGAAAAGCTCCAAGTTGCATAAAACAATTGCAATACAATTGGTACATAGGTATAAGAGATACATTATATAAAAAGTTACAGTTGACATATTTGAAGGCACGATATTTACAGAGTTCAGGGTTTTACACTTTCATTTAAGGAGCAGGGTGATATGTGGAGTTAGACAACCATATAAGTATGAACATGCATCGAAGGAGAGAAGACAGAATAATGACATAGCTAATACACTCTGGTTATGCATAATTAAACAAGGATACTATTTACAATATTTACAAGGTTGAGTTGTGTCAGAGTAGCTGTTGGTGTTATTGAGAGCATAGAGAGCCTCGGAGAAAGAGAGAGTACACACTGGGAGCAGCAGGATTTACTTGGATTAGGTAGGGTGATGGCAGGTACATTTTCGCTTGGAGGACAGGTATTTGAAAAGCAGGCTTTTGAAGTTTTCAGAGTTTGGCACGGATCTTAGAGTAGATGGAAGGGAATTCCATTTTTTGCAAAGTAAGTAGGCGAGAAGAAGTTGGCCTGCAGAATGTTTAGGTTTATTGATAGCTATTAGATTCTGATGTTCGGACCTTAGAGTTCTTTTGGGTATGTAGGGGAGAAGGAGATTAATTAGTGCCAGACATTGAGGTGGGTGAAATATGAGTTTATGAGCAGTAGTGAGTTGGAGGTAATCTAGGTAGTTAGGGAGTTCTAGCCATTTCAGGGATTGTTTGGTAAGACAGTGATGGATATAGTTTTTGGAGTATGTGGCGAATTTAGAGATTTTGTTATAGCAGGTTTCTATTTTGGAGGTGATAGAGGAGGACAGATTGTTTAGGAGAGGGGCTCCATATAATAAGGAAGGGAGAAGATAAGTTGTGGCCAGTGTATGCCTTGTAGAGTTGGAGAGAAAGCAATTGTTCCTGTACAGCATGCCTAGCTTTTGGTGGGTTTTCTTGATATTTTGTTGAATATGTATATCAAATTTGAGGTGTTCATCAATGGTAATACCAAGTAGTTTAGCGGCGGGAACTACTTCTATAGATGAATTGGTGTTGCTATAGACTTTGAAGTTGTTTTTGTCATAGGAGAAGGACTTTGTAGGAGGGAAAAGTAGAATCTTTGATTTATTTGAATTTACAGAGAGGTGGTTTTGGCATATCCAGTTTTCGGTTGTTGAAAATGCTATTTGGGTGTTGTTTAGAAGTTGAGAGAGATTTGAGGCAGAGCAGACTAATGTAGAATCGTCTGCATATTGAATCATTTTGGTATCAGGGATGGCAGAGTGAAAGTTATTGATGAAGATATTAAAAAGCATGGGGCCAAGAATAGATCCCTGTGGTACTTCAGTTGGGGTGGGTAGGAAGGAAGACATGGAGTTCTTCCATTTGACTGCCTGTGATCTTTCGGATAGATAAAGGGAGAACCAGGATATAGTGTTGGGTGAGAGATGTAGGTTGGATAGTTAACAGAGAAGGTGTTTGTGGGACACAGTGTCGAAAGCTTTAGACAGATCAAGTAAAATGGTGGCTACTAAATGTCCAGAATCTTGGGCCTGGTTGACAGTTTCATGGAAAAAGAGTAGAGCAGTTATTGCACTATGGCCTAGGCTGAAGCCATGTTTGGTGGGAGTGAGAAGGTTGTTTAGGATCAGAAAAGGCATGAGTTGGAGGTGGATGCCTTTTTCTAGGATTTTGGAGATTGGAGAGAGCAGAGCGATTGGGCAGAAGTTTGAGATGCTGGTGTTTTTGCCACCTTTGTATAGTGGAAGAATATAGGCTGAGTGCCAGAGTTTAGGGACATAAGACTCCTTTATGCATCTATTTTATTTATAATGATGCTGATTGGAAGAGCAATGCCATCGGTAGCACATTTCAGGAATGAGGAAGGGATATTGTCAAGAGCATTAGAGCAAGGTTTAAGTTTGGATAAAAGTTTTTGTATAAAGTTAGTGGAGATGGGTTTGAACTCAGAGAGGGAGGATTGCTGGGTGAATTGGAAGATGGTGAGTAGAGGAAGATGGGGTATTGTTAGGAAATGTCTTGGTGAGGTTAGACATCGTTTCTATGAAAAATGAATTAAATTTGGAGCTTAGTTCGAGGTCAGATTTACTTGGGTCAGGACAGGGGTTATTCTTGGAGCCTGGATTGAGAAGAGAGTTTAGAGAATTCCAGAAAAGTTTGGGATTTTTATTATGTTTGGACTGGAGTGTGATGTAATAGGATTTCTTGTCCTTGGTGATAAGTTTTTTGCAAGGTTACGCAGCTGTTGGTATTGGAGAAGTGTAGTGGGCAGCTTATTGTTTTGGTAGAGTTTCCATATTTTATCTCTTTGGTGCATAATCTTTTTTGTTTCTTTGGATAGCCAAGGAATATGTTTGGCTTTTATCCTTTTTTTCTTAGTGGGGCAAGGGAGTTTAGGGTATCTAGGAAGATGGAATTGAAATATTCTGTAGCACTGTCAAGAGGAAAGGTGTTTAGAATTTGCCAGTTTGTCTGTTTAAAAGTGCTTGAGAAAGTTATGGGGTTAAAGTTGGTAAGGTTGTGAGTGTGGGTAGATTGGTGCTGGTGTGGGGTAGAGTTGGTTGACCTATGTATGAAGGCTAGAAGGTTGTCACTAATGGTATCAGGAATGGTGCCAGAGTTAGTTATTTTAGATGGGCTGAGACTAGGATCCAGTCTAAGGTGGATTTGTTTTGTTTGGTCGGGTGATGGGGAGGATCAACTGAGGGAAGTCATAGAGGTTGTTAGGGAGGGGGAGTGGCAGTTGATTTTGTTCCAGTCAGTATTTACATCTCCTAGGATGTATGTTTCGTAATGGATTATAGTAGAAGCCCATAAGAGAATTTCTTCGAGAGTAGAGATATTATTACCAGGTGAGATATATAGGGCAATAATACAAATATTTTTGTGTTTATTTAGTTTTAGTAGTCCGGCAGTTAGTTCTGTGTTCTGGAATTGGGGAATTGAAGTTTGGAGGGGAATTATGGTAAGGAGGTTAGAGTAGACTAGGGCAAAGCCACCACCTTTTTTGTTAAGGTGGTCGCTTCTGAGAGCATGAAATCCTGGGGATAGGATCTCAGAGTCAGAGATTAGAGGGTTTAAGCCAAGTTTCGGAGATGGCTAAGATGTCAGGTTGGTTATGGCTTAACCAAGCTTGAAAGTGGTGAATTTTGTTGCTAAGACTTTGTGCATTCAAAGTAAAACGCTTTAGGGTATTGTGGTAGGAGGTGGATGGTAGAAGGTGGGTATTGGCAGAGGACGGCGTAGGACCAGGGTTAGGATGAATATCCCCAGCCTGGACTAAGCTATTGAAGGTATTATCCTTTAGCCATTTAGGTTTACTAGGTATGAGATATGATGGGTTTAAGGTTAGAGTGGGTGGCCATGTCTTAACTTTAAAGGAGAGAATTTTAGGGTGGAATAAGTGAAGAGTATTGGGCTGGATGAGAGATGAGGAGATGGAGTGGAAATGGGAGTGGGATTGAGTGTGAAGGTGTGTATGTATGCTAGTAGTTTTGGTGGCTAATTTTGGGTAAGTATTAGAATTGTATGAGCTAGCAAAATATAGAGGAATTAGGATAAGGGAGAGGAGGCAGGTGACTAGGAGGATATGATGACCTGATAAGAGCATATTAGGGCAAACGGGAAGAAAAGAATGAAGTGGGAGTAATGGGAAGAGAAGGTAGGGTGGCAAGGGAGGTAGGAGTGCAGAAGGTTGTTATAGGATCTTAGTATAGGAGTAAAATAGAGATGCAGTAGAAGAGGAGTTTGAAATAATATGGTTGGTATGCAGATGGGTGTGGAAGGGAAGTAGAGGAGGGATTTGGTAGGGGGAATAGCTATTGGGTGAATAGGTTGGGGAGGGGTCAAGGAGGAATAAAGCTAGGAGTGCTGGGGGTGGGTGGAAATTGGGGGCAGGGTAGGGGAGCGGAGTGAGCTCGAAGGGCGAACGGAGTGGGATAGAACTGAAGAGGTGAGTACAGCAGAAAAAGTATCAGTGAGGCAGTTAAATGGCTGTAGAAAGAGGGTTTGTTCAAAAGTTTTGGGAGAGGTTGCACAGGCTGACCTTTACTGAGGGAGGCTTAGTCTGCAGGGAAAGGCTATATGCAGTCATAGAATGTGATAAATTCAGCAGACTCTATTGTAGAAAATTAACATATCAGGGTAAAAGTGTGCAGGTGGGGTTTACTTGGGTAGATTCTGCTACTCACTGGTGGAGCGAGGAAGCAAGCAGCAAGAAGAATCTAAACCTGACTTAGGTTTAAATATAGTCTTAGTAGTAAAAACAGGAGGAGGAGGTGGCATATGGTCTACGGTAGGCTGCTAGGACGCATGGCATGAGAGGCCAGACAAGCACAAAAGGTATTACAACAAGGCACTGTATAATTTAATAGTGAGTAACATACATTTAATGCAAAATTGCTAGGGGGACTTTTCAGCAGTATCGTTCTGATACCAGGCAGGCTGGCAGGGTTAGGGTGTCTTCAGGAGGTGGCTGGAGTTATTCATTTTGCTTTTGAGGCAGGAAGGGTGCACCCGGGATGGATTACTGTGGAAAAGAGAGAGACAACACTTAGGTAGAGTTATAACTCTAAGTTATGTAACCATGTACTAATGTCTGATGCACAGTGTGAGGGAGCATTACATGATCCAGCTGTCACAAAATTGATAGCAAAGGGATCTTTGTAATGTGATACATTTTTGGGGAATCTAGAAGTCATTTGTGTACACACAACGATTCACAAACAACACAGAGCTATGAAGTATGCTTTTGGATCTATGGTTGCAGTATTCAGGAGAATTCTGAGTAAGATGTGCAATATTCCAAAAGGCCACACAGCAAGGCCTGGTACAGTGACTTGTACAAAGGTAGACAGGAAAACTATGAAGGAAAAATTGTCATTCTGTACTCATGACACTATCAATAGCAGTTCAGTCCTGTCCGCTTACTGCCAGACATGTCAAGTTCAGTTAGTGAAAATGGAGTGGGATGCTGCATTCCTCAATTTACTGAAGGTTGTAACCTTCTTAAGTAGTGTTTCATGCAAACTACACACACTTATTTCTTAGTTTTTGGAGAGACCGTAGAGTAATTTGCAATGTAAAAATATGAATGACTCTGTTTGGCTGAGTAGTGTGCCTGTTGCACATTAACAACTCAATAGATGAGCAGTTTAACATTATAATTGAAAATATGCAGAAAGACAGGAGTGGTTGAAAGACAAATTACTGATGCAGGGCAGGGAATAGCAAATTGCTAAACAGTTTGCTGATTTTGAATACTTTATAGTAAGTTCAAAAAATGCATTAGTTATGTGTGTAATGCAAGTGCTACTTAATTTCCTAAAATATTCAGTAATCAACCACCCCCCCCCCTCCCAAAAAAATGTTTGATTGCATGGACTGTAGAATACAGTGACTTTTCAGTACATTACTTTACTGTGCCAGTATCACGGAGTCAGGTTTGCAAATTACTGTTTTGCTGTAATTAAAAAAAATGTGGAGATAAGTAGAATGTCAGGAAATTACTGAAACAGCATGTTTCAAGACAGCTGTTCCTCAGAAAGAAATGGGCACATAAAAATAAGTTAACATAATAATGTCCTGTAGATATAATTAGGGTTAAATCAAAAAGTCACTAGTAATAAAACAGACTGAAATAATCATTACATTTTCTGAAACTTGCTTCCAAAAATTAAATTGAAAGTGTTTAAAAAAATAAATCTTTCTACTGCTGGCAAACTAATTAATTAAATAAATAAATTCTTACTACAGACAGAGGGGAAGAAAATTAAAGTGGAAGTCCCTTCCTTGCAATTCTAAGCTGTGAATTGTAGTGACATTTTTAACACCTCTGCAGTAGTGTGGGGGAGGGGACCAGCAATTCAAGTTGAACTACAAAACAACACCTAAAACAAGGGCCTCCAATTTAGCTACTTCTCTGGCAGCAGCAGGAGAACTTCAAAGTATAGTGTAGAAGAAGCTCTGAGCAAAACATAAATGAGGGTGATTAGCAATAGAAAAGAAGCAGCCTTCTTACAGAATGAATACAAAATGACAGTGAGTCACACTTTTGCCGTTATATGTCAGTGACATGGGAATTCACAGTTACTTCCATATGTCTGGCATGAGTCATAGAAAGAAGACTTGAAATGCTTTATGGGAAAGAGAAAGGGTTGAAACAAAAGACAATCACATTGATGTATCAAGCCCCATCGGTAGCCATGTTGTGGTAAATAGGATAAAATTACAAATAAAGCACTTAGAGTGATTTTGAGGTGTCAAAATAGGGTCTATGTCAATTCTTCGAATGCTTAAAATTTTGAACGTTGCATGGTCGAGACCAAACGTTCGAAATTTCAAGTGTTTGAAGATTGACTTTCAACTCGCTACATATTGCAGATAGGGAGAATTTCCCTTTTCTGCACTGAAGTACGGTATCGGAGTTGGTATATTTAAGTAGGGGGTGGTGCAGGGGGGCTTGCCCCCATGCTCACACTGTTAAGGTGTGTTTTTCCTTTTTTCTTTTTTTTATTTGATATTCGAACATCCAAATGTCGAACATTTGGTCTCGACCCTGCAACGTTCGACATTTTGAATGTTCAAATATTTAACAGACACCCCTTGTTGCTTTCTTATGCTCACATTTACACTGTAGCAAAGTTCTTGCAGGAAATATAGGAATTTCAAGCAATAATTGGTTTACAGAGTTTTAATGCATGCTTCAAGAACTACAAAAAGGTTGAAGCATGTCTCAGTGCTACTAGGAAAAAAAGAAAGGAAAGGGAAAAAAAGGAGAAGTAAATATAAAGAAAGAGAAGGAAGGAGAAGAAAAGAAAGGAATAAAGGTCTTGTAGCCTGTACTCACTGATAAAGGGCAATACCAAGACTCAAGAACTAGTTAGGTATAGAACAGAATTCACATCTAAAAACATAGGAATGAGTATGGTATAGTCAATTGGAAAGTTTAGTAAAGGTCACCAGTACATTCTGAGAATCACTGATTGTGCAATAGAAGGGAAAAGAAAGGAGAAAAGATAAAAAGAGGAAGAAAATAAGGAATGGAACAGAAGGAAAACTCTTTTCAGAAAAACAGTTACATTGAAGAATAGATGTCAAACTAATACTATTGTCATCTTGAGTGGGAATTTATTAAGAAATCCTTGTCTACCACACACACATATGCACATACACATAATTTGAAAGAAAGAATTTGTTCTATTTAACTGATTGTGGTAAAAATCGGTCTATATTAAATATTCAAACATCCAAAATGTTGAACATTACATGGTCGAGACCAAATGTTCGACATTTGGATGTTCAACATAAAAAAAGAAAACACAGAAAAAACACTTTAACAGTGTAGGCATGGGGTGCCCTCCTGCACCCCCACCCCTACTTAAATATACCAACTCGAGACCGCACTTCAGTGCGAAAAGGAAATTTCTCTATCTGCACCATACGGTGCCATTGAAAGTCTATCTTGAGCACTCAAAATTTCAACGTTTGGTCTCAACCATGTAAGATTTGACAGGTACCCAAAAATCTAGAGACAACAACTTCTATATGCACTGTCTCTAGTTGTGATACCATGAGAAGCAACTGCTTTAAAATGTGAAGCTTATGCATTTTTTGTTATTCTTTACTATTTCAATATGTAATATATTTGTAATATATATCTATGCTCTGTGAAATGTATATATCATATAATGAAACCACTTTTCAATATTCCTTAAAAGTGAAAATTTACATTTGTTGTTTATGCAATTGTGAAACTGATGAAACAAATTTCTAAACCCAGCCTGTAAGAGAGAAACAAGTATGTGTGTGTGTGTGTGTGTGTGTGTGTGTGTGTGTGTGTGTGTGTATTTATAAATATATATATATATATATATATATTATAACAACTGTAAATGAAGTGCACAGGCAGTTCTAAGTTGCAAACCAAGAAAATGTTTAATTATTTGCATATACTTGCAAGGAATGTGTAAAAGAATTCCTGGGCTGGAAACTATAAACTCAGAGCTGTGGAAAGAGCAAAAGTACATATATTTAACAGCCATTGAGTAGTTATTAGCTAGATGATAGTTATTTAGTTCTTAATAGCTGTATTTGATATTTTACATTTACTTTTAGTAAATTTTGGGAAACAGTGAAAGATTACTGGTATAGCTGGAGACTGGCACCACTGAAATTATTATACAATATATAAAACTTTTATGTGTTCATTAGAATTATCCTTTACTACAAATTCTAAAGGTAAATATAACTGTATATACAATGTTATAAAAATCTCAGCAACACACTCAATTTATAAGAAACATTAAAAGTATTGTATAGTCACTAGCAATACTCCAAAGCTACATAAGCAGTAAGTTGTATGTAAAAATCTATTATTTTCTGATTCATTATGTATTTAAATTAAAACAATCTCCTTTAAATTTATATATCCATAGAGCTCAACGTGGGATAGATCAGAAAGTAGTCTGATAGAACTATGTTCATAGGTTGGTACTAGGCTATCTGCCCTAGGGCCTATACAAGCGCCGCCATAACAATTCCTGGCTATTTCTTCCCACACTATTAACTTCCCTGGACCCTGTCTAGCAGGGCGACTGACTTGATCCCCGGGAGAATTTCTTTCTCCATCCAATCTCAAGGTTCCTTTGAAGAGGACCAAAGAGGCACTCTGCTTGACATGTATGGGCAATCTATTCCAGAGTCTGGGAGTCTCTGGGTCAGGAACCTAACCTCTAGCATGTTTTGTTTATTGTGATGACAAGGTTTAGATCCCTGGAGCGTGGCTCTGAGGGATTGGGATTTCTTAAGTGTAGCATGTCCAACAGCTCTGGGTTTGACATGGCCTTGTATGTTAAGCAAAGATCGCCTCTGAGTAGACGATATGCAACAGAGTATAGCTGGAGTTTTTAAAGGCGTCAAGCATAGGGCATCTGCTTTAGGCCTGTGATTCTTTTAGTGAGGTATTTCTGTGGCCTTTCCAGTTGTTGCAGATGTCTTGAGGGGTACATAAACGGGCATTGTATTCTATAATGGGTCTAATGAGGGATGAGTACAGTGGGACACTGACCTCCTTTTCTGGATGAAAAGCCCTTAGTGATGGTGCCACATAGAAGGATTTCCTGACTGTTGTGGTGATGTGATGTGGTTATCGAAGGTGAGGCCACTGTCCACCTGTGTCCCTAAGTCTCTTATCAAACTTTCGGTGTTTAGTGTACTGTCACCTATATGGTAATTCATGGATACATGTTTTTTCCCAAAGGGGATAACTATATATTTCTTGGCATTGAGCTTGAGCCCATGGCTCTGGCACCAAGCATCTGTTTCTGTAAGGCCCTTTTGTAGAGTATCCACATCATTTGGGGATTCAATAATGGCTCCCAGTTTGCAGTCATCTGCGAACTTTGTTATCCAGAGTCCCTTAGTGTTGGCCTGTACTTCAGAGAAGTAGATGCCAAACAAGAGTGGTCGCAGGACTGAACCCTGAGGTACTCCACTTGTCACTTGTCTGGAGCTGGATTTGGAGTCGGCTACTTTTACAGTGTGGGTTCTATCAGTAAGCCAGTTAGCAACCCATTGGGTGACGTAGGGATTAATGCCCAGCTTAGTAAATTTATCTATGATTCCAGAGTTGTGGATAGTGTCAAAGGCCTTGGCAAGGTCTAGATAGGCTATGTGGATCACCTTACCCTTGTCCATGGCTCTGGAGACTGATTCGAAGAAGTCAGTCAAGTTGAGTAGACAAGATTGGCCCTTCACGAACCCAAACTGGGTGGGGTCCAGTGTTTGAAGGTTGCCAATGTCCTTGTTTATAAGTTCCATGATAATACGCTCCATGGCCTTGCAGATAAGGCTTGTCAGACTGATGGGATGGTAGATGTTCTTCGTTTCCCATTGCTGCAGTCCTTACTATTGGGTAGTCCGCTATCCAGTCGGCCCGAATACCAGAGTATATGGCTGACGTCGGTCAGGGCGCATTAGACTGACGTCAGTACGCCAGGGTACTAATCCGCATGACCTACGCCATATCCTCAGTCTTTTTTGCCGCATGGTCCGATGCAGAAGCAGTTTTGCGAGTGCAGGTTGGCGTTCTGAAATATTTCGGCCGGAGTTTCAGACCGAATCAGAGTTGGCTAAGTACCCGTTGGGGAACATTTTGGTTTTTTCTTGCCTCAGTATTTAACCGATGTCAGAAAAAGTGAATAACTGTATTTCTTGTGGGAAACAGATACCTCATAGGGATTACCATACCTTGTGTATACCTTGTTTAGGGCCTGAGCACGACGTTGTTGGATGCCGCTCTTGTGCTAGGTTTAACAAACGCACTATTAAGAGACGGTTAGACTGTGCCAGGTTAGTGTTTGGGAAGCGTTGCAATTATAAAATGCCGCCGGATGTTCCGGCCCGCTTCGCCCAAGAAGCGCAAGGACAAAACAGCGGCCTAGGGTTGATGAACCGGCAGTCCCGGACGTCGGTTCTTTAGAAGGCTCTGTGGAGCCAGAGGTTTTACCAGGAGTTTCTTTGGAGTCTCAGGCAGAGACTTTACTGTTACAGGATGTGCCTTCTCAGGAGGTAGGCCAGGCTGAGGGGCTTCAGGTAACTGTTCTTCCCTCTCTTCCCAAGGTAGTTAGAGCCTCTCCTTCTGTTGCCAAAACTTCTTTGAGAGGTAGGCCAAGTTTAGCTTCAGTGGGGGCTTCTCCTAGCACTTCAGGTTCTGTGCCTAAGAAACATATGCTTAAAATGGCAGAAGATTTGATTACTATGATTAGAGGTTCTATGCCCCCTCCTGATAAGAGGCCTAGGGTGGAACCGAAGTTTGTGTGTTTGGAACAGTATTCAGTGGCTTCAGAGTCTTCTTGAAGATTTGCAGGAGTTTCCTCCTTATTCTGATTCTGATGTGGATGATTCCACTCCTACCGCTTCTCCTCCTGAGGATTTCTCATTTTCAGAGACTCTGCATTCCATGAGGGAGCACTTTAAATGGGAAGGCCAGGATTACTCTGATTCCAGGAAAAGGCTTAGGGAATTCTTGTTTTACCCCAGCATAGGCCCTTAGCTATACCTCCTGTGTTAAATGTGGTGGAAGATGTTTTGCAGAGGCTTCCTGAACCCTGACTCTTTGCCTCCTGCTCCTGTTAAATCCGATAGGTACTATAGAGTGCCTGAAGCTCATAAATACTTGTTTAAGAGTCCTAGGGCGGACCCAGAAACTGTTTCTCAGGGGCCTAAAGGTGTTAAGGCCTCTGTGGTTAAAATCCTGTTCCCACTGATAAAGAGGCTAGGGCTTTGGATAGGTGGGGAAAGAAAGTGTATACTTCTTCCACTCTAGCTATGAGAGCGTTAAATTGTCAGTTCACATGCTAAAATATCAAAATTATCTCCTTTCACAATTGAAATCTAAGGTGGATGCTTTGGCGGAAGGTATTGAGTGTAAAGAGTTGCTGGATTTGGTTCATGTGTCTGAACAAGTGGGTAAGCATTCTTTGCAATGTGGTTTTGTTGCTGTACAGGCCTCCTCGAGGGTGGCTGCCACTAGTTCTGTTCTTCTGAGCATGCCTGGTTGAGGATCAGAATTTAGCTGAGCATGTTAAGACAAGGATTTTGGATGCTCCTTTACAGTCTGATGTGTTGTTTGGTTCGCCTGTGGAAGCAGTTTTAAAGAAAATGGAGGACAAAGCTAAGTCTATGCAAACTGTTAAAGATTTTTAGCAGGTGCAGCCACCAAAGTTTAGTAGAAATTGGCCTGCTAAGGGGTGGACATATCCTGCTTATGATTCCCAGTCTAGGGTAGGTCTAGACGTGGTAGGGGCAGAGCTCAAGGTTCTTTTAGGCCTAGAACAGGAGTTCACCTGCTCAGACTTCTGGTGAGGGCAGGGGTCAGTCCTTTCGTAAACAGACCCAATGACCTGCCTTTTCAGCTACCAGTAGATTCTCGTCTGGTAGCTCCTTTGGGAGGAAGACTGTCTCTTTTCAAAGAAAATTGGGATTTAATTACTCAAGACAGATGGGTGTTGGATATCATTCACCACGGTTACAGGTTTTATTTCCATACAATGCCTCCTTTCAAAGGCATGCCAGACGTTCCTCCTCCACAAAGAAAAGAGGCTCACAAGCAAATTTCTCAGTTACTCCAGATGGGGGCCATTCAGCCAGTGCCTGTATCAGAAAGGGGCCTAGGATTTTATTCTCGCCTGTTCCTAGTACCAAAGAAGGGAACACGTGGAGACCAATTTTGATTTATCTCTCCTCAACACTTATCTGGACATTCCCCAGTTCAAGAAGTTGTCGTTTCAACAGCTTTACCTCTGCTGGGCAAAGATCACTGGATGGTAACTTTAGATCTCAAGGAAGCTTACCTTCATGTGCCTATAAGGTTAAGTTGCAGGAAGTATCTGCGGTTTCGAGCTGGAAATTCTCATTATCAGTTCTCTGCATTGCCCTTTGGCTTATCTACTGCGCCCAGAGTATTCACAAAGGTTCTGGCTCCAGTGATAGCTTACTTCAGGTTACAAGGAATTCAAATCTATCCTTACTTGGACGACTGCCTGATTCTGGCTCAAGAAAAGGAAGACCTTCTACAGCATCTGGAATATGTTATAGCAGTGCTAAGATGCCTAGGGTATTCTGTGAAGCGAAATAAAGTCCAGTCTAGTACCCTCTCAAGACATGTGCTTTCTGGGTGTGAGACTGAATACAGCAGCCCAGATGGCCTTTTAACCCCGGACAAACAAAAGAGTCTATCACTTTACTTCCATCAACTATCTCATCAGTCCGTGCTGACTGCAAGGACAGTCCTTCAAGCATTAGGGTTCATGGCATCTTGTATTCTGGTGCTTCCTAATGCCAAACTGCATATGAGGTAGCTACAATGGTATCTCAAAATGTATGGACACAGCACTGCCAGGATTTGGACACTGTCATTCAAATAATACCTTGCCTTCAAAAAGAATTTTTGTGGTGGGCTCAGGAATGTCACCTAAACAAGGGACTCTCTGTGACCCCAGAGGCGAGTCAGATTTTAATGACAGATGCCTCGGACATTGCTTGGGGAGCTCATCTAAATGGAAAGTGGATACAAGACAAGTGGCCTGCCAGACTACAGCATCTACATATCAACATGAAGGAGATGTTAGCAGTCCAGTTTGCATTAATGGCTTTCAAGGAGTTACTTCTTCCAGGGCAGGTGTTGATTCTAACAGACAACACAACTGTCATGTGGTACATCAACAAGCAAGGGGAACACATTCTTATCCTCTATGCAGGCAAGCAATGATTTTATGGGACACTGCGCTAAGCTTGCAACTAACTCTTCAGGCAAGGTTTCTGCCGGGAGCACAGAACTCCTTAGCAGATGTGTTAAGCAGACAAATCATGGATCCCCACGAGTGGAAACTGGATCTTCATGTATTTCAGAAATTGACAGTGTCATGGGGAACTCCAGACATAGATCTGTTCGCTTCTCCACTAAACCACCAGCTGCCAAAGTATTGCACAAAGGGGTTTCATCACACAGCTTGGAAAGTGGATGCTCTGTCTTTCAGTTGGAAAATCTTCATGTGTATGCCTTTCCACCTCTGCCTCTTCTTCCAAAGGTACTATTAAAGGTCAGACAAGACAGGCCAAGGATGATTTTGATAGCTCCAGATTGGCCTCGGCAACACTGGTACCCACTACTCGAGTCTGGTAAAGAAGCCTCCATGGCCTTTACCTCTGATTCCTCATCTGTTATCTCAGAAGGACGGTCATCTGCTCAATGTCAAGCTTCACTCTCTTCATCTAACAGCCTGGCATATTCTGTGTTGAAACACAGCAGGTCTCAACTTCCTCAACAAGTTTTAAATGTGATTATGGAAGCTAGAAGACCTAGTACAAGGAAAGTGTCCAGAAAAATGGAAGAGATTTTATTTTGGAGTACAGCAAAGAATTTGGAGATTTCTGAGCCTAATTTGAGTGTGGCTCTTCAATATCTTACTGAGTTATTGGACAAGGGTTTGTCCTTCTCTTCCATTAAGATTCATGCTGCAGCAATTTCAGCTCACTATGATTGTGACCCACCATTGTTTCGCATCCTTTGTTCAAGCAGTTTCTTAGATTTTTCCTTTTTCTTTTTTATTTGATATTCGAACATCAAATGTCGAACATTTGGTCTCTACGCAGCGTTCGACATTTTGAATGTTCAAATATTTAACAGACACCCCTTGTTGCTTTCTTATGCTCACATTTACACTGTAGCAAAGTTCTTGCAGGAAATATAGGAATTTCAAGCAATAATTGGTTTACAGAGTTTTAATGCATGCTTCAAGAACTACAAAAAGGTTGAAGCATGTCTCAGTGCTACTAGGAAAAAAAGAAAGGAAAGGGAAAAAAAGGAGAAGTAAATATAAAGAAAGAGAAGGAAGGAGAAGAAAAGAAAGGAATAAAGGTCTTGTAGCCTGTACTCACTGATAAAGGGCAATACCAAGACTCAAGAACTAGTTAGGTATAGAACAGAATTCACATCTAAAAACATAGGAATGAGTATGGTATAGTCAATTGGAAAGTTTAGTAAAGGTCACCAGTACATTCTGAGAATCACTGATTGTGCAATAGAAGGGAAAAGAAAGGAGAAAAGATAAAAAGAGGAAGAAAATAAGGAATGGAACAGAAGGAAAACTCTTTTCAGAAAAACAGTTACATTGAAGAATAGATGTCAAACTAATACTATTGTCATCTTGAGTGGGAATTTATTAAGAAATCCTTGTCTACCACACACACATATGCACATACCCACATAATTCTGAAAGAAAGAATTTGTTCTATTTAACTGATTGTGGTAAAAAAATCGGGTCTATATTAAATATTCAAACATCCAAAATGTTGAACATTACATGGTCGAGACCAAATGTTCGACATTTGGATTCCCAAACACAAAAAAAAGAAAACACAGAAAAAAACACTTTAACAGTGTAGGCTTGGGGGTAAGCCCTCCTGCACCCACCCCCTACTTAAATATACCAACTCAGACCCACTTCAGTGAAAAGGAAATTCTTCCTATCTGCACCATCTGCCATTGAAGTCTATCTTCGAGCACTCAAAATTTCGAACGTTTGGTCTCAACCATGTAAGATTTGACAGGTACCCAAAAAATCTAGAGAGACAACAACTTCTATATGCACTGTCTCTAGTTGTGATACCATGAGAAGCAACTGCTTTAAAATGAAGCTTATGCATTTTTTTTGTTATTCTTTACTATTTCAATATGTAATATATTTGTAATATATATCTATGCTCTGTGAAATGTATATATCATATAATGAAACCACTTTTCAATATTCCTTAAAGTGAGAAATTTACATTTGTTGTTTATGCAATTGTGAAACTGATGAAACAAATTTCTAAACCCAGCCTGTAAGAGAGAAACAAGTATGTGTGTGTGTGTGTGTGTGTGTGTGTGTGTGTGTGTGTGTATTTATAAATATATATATATATATATATATATTATAACAACTGTAAATGAAGTGCACAGGCAGTTCTAAGTTGCAAACCAAGAAAATGTTTAATTATTTGCATATACTTGCAAGGAATGTGTAAAAGAATTCCTGGGCTGGAAACTATAAACTCAGAGCTGTGGAAAGAGCAAAAGTACATATATTTAACAGCCATTGAGTAGTTATTAGCTAGATGATAGTTATTTAGTTCTTAATAGCTGTATTTGATATTTTACATTTACTTTTAGTAAATTTTGGGAAACAGTGAAAGATTACTGGTATAGCTGGAGACTGGCACCACTGAAATTATTATACAATATATAAAACTTTTATGTGTTCATTAGAATTATCCTTTACTACAAATTCTAAAGGTAAATATAACTGTATATACAATGTTATAAAAATCTCAGCAACACACTCAATTTATAAGAAACATTAAAAGTATTGTATAGTCACTAGCAATACTCCAAAGCTACATAAGCAGTAAGTTGTATGTAAAAATCTATTATTTTCTGATTCATTATGTATTTAAATTAAAACAATCTCCTTTAAATTTATATATCCATAGAGCTCAACGTGGGATAGATCAGAAAGTAGTCTGATAGAACTATGTTCATAGGTTGGTACTAGGCTATCTGCCCTAGGGCCTATACAAGCGTCGCCATAACAATTCCCTGGCTATTTCTTCCCACACTATTAACTTCCCTGGACCCCTGTCTAGCAGGGCGACTGACTTGATCCCCGGGGAGAATTTCCTTTCTCCCATCCAATCGTCAAGGTTCCTTTTGAAGAGGACCAAAGAGGCACTCTGCTTGACATGTATGGGCAATCTATTCCAGAGTCTGGGGAGTCTCTGGGTCAGGAACCTAACCCTCTAGCATGTTTTGTTTATTGTGATGACAAGGTTTAGATCCCTGGAGCGTGTGGCTCTGAGGGATTGGGATTTCTTTAAGTGTAGCATGTCCAACAGCTCTGGGTTTGACATGGCCTTGTATGTTAAGCAAAGATCGCCTCTGAGTAGACGATATGCAACAGAGTATAGCTGGAGTTTTTTAAGGCGGTCAAGCATAGGGCATCTGCTTTAGGCCTGTGATTCTTTTAGTGAGGTATTTCTGTGGCCTTTCCAGTTGTTGCAGATGTCTTGAGGGGTACATACCAAACGGGGCATTGTATTCTATAATGGGTCTAATGAGGGATGAGTACAGTGGGACACTGACCTCCTTTTTCTGGATGAAAAGCCCTTAGTGATGAGGCGTGCCACATAGAAGGATTTCCTGACTGTTGTGGTGATGTGGTTATCGAAGGTGAGGCCACTGTCCACCTGTGTCCCTAAGTCTCTTATCAAACTTTCGGTGTTTAGTGTACTGTCACCTATATGGTAATTCATGGATACATGTTTTTTCCCAAAGGGGATAACTATATATTTCTTGGCATTGAGCTTGAGCCCATGGCTCTGGCACCAAGCATCTGTTTCTGTAAGGCCCTTTTGTAGAGTATCCACATCATTTGGGGATTCAATAATGGCTCCCAGTTTGCAGTCATCTGCGAACTTTGTTATCCAGAGTCCCTTAGTGTTGGCCTGTACTTCAGAGAAGTAGATGCCAAACAAGAGTGGTCGCAGGACTGAACCCTGAGGTACTCCACTTGTCACTTGTCTGGAGCTGGATTTGGAGTCGGCTACTTTTACAGTGTGGGTTCTATCAGTAAGCCAGTTAGCAACCCATTGGGTGACGTAGGGATTAATGCCCAGCTTAGTAAATTTATCTATGATTCCAGAGTTGTGGATAGTGTCAAAGGCCTTGGCAAGGTCTAGATAGGCTATGTGGATCACCTTACCCTTGTCCATGGCTCTGGAGACTGATTCGAAGAAGTCAGTCAAGTTGAGTAGACAAGATTGGCCCTTCACGAACCCAAACTGGGTGGGGTCCAGTGTTTGAAGGTTGCCAATGTCCTTGTTTATAAGTTCCATGATAATACGCTCCATGGCCTTGCAGATAAGGCTTGTCAGACTGATGGGATGGTAGATGTTCTTCGTTTCCCATTGCTGCAGTCCTTACTATTGGGTAGTCCGCTATCCAGTCGGCCCGAATACCAGAGTATATGGCTGACGTCGGTCAGGGCGCATTAGACTGACGTCAGTACGTCAGGGTACTAATGCGCATGACCGACGCCATATCCTCAGTCTTTTGCCGCATGGTCCGGATGCAGAAGCAGTTTTGCGAGTGCAGGTTGGCGTTCTGAAATATTTCCGGCCGGAGTTTCAGACCGAATCAGAGTTGTCTAAGCACTCCGTTGGGGAACATTTTGGTTTTCTTGCCTCAGTATTTAACCGATGTCAGAAAAAGTGAATAACTGTATTTCTTGTGGGAAACAGATACCTCATAGGGATTACCATACCTTGTGTATACCTTGTTTAGGGCCTGAGCACGACGTTGTTGGATGCCGCTCTTGTGCTAGGTTTAACAAACGCACTATTAAGAGACGGTTAGACTGTGCCAGGTTAGTGTTTGGGAAGCGTTGCAATTATAAAATGCCGCCGGATGTTCCGGCGCCGCTTCGCCCAAGAAGCGCAAGGACAAAACAAGAAGCCTAGGGTTGATGAACCGGCAGTCCCGGACGTCGGTTCTTTAGAAGGCTCTGTGGAGCCAGAGGTTTTACCAGGAGTTTCTTTGGAGTCTCAGGCAGAGACTTTACTGTTACAGGATGTGCCTTCTCAGGAGGTAGGCCAGGCTGAGGGGCTTCTCAGGTAACTGTTCTTCCCTCTCTTCCCAAGGTAGTTAGAGCCTCTCCTTCTGTTGCCAAAACTTCTTTGAGAGGTAGGCCAAGTTTAGCTTCAGTGGGGGCTTCTCCTAGCACTTCAGGTTCTGTGCCTAAGAAACATATGCTTAAAATGGCAGAAGATTTGATTACTATGATTAGAGGTACTATGCCCTCCTGATAAGAGGCCTAGGGTGGAACCCGAGTTTGAGTGTTTGGAACAGTATTCAGAGGCTTCAGAGTCTTCTGCGGAAGATTTGCAGGAGTTTCCTCCTTATTCTGATTCTGATGTGGATGATTCCACTCCTACCGCTTCTCCTCCTGAGGATTTCTCATTTTCAGAGACTCTGCATTCCATGAGGGAGCACTTTAAATGGGAAGGCCAGGATTACTCTGATTCCAGGAAAAGGCTTAGGGAATTCTTGTTTTTACCCCAGCATAGGCCCTTAGCTATACCTCCTGTGTTAAATGTGGTGGAAGATGTTTTTGCAGAGGCTTCCCTGAACCCTGACTCTTTGCCTCCTGCTCCTGTTAAATCCGATAGGTACTATAGAGTGCCTGAAGCTCATAAATACTTGTTTAAGAGTCCTAGGGCGACCCAGAAACTGTTTCTCAGGGGCCTAAAGGTGTTAAGGCCTCTGTGGTTAAAAAATCCTGTTCCCACTGATAAAGAGGCTAGGGCTTTGGATAGGTGGGGAAAGAAAGTGTATACTTCTTCCACTCTAGCTATGAGAGCGTTAAATTGTCAGTTTCACATGCTAAAATATCAAAATTATCTCCTTTCACAATTGAAATCTAAGGTGGATGCTTTGGCGGAAGGTATTGAGTGTAAAGAGTTGCTGGATTTGGTTCATGTGTCTGAACAAGTGGGTAAGCATTCTTTGCAATGTGGTTTTGTTGCTGTACAGGCCTCCTCGAGGGTGGCTGCCACTAGTTCTGTTCTTCGCAGGCATGCCTGGTTGAGGGATCAGAATTTAGCTGAGCATGTTAAGACAAGGATTTTGGATGCTCCTTTACAGTCTGATGTGTTGTTTGGTTCGCCTGTGGAAGCAGTTTTAAAGAAAATGGAGGACAAAGCTAAGTCTATGCAAACTGTTAAAGATTTTTTGCAGGTGCAGCCACCAAAGTTTAGTAGAAATTGGCCTGCTAAGGGGTGGACATATCCTGCTTATGATTCCCAGTCTAGGGTAGGTCTAGACGTGGTAGGGGCAGAGCTCAAGGTTCTTTTAGGCCTAGAACAGGGAGTTCACCTGCTCAGACTTCTGGTGAGGGCAGGGGTCAGTCCTTTCGTAAACAGACCCAATGACCTGCCTTTTCAGCTACCAGTAGATTCTCGTCTGGTAGCTCCTTTGGGAGGAAGACTGTCTCTTTTCAAAGAAAATTGGGATTTAATTACTCAAGACAGATGGGTGTTGGATATCATTCACCACGGTTACAGGTTTTATTTCCATACAATGCCTCCTTTCAAAGGCATGCCAGACGTTCCTCCTCCACAAAGAAAAGAGGCTCACAAGCAAATTTCTCAGTTACTCCAGATGGAGGCCATTCAGCCAGTGCCTGTATCAGAAAGGGGCCTAGGATTTTATTCTCGCCTGTTCCTAGTACCAAAGAAGGGGAACACGTGGAGACCAATTTTGGATTTATCTCTCCTCAACACTTATCTGGACATTCCCAAGTTCAAGATGTTGACGTTACAACAGCTTTTACCTCTGCTGGGCAAAGATCACTGGATGGTAACTTTAGATCTCAAGGAAGCTTACCTTCATGTGCCTATAAGGTTAAGTTGCAGGAAGTATCTGCGGTTTCGAGCTGGAAATTCTCATTATCAGTTCTCTGCATTGCCCTTTGGCTTATCTACTGCCCAGAGTATTCACAAAGGTTCTGGCTCCAGTGATAGCTTACTTCAGGTTACAAGGAATTCAAATCTATCCTTACTTGGACGACTGCCTGATTCTGGCTCAAGAAAAGGAAGACCTTCTACAGCATCTGGAATATGTTATAGCAGTGCTAAGATGCCTAGGGTATTCTGTGAACGAAATAAAGTCCAGTCTAGTACCCTCTCAAGACATGTGCTTTCTGGGTGTGAGACTGAATACAGCAGCCCAGATGGCCTTTTTAACCCCGGACAAACAAAAGAGTCTATCACTTTACTTCCATCAACTATCTCATCAGTCCGTGCTGACTGCAAGGACAGTCCTTCAAGCATTAGGGTTCATGGCATCTTGTATTCTGGTGCTTCCCAATGCCAAACTGCATATGAGGAAGCTACAATGGTATCTCAAAAATGTATGGACACAGCACTGCCAGGATTTGGACACTGTCATTCAAATAATACCTTGCCTTCAAAAGAATTTTTGTGGTGGGCTCAGGAATGTCACCTAAACAAGGGACTCTCTGTGACCCGCCAGAGGCGAGTCAGATTTTAATGACAGATGCCTCGGACATTGCTTGGGGAGCTCATCTAAATGGAAAGTGGATACAAGACAAGTGGCCTGCCAGACTACAGCATCTACATATCAACATGAAGGAGATGTTAGCAGTCCAGTTTGCATTAATGGCTTTCAAGGAGTTACTTCTTCCAGGGCAGGTGTTGATTCTAACAGACAACACAACTGTCATGTGGTACATCAACAAGCAAGGGGGAACACATTCTTATCCTCTATGCAGGCAAGCAATGATTTTATGGGACACTGCGCTAAGCTTGCAACTAACTCTTCAGGCAAGGTTTCTGCCGGAGCACAGAACTCCTTAGCAGATGTGTTAAGCAGACAAATCATGGATCCCCACGAGTGGAAACTGGATCTTCATGTATTTCAGAAATTGACAGTGTCATGGGGAACTCCAGACATAGATCTGTTCGCTTCTCCACTAAACCACCAGCTGCCAAAGTATTGCACAAAGGGGTTTCATCACACAGCTTGGAAAGTGGATGCTCTGTCTTTCAGTTGGAAAAATCTTCATGTGTATGCCTTTCCACCTCTGCCTCTTCTTCCAAAGGTACTATTAAAGGTCAGACAAGACAGGCCAAGGATGATTTTGATAGCTCCAGATTGGCCTCGCAACACTGGTACCCACTACTACGGAGTCTGTAAAGAAGCCTCCATGGCCTTTACCTCTGATTCCTCATCTGTTATCTCAGAAGGACGGTCATCTGCTCAATGTCAAGCTTCACTCTCTTCATCTAACAGCCTGGCATATTCTGTGTTGAAACACAGCAGGTCTCAACTTCCTCAACAAGTTTTAAATGTGATTATGGAAGCTAGAAGACCTAGTACAAGGAAAGTGTACGAGAAAAATGGAAGAGATTTTTATTTTGGAGTACAGCAAAGAATTTGGAGATTTCTGAGCCTAATTTGAGTGTGGCTCTTCAATATCTTACTGAGTTATTGGACAAGGGTTTGTCCTTCTTCCATTAAGATTCATGCTGCAGCAATTTCAGCTCACTATGATTGTGACCCACCATTGTTTTCGCATCCTTTGTTCAAGCAGTTTCTTAGAGGGGCAAAGAATATAAGACCCCCAATGAGAGCTCCTACTCCTGCTTGGGATCTCAATTTTGTGTTGGAAAACTTACTCTGCAACCTTTTGAGCCTGCGGCTACTGCTGAATTGAAATACTTGTCATGGAAGACTGCTTTTCTGTTGGCTATTACTTCTGCAAGAAGGGTGTCTGAGTTGCAGGCCCTTATGGCAGTAGAGCCCTTTTGATTTTCCATAAGGATAGGGTATCATTACGCACTAATCCTTCCTTTATGCCTAAGGTGGTTTCTAGTGTGGCTTTAAACCAAACTATTCATTTGCCTACTTTTTATGCAGACCCCCAAAATAAAGGGGAAAAGATTTTGCACACTTTAGATGTACACAGGCAATTGCGTTATTATTTAAGCAGGACTAAGGATTTTAGGCAGTCTCAGCAGTTGTTTGTTTCTTTTGCTTTGAGTTCAGGGCAAGCCTGTGTCAAAACAAACTATTTCTAGGTGGATTGGCTTTTGCATTGCATTTTGTTATTCCCATCATGGCAAGGAGATTCCAGCTGGGATTAGGCCTCATTCCACTAGGGCTACTGCCACTTCAACAGCATTTCTAAGGGGTGGCAACTAAGGATATTTTGGAAGCAGCTACTTGGAGTTCAGTGCATACTTTCTCTAAGCATTATCACCTTCCTATCTACTCTAAGTCTAGGGCTGGTTTTGCCACAGCTGTTTTGCAAGGCATGTTGTCAGCTCCTGCTTCTTTATGATTTGCCAGCCTCCCTTACCTCTGCTTTGGGATTCTACCCAATAGTAAGGACTGCAGCAATGGGAAGCGAAGAACATAGTACAGTTTTGTACCTACCATAAATGTAGATGTTCGAGGATCCCATTGCTGCAGTCCAATTTACCCTCCCTCCTTCCCTCTGTGTTTAGGGGTGGTTGTGTAGGTGAGGTTACATGCTGATATTTTTGTGTATATTCTTGTATATATTGTACATATTTTTGGTGCAGGTATTTTGGGCCTTGTCTTTTTAGGGTCTTCTGACATCTGGGGCAAGAAAAGACTGAGGATATGGCGTCGGTCATGCGCATTAGTACCCTGGCGTACTGTCGTCAGTCTAATGCGCCCTGACCGACGTCAGCCATATACTCTGGTATTCGGGCCGACTGGATAGCGGACTACCCAATAGTAAGGACTGCAGCAATGGGATCCTCGAACATCTACATTTATGGTAGGTACAAAACTGTACTTTTCCGGGATCCAAGGTGGATCCCCCCCTTGTGGAGTGGGATAACTGTAGCTGTGCACCACTCAGTGGGCACAAAAGCTGAGGTGAGGCTATTATTAAACATGACACTTAGGTCTGGTGCCAGTTCATATTGTAGTTCATGTAGTACACAGCCCGGGATGTCATCTGGTCCCATGGATGCTGTATTCTTAGCTTTGGAGAGTGCGTTTTTTACCTGTGTGGCCATTACCGGAATTTGGCAATCTTCCGGTATTGGGATGGGCCATTTAGGGGGTGAGAGGGGGGTGAAGTTGGTACTGAATCGATCTGCCAGGATATTGGCAATATCCTTGGGATCAGTATATTTAATGCCATTCTGTTTTAGCTCAGAGCAGATCTGAGCATTGCCATTTAGATTCTTGACATAGTTATAGAATGCCTTGTTGTTGTCTTTGGATTCTTTGGCAATTTTATTTTTGTAACTAGCTTTGGAGGATTTTATGAGGTATCTCAGTTTCTTACTGAGGCTGGTAAGGAAGTTTTTGCATCCTGATTTTCCTCTTTTCTGCAACAGTTTCTTCCTTTTGTTGTAAAGTTTGTTTATGGCAGGGGACCACCAGATTGGCTTCTTTTTTTGGATGAGAGCATCTTGGTTCTATTTGGGATGGCACGATTTATGCATGAGTGGATGTGCTCATACAGTGCCTTAGTGTAGGATTCAGCAGTTGAACTTTCAGCTCTCATCTGCATGGGTGTCATGAAGTATGTCACTTCTGACTTGAGTAGCATGAAGTTGGCTTTGGAGAAGTTTTTTATGGAAGTTTCCTTACTGGGGGGTGGGGGTGGGATGTGTGTGTTAAGGGTGATTAGCTTATGGTCAGACGTGACTAACGAGGGGGTGACCATAGGTGTGGAGCATCGATTTCCCATGTTGGTAATGACCAGGTCTAGGATATTGGAGCCCCTGGTGGGACTATGGATTAGTTGATCCAGGGCGTTGGAATTTATGAATTCCAAGAACTGTTGGGCAAAGGTGTTGGTACATGAGTAGCTTTCCCAGTTAATGGCAGGGTAGTTAAAATCACCCAGTATTAGGGTGTTTGGTTTTATCTTAATATTTTCCAGCATGTTTAGAAAGGTGTAGTGAGAATCTTGGGGGTATGGTGGGGGATCTGTAGCAAGCTACAGTTTGGATTGCAGTGTTACCTAGTGTTAGTTGCACCTGGAGAATTTCAGACGCATTGTGTTGGGCAACTAGCCTGGTGGTGTGAATATCCTTGGTGAATATTGACACTCCTCCACCTTTAGTGTTTCGGTCCTGCTTTGGTGGCCGAAAAGTGTGGTAAGAGTTGTAGCCTGGTATTGCAGGGGTGCTCTCTGGAGCCTTGAACCAGGTCTCAGTTACTGCACAGATATCGATGTTCTCCATTTTTAGGAGTGCCTCGAGACAGTGCATTTTGAGGTTTAGACTTCTAGCATGTTTATGTATTACATTAAGAGTTCTGTTAATTCCAGGTTTGTTATTGGAAATTATCATTCTTATTGTTAATATGTTTTACACAATATTTTTTTACTTTTTTATTAGGCCTGAATCAGTTCTCACTAAATTCTTAAACACAAATGCTACTACTTTGATTACATTATTTAATCTTGTTGATATCTATATAACATTACAAGCAGGAGAGAGTTATTGGAACTTAGTAGCAAATATTAATAGCAGTCTTACAAATTATTTTATATTCTTTTATGGAACTGACTTTACTATCTCTAAATATTAATGGTTTGAACAATCCAAGGAAAAGATCAGACTTGATAAGATATATAAATATAAAGTGCAGATAGACTTTCTTCAAGAAACTCACTTCAAAACATCTGAAAGTAACATATCAATCCTAATAACTACTAAATACTTGCCCATTCCTCTTACAAAACAAAGACTGGGGCGGGGGTAATGATTCTTTGGAGAAGTAATGCTATTAATCCTCAAATCATTCATAAATATGAAGATCAAGAGGGACTTCTCTTTTTTTATCATCTTAAAATTTAGTAAATAATTGGGACATTGGTTAATCTTTATTAGTTTCCTGGAATGGGAGTAAAGATTTCTAAAAAGCATCTAGATTTTATCACAAGTACTTATAATAACTTAATAATAGGAGGAGACATTAATTGTATTCTAAACAATTCTGATACAACTAATAAGGGAACTCTAAGACTCACGTATACTGCGAAATTTCTTAAAAAAACGGATTGAGACATTTAATTTGATACATTTAATATAAAAGAAACTAAGTTTTCACATCCAAGATCATAGATTTGGTATCCAAACAAGAATAGATAGAATATTTGTATCTCATGATTTAATTTCAACATTTTCAGTGTTTACCATATACCCTTGCCCTATATCTGATCATACCTCTCTCAAGTTTCGAACTGACTATAATAAGCTAAATTTTACAACTAGGATCCCAGCTTATATCACAAAAATTAAACACTTCAAATCTTGACTTACTTTGGAATTACAGTTTAAGCATGGGACTCAGAATTACAAAACATACAATATCAGCTTTTACTATTTATATCCTATCATCCCAAAAATACTTCTGATGTTAAAAAGTATATAGAAGAACTAAATAAAAATATATGTAGATATCTTATCCCATAAGACAAATATGGCATTAGAAAGACTGAAAATAAACCCCAATGCTTTAACTCCTAAACATATGCATAACTTATCAATAAGGGTTAAAATGCATTCTAAGTTAAAAAATATTGTCAAATTATTACATGAAAATAGGAACAAGAAAGTATCCGACATAGGAGACATACCTGATGCCTTTAAATATCGTTATGCAAACCATTATAAATCTAATAACATGCAAGCTAACCTTTCAAAATTAGACATATATTTTCCAAATATTAAAGAAAATTCAAGAAAAATTAAAAATAGATCTTCAATCACAAATTTTGTATACGGATGTCAAAGATAAAATTTAACTGTTTAAACCTAATAATGCCCCAGGAATATATGGCATTATTATAGAATTATATAAACTTTTCCCCCCATCTGTCACTTCTCTTTTCCATAAAACTTTAAATGAAGCTCAAACACAAGGAAACATACCTCCATCTTGGAGATATTCATTGATTACTCCCATTTTAAAAGAAAATGAAGACCCCAATACTATAGTTCTTACAAACCGATCTCTCTTCTTAATAATGACTACAAGGTCTTTATGTTCATTCTTGATAAAATAAAAAGTCCACTGTCCCATTTAATTAATAATGATCAAACAGGATTTATACATAATAGTCTTACACATAACATAAGAAGAATATTAACCCTTACTGAATTTTTAAATAGAGGCAATGAAGAAGCTGTTATAACTGGTATGGCTATAGAAAAAGCTTTTGACTCTTTAAACTGGGATTACTTGTTTAAAATTCTAAATCTTTTTGATTTCCCTTCTTCCTTTATCTTACTCATAAAAACATATATAAACATAATTTAGTATATATATATATATATATATATATATATATCGAGAGAGAGAGAGAGAGCTTACATCAAACTAGGTCCTTTTCCTGCAGAATCTGTCCCTATAGCCAAAGGCACTAAACAGGACTGTCCCATGTCACCTATTATGTTTGCACTTACCATTGAAATCTTTGCTATACTAATATGAAATAATCCAAAGATTAATGGTATTGTATATATAACCAATATAATTCCAAAGTTAATGTTATTTGCAGATGATATTCTGCTTACATTATCTAACTCAAAAGTAGTTCTATCTGAATTAGAATCTATAATGAAGAAAATCAAATAACTTCTGGGCTTCAGTTTAATAAACTAAAATCAAAATTTATTTATTTATTTATTTTATTTGACATTTGTTGACTGGGTTGGTCCATCTGGGATGAGGCCCTTTTTCAGTGGAGACCCAGGGAGAAAAGCTCCATAGTTACAAACAAATATACAGGTTCCAAGAATAAAAACATTTGCTAGTACACACAAAAAAAGAATACATAATGTAAAGCGAGTATACAATAATAATACTGATTACAGATTATATACAATGTTGGCTAGCTATGTTTATTAAGGTAGGTAGACTAGGAGAAATTTGATTTTAAAGTAAAGAGAAAGGAAGCTAGTAAGGAGTGTTTGGGTAGCAGTGAAGGAGTGATAAGAGTGCAACAGTAGTTTGTTGACCATTCTACTGATGAGGTGGTTAGAGTAGTAAAGGATAGTTTAGGGTAAGAGTAGGGAAAGGGTTTAGTGGGGGAGAAGGGAGTGGGAGTTTGGAAGAGGGTAGAGTTAGGTACTAGTAGGAGAGAAAGAAGTGAGAGATTGGTTTGGAGAGGTGGGTTATGTGGTATTGAATAAAAAGAAAAACATAAATCATATTATTGGTAAACAAGTAAACTCTCTTGATTATTTGGGCATTGTCTTATGTAATGCTATCGAGAAGACAATAGTTACAAATTATGGGTCTATATTAAAACACTGAATGTTTAAAACAGCGAATGATGTTTCACAGACCCTTTTTCAGCGAAAGCTGAAAATGTCGACACCTTAGAACAGTGATTTCCTTCCTTGGGAAAGAAATCGCTGTTCCAACCAAAAAATAAAAAACAGTAAACACTTCCAAACACATACACACATACCTTAACCCTAATTCTACCCCCCCCAAAAAAAAAGTAAACAGCTGAAAACACATATGCACATAACTCAACCATACATCTAACACAAACAAAAAAAGTAAACATTTTAAAACATATGCACTTACCTTAACCCACACCCTTACCCTAAGGTCAGTAACTGTTGCACATTTACGTAAACAGTTCCAAACACATACATACTTACCTTAACCCTAACTCTACCACCCCCAAAACAAAAGTAAACAGCTTAAAACACATATGCGCTTAACTACACCGTACATCTAACGCAAAAAAAAAAAAAAAAACCAGTAAACACTTTCATACATATGCACTTACCTTAACCCGCACCCTAACCCTAAGGTAAGTAACTGTTGCACATTTAAGCTCAGGAGCTATACTGGACAAGGGACCACACTACAGTGCAGAATGCGGCAAAGCAACGAAGTGGTCAAGCAACTTTTTTCCCAGCCAAAGAATTCGCTGAACAGCTGCTTTGCTGTTTTGCCTGTTCGCTCTTTAAGTGTCGATGAAAACGCATTCGACAAAATGCATTTTCGTCATTCTAATAGGAACCCCAAATTATAATATTATAAATATAATTAAAAATTATATAGATAAATGGAATAAAATAGTTATTTCCTTTGAGGATAGGTTACAATTAATTAAAATGATTCTCCTTCTTAAAAGTTTATATATAGCACAAGCCATCACTATGCCTCCCTGAAAGTCACTTCCTTAAGGATATAAATAAACTTCTTTTTACTTCCTTTGGTTCCCTAACAGAAACAGAATCGCTTTAACATATCATATTAAACCATGGGATCAAGGAGGGTTAAAATTTCCAGATATAGAAACATATTAAGACCTCAAATTTCAAAATCATTATATACTGGAGTGATTCAAATCACACATCAAATTGGATATCTTTACATTTAACCATACTACAAAATGAAAAAAAAAATCCTTTAACCTTTCATTAAATGATCATGCCAATAAATACTGGTATCTTCTCTGTTATAGTATGCAATTTAATATATCAAAACCTACAAAACTAAACTATAAATGTTATCTTTAATAACTTTAGGAAACATATTAACATGAACATAGAGATCAAAATTTTGTTTGAATTACTAATAGCTTTCAGTATCACAAAGAATTGTTTTTGCAAGACACATAAAAATACTTTTATCTATTGGGAAACAAAGAAGTTCATTTGTTGGCAACACTGCATTAAAGAACATAAAGTAATAGATATCCAGCATCTTATGGATAACATTGATCTGTCATTTTAAGATTGGTTACATTTACAAAGCATTATAACTTATTCTCAAGATCGTTGTAGGTTCATAGGATGATACTAGGCTATTGGCCCACAGGCTCTTATAAGCCTAGGCAAGAATTTCACCCATGTTCTCACAAAGTCAGCACCTGTTTCCCCTGTCCAGCAGGGACACAGGTGGGATCCCAGGGGTGTATTTTCTGTTTCCCATCCAGTTGTCAAAGAAAAACTCCACCCTCTAACTAGAAAAAATATGTTTTTTCAGTCTATCTTGGTTTCCAGACCTATAATGAGGGTCTCTGTTAAATATTCGAACATCCAAAATGTTGAACGTTACAGGGTCGAGACCAAATGTTCGACATTTGGATGTTCGAATATCAAATAAAAAAAAGAAAAAAAGGAAAACACACCTTAACAGTGTGAGCAGGGGGGCAAGCCCCCCTGCACCACCCCCACCCCCCTACTTAAATATACCAACTCCGAGACTGCACTTCAGTGCAAAAAAGGGAAATTCTCCCTATCTGCACAATATGGCGCAGTTGAAAGTCAATCTTCAAACACTTGAAATTTCGAATGTTTGGTCTCGACCATGCAACGTTCAAAATTTTAAGCGTTCGAAGAATTGACATAGACCCTATTTTGACACCTCAAAATCACTCTAAGTGCTTTATTTGTAATTTTATCCTGTAACAAAAATGTTGCTGTGTTGCCTTTTCTGTAAAGAAAATGAGATCAGATTCAGCTGAGCTATTCAGTTGTCATCTACCAAAATATTGATCACAATGCTGGGTAATTTAATGCAGTTTATCAGGCATAAATCTATATCTGTTATTTAAATAGCCAAACTGGAAGCAAAGCTCTCTTCATCGAAGACTCGACTAGACAGTCAAGAGGAGAAGCTAAACACTTGCACCGCACCACACTCATCACATAGTCCCTCAAAACCTATACCACCAAACACACACACAGCAGCACAAAACACACACCTACATTCGTGGAGGCTCTCAGTAAAAATCTTCCCAAACAACGAGACCTCCATAGCAGAAATGCAAACAACCTCCACCCCCCCCTAACACAACCCAAATGACACATTTCCCACACACTCAATTTGCCACTCATCTACAGCCCATAAGGCATAACATACCCAACACTCTAGTCATAGGGGACTCTATAGTCAGGCACACTGATGTTCCACTCACCAGGCTAAACAACGAGAAAGTTACTGTCAGCTGCCTGTCGGGTGCCAGGATCTGCCACATAACACACACACTCAGGTCACTCCACAACAAGTACAAATATGACTCTGTCATTGTCCATGTTGGTGTGAACGACCTGAGATGTACTTCCCTGGACTGCATGAAAAGAGACATGGAGGAGCTCTCCGATCTTGTAGCCCAGGCAGGTATGACCCTAGCCCTGAGTAGCATCCTGGCATCACCCAGAATGATACCACAGTACAACGACAAAATGATTGACTTCAACAATTGGCTAAGCTTCTGGTGTCATTCTAAGGGAATCCAGTATCTGTCTGCCTGGGATGACATGATCGACAGACCATGCTGCTTTGCCAGAGATGGCCTGCACGAATTGCCCTTGGGATTCCAGATACTGGCAAAGGCTCTTGCCACCCCTGTAGTGCCTTTTTTAGGCAGGGTTCAAATGACAAATTCACCACCGTAACAGGTGCAAGCAAGCAAAATCTGAGGGTAATGCTACTCAATGCTAGAAGTCTAAACCTCAAAATGCACTCACTGGAGGCACTCCTTAAAATAGAGAACATCGACATCTGTGCAGTGACAGAGACCTGGTTCAAAGCTCTAGAGAGCCAGGCTATAATTCATACCACACCTTTCGGCCATCAAACCCGGACCAAAACACTAAAGGTGGAGGTGTCCATATTCATTAAGGATATCCACACCTCCAAGCTAGTTGCTTAGCATAGTGTATTCTAGATTATCCAAGTTCAACTAACTCTGGGCAAAACTGCAATCCAGATTGTAGCTTGCTACAAGACCCCCCACCATACCCCAGGATTCCCACTCCTCTTTTCTTGATGCACTGGAAAATATTAAGGTACAACCCAACACCCTAATAATGGGTGATTTCAACTACCCCACCATTAACTACTCGTGTGCCAACACTTTTGCTCAACATTTTCTGAAATTCATCAATTCCAATGCCTTGGATCAACTTATCCACACCCCCACCAGGGGCAGCAATATCCTAGACCTGGTCATCACCAACATGGTCAGCTCCTCAATGGTCAGATCCGACCACAAGCTAATCACCCTAGACATCCACATCCTGCTCCCACCCCCATTAGGAAAACAACTGCAAAAAATTTCTCCAAAGCCAACTTCATGCTTCTTAAAACAGAAGTGGCAAACTTCACGACACCCATGCAGATGGACAATAGAGGTACGACTGCTGAATCCTACACAAATGCACTTTATAAGCACTTACATGAGTGCATGGATCGTGCTATCCGTAACAGAACCAAGATGCTATCCTCCAAAAAAAGGAAACCAATCTGGTGGTCCCCTGTCATAAACAAACTCTACAACAGAAGAAAGAAGCTGTTGCAAAAAAGAGTAAAATCCCACAATTGGAGGAACTCCCTGGTCAGTAAGAAGCTGAGATCTCTCAAAAAATACTCCAAAGCTAGTTATGAAAACAAAATCGCCACTGATTCTAAAGACAACTGCAAAGTATTCTATAGCTATGTCAAGAATCTCAACGGCAACACTCAGATCTGCTCTGAGTTACAGCACAATGACACTAAATATACAGGACCAACTGATATTGCCAACATCCTGGCAGATAGATTCAGTGCTAACTTTACCTCCCTCTCACCCCCTAAAGGGCCCATCTTTATACCGGAAAAATGCAAAGTTCTTGTAATCACGGCTGCACAGGTAAAAACCTCACTCTCCAAAGCCAAGAACACAGCATCCATGGGACCTGACAACATCCCAGGCTGCCTTCTACATGAACTACAAAATGAACTGGCACCCCACCTAAGTACCATGTTCAATCATAGCCTCACCTCAGGCTTTGTGCCAATTGAATGGCGCACCGCAACGGTTATCCCACTCCACAAAGGGGGAGCTACAACAGACCCTGGGAACTACCGCCCCATTAGCCTGATGAGCCTGGTCTGCAAGGCCATGGAACATATCATCATGGGACTCATAAACAAAGACATTGCAGATCTCCAAACTCTGGACCCCACACAGTTCTGGTTTGTAAAAGGCAGATCATGTCTCCTAAACCTGATAGACTTCTTTGAAGCAGTCACCAAAGCCATAGATGGAGGGTAAGGTGGTTCACACAGCCTATCTAGATCTCGCCAAGGCGTTTGACACCATCCCCCACTCTGGAATTATAGATAAACTCACTAAACTAGGTATAAATCCCTATTGCACAAGATTTGTTGCCAACTGGCTTACTGACAGAACCCACACTGTGAAAGTAGTAGACTCCAAATCAGACTTCAGACCAGTGACAAGTGGAGTACTCCTGGGTCCTCTCCTATTTGGTATGTTCCTCTCTGAAGTACAGGCTAAAACAGAAGGTCTTTGGCTAACTAAATTCACAGGTGACTGCAAACTAGGAGCGATAATCGAAACTCCTAACAATGTGGATATCCTACAAAAGGGCTTCACTGAGACAGGTGCCTGGTATCAAAGCCTTGGTCTCAAGCTCAATGCCAAAAAGTGCATTGTCATCCCCTTTGGTAAAAACTCTGTGCCCATGAACTACCACATAGGCGGTAGTCTACTTAACACTGAAAGTGTGATAAGAGACCTTGGGACACAGGTGGACAGTAGTCTCCCCTTTGATAATCACATCACCACAGTGGTCAGGAAATCCTTCTACATGGCACACCTCATCACAAAAGGTTTCTCATCCAGAAAAAAAGAGGTCATTGTTCCCCTCTACTCATCACTCATTAGACCCATTATAGAGTACAATGCCCCTTTTGGTATGTACCTCACAAGACATCTACAACAACTGGAAAGGCCGCAGAAATACCTCACAAAGAGGATTACTGGCCTCAAACAGATGCCCTATGCAGACCGACTCAAAAAACTCCAGCTTTACTCCATCGCATATCGCCTACTCAGAGGCGATCTCTGCCTAACATACAAAGCTATGTCAAACCCAGAGTTGTTGGACATGCTCCATTTAAAGAAATCCCAATCCCTCAGAGCTGCACGCTCTAGAGACCTAAACCTTGTCACCACAATAAACAGAACATGCTGGAGGGATAGATTCCTGTCCCAGAGACTTTCCATACTCTGGAATAGACTACCTATCTATGTCAAACAGAGCTCCTCATTAGTACTCTTCAAGAAAAATATTGATGATTGGATGGGTAATAGGAAATTCACCCCGGGGATCACTTCTGTGGTTCTGCTTGACAGGGGCACAGGAAAATAATTTTCTTGGGTGTGGAAAGCCAGGGTATCTTTTTGGCTAGGCTTGTATAGGTCCTAGGGCCAGTAGCCTAGTACCTACCTATGAACTTGTACTCTCAACATTCGATCTGTGGCATAGCTGCTGGGTGCATCATCTGGTACTGATTATTATAAGAAAAGGGGCCTAGCTTCCTACTGCCTTGATAAAAATAGTATAGGGCTCTCGTAGGCTGCTTTTGGCATGGTTTGCACTAGGCTGAGATTCAGTTCTTGAGTATTTTGAGAGATACATAATTGTCAAACCGGTCTGGCTGATCATAGTAAAATAATTCATGATTACTGAAAGTTCTGAAGTAATCTCACAAAAAGTGCATAACTGTTAAATTGTGTCATCATTTTGCATTAACTTAATAGTGGAGACTAGCAATTGTCTGGAATAATAACATATCTGCAATCCGTGTTAATTATGGCTATTTTACATTAACAGTGTACATTTGTATTTAAATACAACTAAATAGAAAACATGATAAACTAACAGAAATGTAATATTTCAGATTTAAATGCCAGAACATAACTTGCGTAAACAGAATCAGGATACAGATGAAAAAAATATTTTTCATCAGGGTAGTAATCAAAGTAACAAAGTATAATTCTTTGGTGTGCTTTTAAAACAATTAAGTTCAAGTGCACATTTATTGGTATATATTACTATTAGATAGTAATCTTACCTCATTTATTTGAAGTACAGGTCAAAAATCCAGTGGTATTTTACAAGGTTTCAGAGTGGATAGTTTTATTTGTATGTAAATGCATTCATCAACCCAAGTGGAAGATCGTATAAGCAAACAAGATGCTTATGTATAAATAAGTTTAAGCTCACACTCTCAAAACCTTAAGTTTCAGCACATGAACTTCCAGTTTAAAGTTTGCTGGAAGGCAGTGTGAGGTAAGAGGAACAATGTTCTTTGTATCTATTTTTTCCATAATATATGAATTTAATCCAAATCATTATAGCCTGTTCAGTCAGCTAACATAGTCAAACAAATTTTACAGATTAGTTTTTTATTAAGGCACTTAAGGATACTTAGTGGTTTATATCATATACTAAGAAAAATATTTAAAATGTGTTTCTAAATCAAAGATAAACTCATCATTAGTTTATTTCAAGACAGGCATTGGGAAACATACACACACATACTTTTATTTGCTAAGACCACAAATAGAACATTATTGATGTAAATATATCTCTGGACAGTTGTATCCCACAGGTACTGTTTAAAGGAAGTAAGAGGTGCAACTTGTTAAAGCTATATTCATGTCATTTGGTTGGCAAACAAAGAGTGCTGCAATAAATTCAAGGCTCTTAAGCAAAACTAAATATCTTCTTAGAGTTTTCTTTTCAAATTGTTGGTTATATGGAATGATTTAAAGTGTTTATGATACTAAATAGGGATGCAATCGGCTACAATATCATTTGCAGAATACGCATACCCAGTTTACAACTAACTCAATTTCCTGTAAGTGCCGTTAACTAGTGTTGCTCTTTGAGCCTGCAAACAAGGAAGTAAACAGAGTAATAGCTTGAAGAGCCTCTTGGGGTGAGTAAAGCTTCACCTTAACTCACTAAAATTATTTGGAAAAAAGAAAAAAATTCACAACATATTGACCATTAGGCTCAAATAACCATCATGGATCATGCAACTACCACCATTTCAATGTCTCCCAAGAAAAACACTGTGGAAGATGCACCATACCATAAATTAATTTCCTTACAAAGAGAGAGTGTCCATATTTAGCACGACAACAACATGCGAAACAGGAATAAGACAAAAAGTACAACAAACACACATAACCAAGAAATAAAAAATCATAAATGATATTATACTTTAAAACATAGGTATACTCAGTCATATCCAAGCAACATAGATCTATGTATATAATAAAACAACAATCCACGCTCCCAGTGAACAGATGGTTTACTAAAACTGCTTTATGTGAACAAATTAAAAAAGTTTCCCGTGAGAAACAGAAAATAAATACCTGTATCCAATGTTTGAAGTGTTTGCTGTTACTTCCAGCTAAACTATGCAGATGCTAAATAATAAGAATGCTTATACTTGTTAAATGATTAATATATGAAGATTTTTGGTGACATTAAGTGGAGACAAACTGTTTTAAATAGATTAGAACACAAGTCACTTGGAAGTTGATAGTTTGAGAGATTTGGCAATAGTGGCAGTAGTGGATTCAGTTTTTTTTTTTTTTTTAAGCAGACCAAGAGTTCTTGTCCAAAGATCTTTTTAGTGAAGGAGATAACTTGTCCATATCCTCTGGAATAGAAATTATGTTGTTGGTTTGATAAAGGAGGCCCATCTAGATCATTAAAAGTTCTCACTTCATTACGCAGGTGAATTGTAATTTTTGCTAGATAAAGGATCTGAGCTTTGATATTATTCTGCTGTAGTAATTTAACAAAAGGCCATCATTTTTCCACATGTCCATTACTTTAGTGGAATAATCATTGTCAAATCTGATTTGATTTTGTTTGAATTTCAGTGGAGCTTTCCTCCAAGCATTTTTAAGAACAAGTTCTTTATCTGTGTCAGATAAAAATTGTACTACTGTAGATCTTAGTGGTGGTGATGATGTTGCTGAAACCAGTTTCCCTATAGCTCTATGAGCTCTTTCTATACCAAATGAGAAACCCTGTTGTAGATCTAAAATGTCAGATGTCCAGGGGTTTAAAAAGGAAATAATGTCCTCACCTTCACTTTTCTCAAGCAGTCCAAAAATTCAAATATTGCATCTTTTTTCCTTATTTTCTAAGTCATCTATTTTGTTCAAAAGTCAAATGTTTTGTTTAAGAAGAAAGTCAGTCTGTAATTCTCCTTCTTTGAGTTTTCCATCAATGTCATTTAAATAAGTTTCAATATCTGTTATTCTAGTTTGATGTTGCTGAGGCAAATCTGTTAAGACATCAGTTTGGTTTTGACAGTTTTCCTTCAGAGTTTCCAAGTTTCCTTGACAACTATCTGCTTTTAAAGACAGTTCTTGGAGAGTAGAAGTCACCAACTGCAGTTCTCTCTTCAGGTATATATCATATCAGAGTGAGAATTCTTAGAGCTGCTAATTTTTTCATGAAATAATCTCCAGATTAATTTGACAGGTAAATTAGTGTAGATCCACCAAAGATATAAATTTTAAAGACTAGACTTTTATCGCTAATATTTGATAAGTTTTATTTCAGAAACTTAATTATTTTCCTGTATTTAATAGTAGATTTATAGAGCTCAAAAAGATTGCTGCTTTCACTTGGCCATCTTGGCTCTGCCCCAGCTAATTCTAATTTATGTGATGTGCAAATGTTTTATTGTGGTGTCTTCTAAGGATCAGTATTAGGTCCACCCTTTTTCTCACTATTCCTGAATGAACTCTTTCAGGACCTCCCACCTGTTAAGCTAATTCTTTATACAAAGTCAGACAAATAATTTGATATCAGTCAAAAATGCAACTAAAATGTAATAAGTGATCACAGTTGATCATAATAATTAAACTGCTGAGCACATTTCCTTCCAAATCAAGAGTAATGTTTTTGTTCCTAACAAACTCTTGCAAAAATATCGTGATAATCAAGGATCTACAAGGTAACCCTCCTTCTTTAGTAGATAATCAGAAATACACTGGGTTCACTTTAAACTTTCATCTGACTTTTAAACTGCATATTGAAATAACTATTATTAACACTGAAGTGTCTTGCATTTTTTACCCAGTGCAAGATATGCCATAGTTACAAATATATGAGAAAATTGGTGAAGCAGTGCGCATATCCAACAAGCAACAGAAGACAAAAACTGCTCCTTTACTTTTTTAGTAGGCTCACAGATGCACCACTGTGAGCTGTTCAAAAAGTTTAACTGCCACCCAAACAAAGCACAACAACAATCCCATTCATCATAATCATAAATCCACCCTGCTTCTTACCTGTTCAGAGTTTACTAGCATTTAGAGAACACACGCACACAACCTCAGAGTCTGAAAATTAATCATTCTTATCAGTTAAATGATGTGCTGGAAAGGTAATGGGTAAAAAGGCATTCAGTAAATTAGCTACAGCAGCTTAGGATCATCTTCCAACTGAAACAAGAAAGCAAAATACTGTAAAATATTTCAAAACCAATCTGAATCACCACTTAGTAAATACTGACTTTTGTTCTTGCTGCACATGTGATGTTGCCGGTTGGCATAATGGTTAATGTATTTACCTCACAGACGTAATGTACAAGGTTTGATTCTCATCTTTGGAAGAAATATTGGCTTGACTTAAAGTGGCTGAAAAGGGCAACTAGCCTAGTACTTACCAATAAATGTGAATGAAAGACTGTGAATTTAATAAACATAAGCAAGATGTATTACTTTAGGTTGGGGCTTGGCATAACGATTAAGGAGTTTACCTCACAAACACAAGGTACAAGATCCGATTCTCACACTTGATAAAAAAAAATGGTTAGGCTTAGAATAACCCACAAGGGCAGCTAGCCTAGTACTTACTGGTAGACCTATAATGGACGACATACAGATTAAACTGCATAACATTCTTAATACATAACTGAAGAAAATGTTTCTTCTTTCCTTAATAACAATATGGACAGTACTAGCACATGTAATTGTCATTCTGCCTTTCCTGTAACTAGTCTAGAACCAGATACAGATTTACTGTATCCAGGACTGTTGGTAAGCTTCTGACCCCCCCCCCCCAAGCCTTTCTGTGTTCGAGGGAAGCCTTCTAGCTTATCAGTGGGAGTGGTAAGCGCTAGGTAGCCTGTCTACCACAAGAGGAGTAGTTTCTGGCCCGAAAATTGTAGTTTATTGACCATTTGGGTAGTTTTCCATCTCTTTCAACTTTCTGGTTTAAAAGACTACGTTTCCGCTTGTTTCCGCTTTTCCTGTAACTAGTCTAGTTCAGGTACAGATTTGCTGTATCCGGGAATATGTGTAAGTTTCTGAGCCCCCAAGCCTTTCTGTGTTGCAGGGAAGCCTTCTAGATTGTCAGTGGGAGTGGTAAGTACTAGGTAGCCTATCTACCACAAGAGGAGTGGTTCCTGGCCCAGAAATTGTAGCTTATTGGCTGTTTGGGCAGTTTTTTAGGGTGGCCTAATGGTTAAGGTGTTTGCCTTACAAACACAAGGTACAGGGTTTGAATCTCACAGGGGGATAATTGGCTAGGCTTAAAATGGCTCGCAAGAGCAGTTCGCCTAGTACTAATCTATGAACCTATGAACCTAAAAGCCCGCATTTGTGCTTGTTTCCTGCCTTTTCTGTAACTAGTCTAGTCCAGATACTGAGTTGCTGTATCCAGGACTGTTGGTAAGCTTCTGAGCCTCCCAAGCCTTTCTTTGTTAGAGGGAAGCCTTCTAGCTTATCAGTAGGAGTGGTAAGCACTAGATAGCCTATCTACCACAAAAGGAGTGGTTTCTAGCCCAGAAATTGTAGGTTATTGATGATTTGGGCAGTTTTTCCATCTCTTTCAACTTTTTGGTTTAAAAGTCCACATTTGCGTTTGTTTCCCACCTTTCCTGTAACTAATCTAGTCTAGATACATATTTCCTGTATCCAGGACTGTCTGTAAGCTTATGAGCAGTGCTAAAGTCTGCTCTACAATTTTTCCCTTAGATCTGGCAGTTCTCTCCTCTCCTGCACTTTTACTAGCTTGTTAGTTTAGCACTTTACCAGACTTCTTGTAGCAATTATTGTAGCACACAATAGTGCTACCAGCACTAAACGTTCTACAAGGAAACAGCTCCAATACTTATTATTGCCCACCCCTCCAGGCATGTCTAAAGGTCAGTTCCCTGTGCTTTCTCCTATTAACCTTGTGAACCTGGGCATCCTGAGGCAGTGTAGCAACTGCCTCATGTACACAACCCTCTCCTCTTACCCCCCAACACTCAGACTTGTGAGATGCACTTATATATCCAAATTGGAAGCCACTCACTCTCCAGCCAAGACCGGAATAGCTGGTCAAGAGGAGAAGGTCAACACTTGCACCACACCACATGGAACACATAGCCCTCCAGAACACACACCAGCATTGCCTTCACATAAAAACACAAACCACACACCCACATTGCGGAGGTTCTCAATAAAAATCTAACCAAACAGCAGAGACCTCCAAAGCAGAAATGCACTCCACCACCACAACACAACACTAATCATGAGACACATAACTCTCCTAAACAGTGTGCCACTCAACCAAAGCCCCTGAGGCAAAACAGCATGCCCAACACACTAGTCATAGGTGACTCGATAGTGAGGCACACTTATGTCCCACTCACTAGTGTGAATAAGGGGAAAGTAACAGTCAGCTGTCAGTCAGGTGCCAGGATCCACCACATAATGCACGCACTCAGGTCCCTCAACAACAGGTACAAATATGACTATGTCATTGTACATGTGGGTGTGAATGACCTGAGACGTACCTCCCTGGACTACATGAAAAGAGACATGGAGGAGCTCCCGGATTATGTAGCCCATGTGGGTATGACCCTAGCCCTGGTAGCATCACCCAGAATGATACCACAGTACAAGCATAAAATTATTGATTTCAACAATTGGCTAATTTTCTGGTGTCATTGTAGGGGGATCCAGTATCTGTCTGCCTGGGATGACATGATTGACAGACCTCAATGCTTTGCCAGAGATGGCCTGCATCTGTCACTCCTGGGCTTCCGGATACTGGCCAAGGCTCTTGCCACCCCTATAGTGCCTTTTTTAGGCAGTGTTCCAAAGACCAAATTACCAACATAACAGCTATAAACAAATGCAATTTGAGGGTCATGCTGCTCAACCCTAGAAATCTAAATCTCAAAATGCACTCGCTCGAAGTACTCCTTAAAATGGAGAGCATCAACTTTTGTGCTGTAACAGAGACCTGGTTCACGGCAGCAGAAAATCACCCCTGCACTACCAGGCTACAACTCATTCCACACCTTTTGGTCCCAGAACTTGGACCGAAGCTCCAAAGGTGGTGGTGTTTCCATATTCATAAAGGATGCGCACACCTCCAGACTGGTAGCCCAACATAACACATCTGAGATACTTCAGGTGCAGCTAACTTTGGGTAAGACAGCAATTCAGGTTGAGCCTGCTATAGGTCCCCGACCATGTCCCAAGATTCACACTCCACATTCCTAAGCACCCTGGAGAATATTAGGGTCCATCCTAACACTCATACTGGGCAACTTCAACTACCCCTCCATTAACTGGGAAAACTACTCATGTACCAAATCACTTGCCCAACGCTTTCTTGAATTCATTAATTGCAATGCCCTGGACTAGCTCGTTCTTACCCCCACTAGAGGTAGTAACATCCTTGACCTGGTCATTACTAACATGGGTGACCATTGCTCTACACCAATAGTCAACTCCTCCCTGGTTAGATCCGATCACAAGCTAATAACCTTGGAAATCCACAACCCTCCCACCCCCACCCCAACAAAGTTAACCACAATGAAAAAATTCTCCAAAGCTAACTTTGAGCTCCTAAAAACAGAGGTGGCCAACTTCAAGGCACCCATGCAAGGAAGGAGGAAACTGATGCGGAATAAGGTGAAGTTCCAAGACTGGAAAAAAAACCCTTATCAGCCTCAACAAAAGGTTGATATCCCTCATCAAATCCTCTAAAGCTAACTATGAAAACAGAATTGCAGCAGCTAGTAAAGACCACCACAAGTCCTTCTATAGTTATGTAAAGAATCTCCATGGCAATACCCATATTTGCTCTGAGCTACTGCACAATGGTACCTCCTATACTGAGCCAACATATATTGCAAATATATTGGTGGACAGATTCAGTGCTAACTTTACCCCTCTCTTCCCCCCCAAAGGACCAATCACAATACCAGTAGATTTCCAGGCACCCAATATTACTGCTGCACAAGTTAAAACAGCACTGTCCAAGGCCAAGAATACAGCTTCTGTGGGACCTGACAGTATCCCTGGCTGTGTTCTACATGAACTACAGAGTGAACTGGCACCTCACCTGTGTGCCCTGTTCGATCACAGCCTCACCTCAGGCTTTGGCCCTACCGAATGGTGCTCTGCTACAGTCATCCCTCTCCACAAAGGAGGAGTGACTACAGACCCCAGGAACTATCGCTCCATTAGCCTGATGAGTCTGATACACAAAGCTATGGAACGCATCATCATGGACCTAATAAACAAGGATATAAGGAATCTCCAAATTCTGGATCCTACACAGTTTGGTTTTGTGAAGGGTAGATCATGCCTGCTCAACTTTGTCGACTTCTTTGAGTCAGTCAACAGAGTTGTGGATGAAGGTATGGTGGTTCATACAGCCTACTTTGATCTGGCCAAGGCCTTTGATACCATTCCCCACTCAGAAATCATAGAAAAACTTACTAAGCTAGGCATCAACCCCTATATCACTAGGTGGGTTGCAAACTGGCTCACAGATGAAACCCAAAGTGTGAAAGTAGCTGACTCCAAGTCAGACTGACGACCAGTCACGAGTGGAGTCCCACAGGGTTTGTTCCTGGGTCCTCTCCTGTTTGGTATCCACTTCTCTGAAGTCCAGGCCAACACGAAGTGACTCTGGCTGACAACGTTCACAGATGATTGCAAGTTGGGAGCTATTATTAACTCACCAAGTAATGTTGACATCCTACAGAAAGGCCTCAATGAAACCAACGACTGGTGTCAGAACCATGGCCTTAAGCTCATTGCTAAAAAATGTGTCTTCATCCCCTTTGGGAAAAACACGGTTCCCTTGAATTACCACATTGATGGTAGTCCATTGAACACAGAAGGTGTTGTAAGAGATCTGGGAACACAGGTTGACAGCAACCTCTCTTTTGACCACCACGTTGCCACTGTGGTCAGAAAGTCCTTCTATGTGGTACATGTCATTACTAAGGGTTTTGCATCCAGGAAGAAAGAGGTCGTTGTCTCCCTCTACTCTTCCCACATTAGGCCAATCATCGAGTATAATGCCCCATTTGGCATGTACCTCACTAGACACCTGCAACAACTGGAGAGGCTGCAAAGTACCTCACAAAGAGGATCCTAAGCCTTAAACACTTGTCCTATATGGACAGACTCAGAAAAAACTCCAACTATTTTCTGTTTCATATCGCCTACTTAGAGGCAATCTCTGCTTGACTTATAAAGCCATGTCTGACCCAGCTATCTTTATGTCTAAAGAAATCCCAATCCCTCCAGACCACACGCTCCAGAGACCTCAGCCTCATTACCACAATCAACATAACATGCTGGAGGGACAGGTTTATAACCCAGAGACTGCCCATGTTATGGAATAGACTTCCCATACATGTCAAGCATAACCCCTCACTGGCCCTCTTCAAGAGAAATCTTGATGAGTGGATGGGAAATAGAAAATTCACCCTGGGGATCACTCCTGTGGCTCTAATCGACAGAGGTACTAGGAACTAAGGTTGGGTGGCACGATGCCAGGGTAATCCTATGGGCTAGGCTTGTAAAGGCTCCAGGGCCATTAGCCTAGTACACACCTATGAACCTATTGTAATGCCATGTGTAACTGTCAAGTGAAAGCAGCATCTTTTTTGTACTCATGTAAGTCACTGTCATTGATGTATTGTTGCTTCTGATGTGTGTTTATCAAGCTATTATTGTATGTAACATCCTGTTATTACTATTCATGCTGTTTTTTTGAGCCCTAGTCTTGTCTAAGAAAGGGTCATCCTGACCAGTCCACTTAGCTGGTTAAATTGGAATAAAATAAATAAAATGTCACTTCCCTGAAAACCTTGTCAGACTGTTTTAGGACTCAATGCCCGATCAGTCTAGTGGAATCAAGAATTTCTTTGTTTCCTTCCACTTCCATTTCTCTGAAAAGTTTTACAAATGCTAACTAAGGAAGATGTAAAGTTTGTCCCCATACCACCAAACAGGCTAATGCAGGTGCAGTTCTCTGAGCTAGTCACATGATTAAGGAGGATCCACTGACTCTACTGTCTAATGTACCTTGCTAAACAAATAGGAATGGAACATTCTGCATCCCAGCTTGAAGAGATTCAGGCTCAAGACATTAGATTTTAGGTTAATACCTCACAATTCCTTGTTCTGACATCATTTGGCCCGAATATTATACCAGGTCAGAATACGAGGAAGTAATTTTCAGCCAAGTGGAACAGATTTTCTACGTGATGTAGAAAAATACATCTGGATTCAGCAGTCCCCTCTATTCCACAAGTCATTCAGTGCTGATCTGAGCTATTTGACCAAGGCATGGCTTACTTTTTATTAATGTATATCTGCCAACAATCTCAGCCTGTTTGATTTTGGACCCTTTTGTTTCCTCCACCTTTGCTGTAAAGCTTTTCCTGAAGTTTTGTGTACACTTGAGACCTCACAGAAAACCGATTCCTCCTTCCTAGTATCTAAGCTTTGTAACTGAGAAGCTTACATTTTCTCCTCCTGAACCTTTCAGTTCTATTACAGTCAAATCCTTATCCTGGAAGACTGTTCCCAGTAGCCATTAACTCAGCAGAAAATTTCAGAACTATAGGGTTTGATTTGTGGAGAACCCTATGCAGTTTACCATAAGGACAAGATGGCACTCTGGACAATTGTGATTTTGTTGCTTAGATGTCAGGTCATACACACCTTCTTCATGCATTACAAGCTGGATATTTAGTCAAGGAGAAGGGTTGACTTTGCCTTTGTTAGTACTAAAAGGCATGCTATAGTACTCCACTGTGGTCCAGGGTCGCAAGTTCTCTTTCACTGCTTGGTAAGCTGTCACCCATCCATCCACCTATAAATCACTGCAGTTCTTATACTTAGAATAAACATAGTACAGTTGTGTGAAGGTACTCACTGGAATCATAAGTATCCTTTTAATAAAATATTGGTACAGTAGAAGCTCTCACCCACTTTCTCCATGTGTATGTGGCCTTCCAGATGGCTAAGGTAGAACGTAGTCTTCCAGATGGCTAAGGTAGAGTCTGCCATTTCTTCTTTTGTGAAACAGCTACTTTGTGATAACCATTGATGCATGTGACTAATTTTGGTATTCTTAGTTCTGTCATGGGTTCTTCACCTTTTTGATGGAAAATAGTGATAAGAGTTTAGTGTAGGTATGTATACATGCAGATACATGTACACACACAGTCTCACACACACACACACAAAGATACATCATTTATAAGAGGTATTTGAAGTGTTTGGGGATACTGTTGATCTTTATCTTTATATATTTATTTATTTATTTGCAGTTTGATTACCGGGGAAGTCCACTAGGCCGAATTGACCCATTTTCAGTGGAGGCCCAGGGAAAAAAGCTCCAAGATGCATTATACAATTTAGATACAACTGATAGTTAATATTAAAGATAACATTATGCAGAACAGTTGCACAATGCATTCAATGTCATGCATAATAAAATCTTATCACTCGTCTCTTCCTTAAGCAGTCCTGATGTTCATGCCTGGTGATGCAGGCACATGTGTTGATAAGAACCAAAGGAGGCTTAGGTTTTAGTCACTTACTACTACATTTTCTGCTGAAGTCCTCAGTGAGGGACAACCTTAACTGATATAAGAGATGTCTGACTGGTCTTGAAGTCTATCTGGTAGGCTGAAGTCCTGCTATGGGTAAATTCCATTTATGTACAAATGGACTGCATCAATGATCTTGTTATTTAAACATATATGGTTATGGTGACCACCCTCTCGCATTTTTTTGCCAAAGGTGGATATCCATCCCTGAGGACATTAGCTTATGGAGAAAGTCAGTTTCTGATTTATTGAAAGGATCATCCCACACTATAGGATCCATCAAAGGCAGGAGTCTTCTCACAAATCAATTTGTGTTAAAAATATGTCTACTGTATTCTTATGTCTGAGCATATCTTCTGTAAAACACTTTTTTGTGCAAGTCTAACCACTCTGATCTCAGTACAGATGAGAAAATGACAGGCTTGCACGAGTAATGGCTTTCTTTTGACTACTCCCCTAATGATCAGGATGCACTTACCATTTGCGATCTTTTTTATCCCAAAAAGAAATGGGACCTCTCAGAACAGCACTGTGCCCTTGGCTAGCCCCAATGACATTAGGCTAGGCATATACCAGTTCAGGCATAGATGTTGCAACAGACTCTCCTAAACTGTAATAGTTAGTAAATATTGTGCTATCACTTTGAACTTTCTGTATTGCAGTACTAGCTGGAACATGCATATCTGCATACTGTATATTGTATAACAAAACACAGAAGTTTATACATTGTAGTCTATGTCATTTGCAACTATAGACGCTGAACCTATTTAAGATGTGCTAACCATAAAGGAACATAACTTAAGGACTCACTTTTTGATTAATATAGTGTTATCAGTCTGAAATACTGACCTCTGTACATCTTCACCTATTTACTAAAAAGCAGCACTTTTTTCCAGAACACATGAAATCAAGCAGTGAAAGCTGAGTAATCCTGTACATTAGATTGTGTCCAGCTGTGTAAAACTGATTTTAATTAAAAGTGATTCATCTGATGATGTCAATTTTCATTCTGTCCTCAACTGATGCATTCGGATCTGATCCCTCGGATCTAACTCGGCCATTGCTAAAGCTCCTGATAAACTAGAACTCTTTAACTTCTCCCTTACCCACAATGCACCAACCCCAATTAATTCAGATCTCGTTTTTCCGCTTCCAGCGAAAGACGTGGTTCTTGGTTCTGTCAAGCTTAGGTTATGATACGTGTTTAAAACTTTATTTTCTAAAATTTTATATATTAGTCTGTTGCATTGCTAGCTTTTTACTCCCTTACCCTTTATCTTATCTTCTGGTAGTTGTTCATTCTATACTTAATACTGTTTTTTCTCTGTCCACTTTCTTACCTGTCTGTTAATTTTGGTTACTATCATTAGTAATGCTCTTCCTTCTACATTGTTGGTATTTCTTCTCTTTCCCTTTTTCCTCCCAAAAAAACTTTCATGCTTTTTCTACTATTGTACACTTACATTAGTTGCCGCTGTTTTTTTGGCCTGTCATTACTGTTTTTTAACCTGTCATTGGTGGCTGTCTTTGAAATTATCATCATGTCTGAGAAAGAAGCTTCTGAATTTAACAAGCGTTCTAAATGTGGACACAAAATTCCTCTTTCAGATGCACATAGTTTATACGTTTATTGCTTAGGGCCTCTACATCTGCAAGAAGACTGTTCTGTTTGCTATGCTTTTAACCCCAGGGCCCTTGTAGAACATAAAAATAAATGAATACTAAAGAGTTTCCACTTCTGTCTTCTTTTGGAGAGGCCATTTCTGGAGGCAAGTTCCCCAAATCAAAAGAAAAAGTCTCAGCAGCATTTCCATCTTCATCTGCACTGGAGTCAAGGAAAAGGAAAAAGATGAATCCGACTGCAGCCTCGTGTGACAACCCACCACTGGACCAGTAATCAAAGAGCCTCAATCCTCATCACTGGCAACAGTGGGGGACTTTCACTGAGAGGATAATAAGTAAATGCACAGCATTTCCAGATGCAGCTTTCTGCATCAAGTGCAATTTCCCTTAATAGCCCACAGAGACCACAGTCAGTCCGCTGCTGTTTTCTCCCTCATTCTCTTGATCCCCAGTAAGACTCCCCATTGGCACAGCTATTGAGTTGAGATCTCATCTGACTGACACAGCCAAGACCTCCAGCACCCTCTCTGTCCAACTTGTGCTTCGTGTCCGTGCCCAAGTAGCTGACACACACACACACACACACACACACACACACACACACACACACACACACACACACACACACACACACTCTTTGCGGTTGAGGTTTGATTTACATGCACACACACCTTGGAAAGGCTGGCACAACTTTACTAGCTATGCCTCCTTCTGCCCAGACTGTAAGGTAGTTTCTACTGCCACCAGTCACTCTTATCAGCTACTTTAAGGCCCTTGACAAAGGGTGTCCAATCTTACTGTGTTATATTAATACTAGTGCAAATGGTAGTTTGGCCAAGAGCAAGGCTATTAGGAATGGCCCACACAGTGTCACCAAATAAATATGCAAGTACTCTGAAAACTTAAATATCTCTACACAGGTCAGCCACAATGAAAGGCTTAAATATATTTAGTAATACATAATAAAAAAACAAGATAATATTAAGCAAGTATTCACAGTGACATCAAAGTTCAAAACCACATGTAATATTTAAAACAACATTGCAAGACCGTCTCAGATAAATAAATAAATATCTAAATTAAACTTTACTATATTCCTGACTGTATCTAAGAGAATTACTATTCCCTAGTAATTTACTATTAGAGCAAGGCAGATGTGGTGAATGGATCTTCTAGTTGTTGTCAGGTCCAAGACAGAATGCAGATTGCTCTGTCTCACTAAGAGACGTCTGAAATTAATATCTCAAATATTATTTCTGGTATAGCTTGCAGAATTATATCATTTCTTGTTATTTGACTGCTAGTTCTCATGCAAAACCCCCATTGCTAGAAGCTGGCAGCATTTAGCATTTACCTGTAAAAATACACAGATAATGGCTTTTCCTCAGATATTTGGCAGATGCTGGAAGTCATAAAACAATTGCATTCCTTCATGCTTTCAAGACTAGTAACTATTTCACCCTAAAGACAATACAGAAAGCTTCCTAGCACAGACTTTGTCTCTTGCTGCATTATGAACTGAAAGATACAATTCTTTATAGCCTAGCCTATAAAGTAATATTTTAAATATTTTTCTAAAGATTGCTGGACTGAGGTTAACCTCCTGCATTCCGGATTCCACTGTTAAAATATATACATTTAAACAGTTACAATAGTGCATGTACATTTCTCTTGTCCTCCAGTAGGGCACACTGTGGTTACATTTCAAACACAGTACTCTACAAATAAAAAATGTTAACACACACGTCTGTACAAGCAGTTTGATATACACGACATACAGTTCTAATGCATTTGTAACACAAGCATCATATATAAATCATTTCGATATTCACCAGTGACATATAGTTATTTACAAAATTCCAGCTTGCTGTGCTGGCAGTATCTCCTTTCGTCACACCTCAGATCAGAGAAAACTAAAATGATCAGATAAGACCCCCTCGATCCAAAGAAACAAAAAACTGATTCAGCTTCTTCGGATCAGATGCCGTCATCCTCTAATCCAAATTTAGCCAGTCCAGCCAAATGTCTCTTTATCTAGGACAAGGTATTCACCCTCTCTGGATCTGGTACCCTCTTGGGTTTCCTCCCTTTTTTTGGAAAGACCAAAATATCCTTCAGTCCTGTTGATTCTTTCCCCCAGAAGTCTTACTGAAGAAGATGTAGAAAGAGTGGTAAGAACAATTCTCTTGACACAGGGACAGATAGGTGTCACTTTGGCTCCTACCTCTCTGAGTCAGGAGGTCCATTCCAGTACTACACCCCATTGACATTTCATCCTCTGACTCCTTCAGTGGTTTTGGAGTCCTTGGATCCTAGCCTTCCACATCTGGCTTCCTCAGATCTGAGGATCTTGGTACCCTAGAGTTCGAAGTTCACTCTGAGTGCTCTGATCTTGTCAGATTTGGAGAGCTGTCAGAGCTGAAGCTTCCATGTTGCCTCCAAGGCATTGCGGTCAACTCCGAGATATTCAGAGTCCTCCAGTCAGACAATCCCGGTAAACAAAGGTAAAGTAAAATAAAATAAAATAAATACATAAATCAAGGCATTGGTATTGGATAGCTCACTTTGGTTTCTCCCTCAAGGTTGTTGTCCTCAGGAGACCGAGATCAGGAAGCTTGCCTTCTCAGATCTGGAGTCTTCTTCTTCTCCAGGGCAGTCTGCCTTCGAGGCTGTGAAGTGAGTGTTCTCTGCTTCGATAGAACAGATAGATCTCCCGCACCCATCCCCCAGGATCCTTGGTCACTAACACTGATGTCTCAGCATTCAGAATCTTACCAGGTGTTTCCGCATGGACAGTCAGTACCAAGACCACAGACTTCCTCACAGAGAATTTGTATCCCTTGTTCTGATACTTCTCTACAGCATCCCACTGAAGAGGTCCCTAAAAAGAAAGCCTGCAATGGGAAGCATTTAGACTCCCCAGAGAAATCCATCACTGAAGACACATTTCAATGAGGGCAAATGGTCCCCATGGTCACCTCCTGAAGATGTTTCCTTTGGAGACATCTTGAAATCCTTAAAACAGAGAGGTGGCTGGATGCTCAGCAACACGATGTCTGAGGAACCTGTTCTCCTGGAGGCCTTTGGAACTAGACCCTCTACCTCCTGGGTGACTGCGCCCTCTGATGAGCTCATTGACATAAGCTCACAGTGGGCATGGAAGGATCCAGACACCTCCATAAAACCCATTCCTCGGAAACTGAACAGGATAATGAAACCACCCACAGACAGGCAGTTCTGGAGTAAAGGGGTTCCTGTTGATGCCATGGTCATTGTGGCAGCCACCAGGAAGGAACTAGATGAAGAAAGTTCCATTATCCACCCCCCAAGATGGAGTCATGGGCAATGGACAGATTTGGGAAGCATGTATATGCCTCATCCACCTTTGCACTGAGGTCGCTCAACTACTTGCCACATTTTACGAGATTACAGAGGGATTTGATTAAGGAATTATCAAATACCCTCTCAGGTGTTATTTTTGAGCAAGTTCAGGCCTCTGTAACTTCCCAGCTGACCACTCTTCAGTCCATATCCAGTTCATCCATGAGGTTGATCTCAAACATAACAGAGAGAACCTCAAGGGCTGTGGGTTCAGGCATTTCCATAAGGAGACATGCCTTGGGTGTACCTTTGTAACTTCACCGAGCCCTTCAAGTTCTCTTTTGGCAATGATCTCTCTGACAGACCATCCTTATTTGGTCCCAAGGTAAAAGACACTCTATCCAGGTGTGAGAAGGATGGAAAGACCCTCCCTGTCTGTTGTGAGCATGCATTTTTCGACACCTCAACTAACCTTTTCCAGGAATCAGTGAGGTGGTCAGAAAATGTGGTTCAAAAACTCTCAAGGTCCTTTCCAGGACACGCATGGAGGAGGTTCCCCCAGAGACAGAGGAAGTAACTTGAATGTATGTCGCTGCCCACACAGCAGAGGTGGCCCACAGAATCGAGGTTCCAGAGGTTTGTTCTTTGACAAGCCCTACTAGCACTCCTGAAAGTAGGCCTAATTACCTACCTCTAAAGGCAGTCGGAGGACAATTATTCCTGCACCAGAGAGCCTGGCTAGATATAACAAACGATACTTGGGTGCAGAGAATTATTTCCAGAGGATATATAATACTCTTTTCTCTTCCACCTCCAATCTCAAGAAAAATCCCCAATGTTCCACCCAATCAGAGGGAACAAGCAGCGATTCAAATACAAAAGCTGCTAGAAAAAAGAGTTATCCAAGAGGTCACGCCAGACCAGGTAGAATCCAGAACTTACTCAAGGTTCTTTTTAGGGCCAAAGAAAACAGGGGACTGGAGACCAGTTCTGGATCTCACCAAACTAAACAAGACAGTTCAAAGAGCCAAGTTTCAGATAGTCACGGTTCAGTCCTTTCTTCCTTTTTTGGGCAAGGGTGACTGGATGTGCTCAACAAACCTTCAGGATGTGTACTGTCATATAAAGATGAAAGGATGATCAAGAAGGTATTTATGCTTCCAGCTGGGAGACCGTCATTACCAATTCAGAGTACTGCTCTTTGGACTCACCACAGTCCCCAGGGTGTTTACCAAATGTATGGCAGTAGTAGCAGCTCATCTCAGACTGCAAGAATTCCAAGTGTTCCATACTTAGACAACTGGCTCATATCCGTTTGGACCAGGCATCAACTCATATTCGCAAAAGACCAGGTTCTTCAGACTTGTTCTCTTCTGGGGATAGCCATAAACTATGAGAAATCTCATCTACAACCTAGCTAGAGACTAGAGTTTATAGGAGCAGTTCTCAATATGAAAATTATCATTGCATCCCTGCCACTATCGAGAGTCTAAACAATAAGGTCAAAAGTCAAAAAGATAATCTGCAATGCCATGGGTAGGGTGAGAGGGGCAACTACCTCAGGTACAAAGTGTTGGAGGGGCAGGATCAGTTGATCTTGATCTCTCTTTAATGCAGTACTGGCTTGTAAAAGCCTGTATTGCATTTACAGTCAACCGTGAGCAGTCTAGTACTCTGCATATGGTCTTCACTACAGTTTAAAAGTAAAAAAAAAAAAAAAAAAAAAATTAAACTAAAAACGTCAGTGCTGTGGCACTCCTTGCAGGCAGGGTTTAAACTGTAGCAACTATTTGCTACATTTGGGGGAAGCAGTTTGCTATAGTTTAAAAAGAAGATTTTTTTTAACTAAATCATGAGCACTGTAGAGCTCCATGCAGGCAGCGTATAAAGCAAATATTTGCTACAGTTTAAAAAAAGAAATTTTTTAATGAAAGATGTTGAAGGGGTTTGAGGGCAGGACACAGAAACAGGACCTGAGGTTGGTGTTCCAGTAGAAGGAACATCCATTTTTTTTTCTGGGTGGGTGGGGGGCGCATAGATCTTACTTTACTAAGCTGATCGATTCCAATGTAGTGATCGGCTTATTACAGTAAAGGTTTTTATTTTTTTTTTTGCTGAGGGGAGGTGGTGTGCTATTTCATAGTAGAGGCCTAGGGAGCTAGTTGAACCAGCTATGCTTCTGCTGTCTGTAAGTTGTTTTCCTTGCTTTTCTGTCTTTTAACCTTTGGACTTTAAGAAATTTAAAAAATCCTTAACATTGAAAAATATATATTTTACACAGATCTAAACTACAGGTAAGAACCAGTCTAGCAGATTTTCTTTTAAGACATAGGTTTACATTTTAAATAAAAAACACTGCAACTGCACGAAAACTAAGTAAAACGAAAAAAATACGTGAAGTGAAGACAAAGAAACGACTGCTCACACCAAAGAATGCATTTAGTACTTTCATTCGTTTAATCACACGAACTTCTTCAGAACACCAACAGCAATACAACCCACATACTCAATTTAAATACAAATAAATTAACTATACTAATTGAGTATGTAGGTTTACATTTTATCTGAGGTATGATGAAAGGAGTCAGAGTCACTGATGTGACCATTATATTTCAGTCTGCTTTCATTTTTAAAAAGATACATTCTAAAGAAGTCTAAATGTGCTGATGACAGTGACCTGCCAGCATGTACTCAATAGTAGTATCTGCCATCAGTTTATGTCTGTAGAATGCAGAATGAGAAATGGGAATAAAAAGTTAAGTAAACAAATAAATAATAAATGTGATATTTCCACACCCTCCTACCTGGTCTTCATTGTGTTCATCTTGATGTTTCATTAAAAACTGTCTTGCATGGTATTAAATAGCTAAACTTTTAACTCTTGTATTTGCCTTTCTGTCATTAGTGACAACAGCAAAACATAGAGAGACAGTAGCTGGTAGCGGTTCTCACTCACTTAAGAAAGGATGTCAAGCAACTTATCACCTGGTGTGTGCATGCTATACCAGCCAGATGGTGATTCATGTATGGTGATCACTGTCTGTATTTATACTTAAAATATTCTAACAACAGTGAGTCAGTGCCAGTTGTTTACATAGTAGTGGTGCACAGAATGAACTAGGGGAAATCAAGCTTGTACAGATACTCTGCTTGCATCATTAGAAATTGTAGGTTCTGCCAACGGCAAATCTGATGTACTTTCTCGCTGCTAAAGATCAGTCACTTTATATTTAAGTAATGAATGGGATATTTTTTATATAATTAAGGAGACTTATTTGCCAAGGTTATATGATAACTTTTAAATCTTGAGAAGAGGATACTGTGAGATGGGCCTGTTTTAAGCACAAGGAGCACAAGGGATGAGGGGATAGTCAAGCATGCATCCCCTTCAGTACTTAAGTATTCTTGAGCATAGTGTTATGAAGTTGATTTCTTCTGTTGCCTCTTGGGCACTGCTTTGGTAGCTCTACAGCTCTTGCTCAACTTTTTTTGAAAGAAATATGTTTTTGCCCCTGTTTTTACTGTGTAATGTTGAGATATACAGTACACCCTGTGAGCAGTGTGCTAGCTCCACTTTGTCTTCCTTGAGTAGTGATGAGATGTAGCTCTGGATCTGTGATTGGCTGCCTGAATAATGCAGTTTTTTGGCGTAAACTTGCAGGTTCTTCAACCATCTACTTCAAAAAGCAGATGTTCATCGTGTTTCACTGTTGCAGTCATTACACTTGGGTTATCCTGCTGGCAGGCTACCCGCAGTCGGCCTGAATTGCAAAGTCCTGGTCCGGCGTCGGTTGCTGTCGCCTCTTCCCTGACGTCAGTGCACCAGGGGTATAAAAGATGCAGCCGACTCCATTTTCTTCAGTCTTTCTTGCCGCATGGTGCCCGAAGCAAAAGCAGTTTGCAAGTGCCGGTCAGCCGACTCCTGAGATTTTCAAAATCGAATTTCAGATCCAAAGTCTTCATTAAAGCTAAGTACCCCATTGGGAAACTTTTTTCTTGCTCCAGACCAATGTCAGAAAAAGTTAACAGTTGTATTTCTTGTGGGAAGCAAATACCTCATAAGGATTTTCATTCTTACTGTATTCCTTGCCTAGGCCCTGATCACAACGTTGCTAGCTGTCGGTTTTGCTCTAGATTTAACCAACGCACTATTAAGCGTCGGTACGATTTTGCCTTTCATTACTTTGGCCGAAGATTCAATTATATAATGCCATCGGAACAACCGATGACCGGAGTTTATAAAAAGCGCAAGGAAAAGGACAGGCATTCGAGGTCCAAAACCGACGACGAGGCTTCCGCTAAGCCAGTCGCCGGTTCGCCGGTTCTCAGTGAGGTGCTTTCGCAGCCCCTGACGCCCGCTACCTCAGAGCCACAGACCGCTGCTGATTCCCACATGGAGCCAGTTAGGCCTCTGGATACTCAAGGTATTGGACACTTGGAAACTATTCCCTCAGATGGGTCTGGAGCCGCTGAGCAGGCATCGGCTTCTGAGGGTGTTTTCAGACCTACACAGTTATATGTAAAGCCTGCCTCCAAAGCAAAGACTAAAGCAGCTCTAAAGACAAAGAAACAAGTACAGCATTCTCCTGGACAGACTTCCATGCCTAAAAAACAGATGCTCAAAATGGCCGAAGACCTAATTACCTTGATCAGGGGTTCCCATCCCCCTCCTGATAAGAGGCCTAGGCAAGAGGCAGAATATGAATCTTCAGATCAGGTTTCCATTTCCTCTGACTCCTCTTCTGAGCAGGAATACTCTCTTCCTCCCTGTGAGGATTCTGATGCTGAAGAATCTATTCCTTTAGCCTCTCCTCCTGAGGATTTTTCTTTTGGGGAAACCCTGCATACCATGAGGGAGCACTTCCACTGGGAGAGCCAAGACTACTCAGAATCAAAGAAAAGGCTTAGAGATTTTCTTTTACTGCCTCAGCACAGGCCTCTTGCTATTCCCCGTGTTAGACACTGTAGATGATGTATTTTCAGAGTCTGGCCTTTCTCCTGACTCTTTACCCCCTGCCCCTGTAAAACAAGACAGATACTACAGGGTTCCAGACTCACATAAATTTCTTTATAAAAACCCTGCTGCTGATCCAGAAACTATTTCTCAGGGTCCCAAAGGGGTCAAGGCTTCTACTGCAAAAAAAACTATCCCCTCTGACAGGGATTCTAGGGCACTAGACAGATGGGGAAAAAGTTTACACTTCTGCTACTTTGGCTGTGAGGACTTTAAATTGTCAATTTCATATGCTTAAATATCAGCAATACTTAATGTCACTGCTAAAACAGAAAATGTTGGCAAATTCTGATTGTGCAGAAAATAAGGAAATGCAGGATTTATTGCATGCAACTGAACAAGTGGGAAAACATACATTGCAATGTGGTTTGATTCTCTAGAGACCTCTGCTTGATTAAAGGAACAGATTCTACCTGATCATGTTAAGGCAAAATTACTAGATGCTCCATTACAGCATGATACTTTATTTGGTGTCAAAGCAGAGAAGGTGTTGAAGAAAATGGAGGACAACGTGAAATCTAAGCAAACAGTAAATGATTTCTTACAGGTACAGCCACCCAGATTTAGCAGGAACTGGCCTACAAAGAATTGGTCCTTTCCAGTGTCAGACAGACCACAAAGAGGCAGATACAGACACCCTAGAGGCAGATCCCAGCCCCAGGGCTCATACAGGCCTAAACAGTGGGGCACTTCTACCTCCAAAAGCAGAGAAGACAAATCACAGCCATACAGGAAACAGTCCCAATGACTTACCTCTGCCAGCACCAAGCACTTATCTTTTGGCAGCCCCCTTAGGGGAAAAATAGCACTTTTTTCTCAAAACTGGCACATGATCACCCAGGACAAATGGGTCTTGAATATAGTGTCCCAGGGCTACAGGTTCCACTTTCACACCCTGCCAAGGGCAAAAGGTATGCCAGACCTGCCACACAATCAATGGGCAGAGGCACAAAAACAAGTTTCATCCCTCATGGACATGAGGGCCATTCAGCGAGTACCACAGCAAGAGCAGGGACAAGGATTTTACTCAAGACTTTTCTTGGTACCCAGAAAGGACAAAGCCTGGAGACCAGTACTGGACCTGTCTGTTCTAAATACATTTCTGGACGTTCCAAAATTCAAAATGTTGACTTTGCAGCAGCTTCTGCCCATGCTGGGAAAGAAGGCTTGCCTTGTAACTTTGGACCTAAAAGAGGCATACCTGCATGTACCAATCAGACAATCTTGCAGAAGATACCTCAGATTCATAGCTGGCTCAATGCACTACCAAATCTCTGCACTGCCCTTTGGCTTATCTACTGCACCCAGGGTCTTCACAAAATGCCTGGCACCAGTAATTGCATATTGCAGACAAAGAGGAATTCAAATATATCCTTACTTGGACGATTGCCTTATTCAAGCAGAGAACAAGGACATTCTACTAGAGCACCTGGCATTTGTAAAAAGATTATTGATTTGCCTAGGGTACACAGTAAACAAAAATAAATCAAAATTAGTACCCTCTCAAGAGATAATATTCCTGGGTGCAAGCTTAAATACAACTGCCCAGATGGCTTATCTCACGCCAGACAAACAAAGGCAACTGACTTCTTACTTCACAATGTTTGCAACAAAGACCCAGTTATCTGCAAGAAAAATTCTGCAGGCCTTGGGCTTCATGGCATCCTGCATCCTGCTAATTCCATATGCCAGGCTGCATATGAGGAAACTACAATGGTATCTAAAAAGTGTTTGGACTCCACATTGCCACAGCCTGGAAACATTGATTACCCTCATTCCTTGCCTTCAACAGGAGTTTCGATGGTGGGCACAGTCCTGTCACCTCAACAAGAGACAGCCATTCAATCTACCCACAGCCAGGCAGTCAGTAACAACAGATGCTTCAGATTATGCCGGGGGGGCCCCACATAGCAGGAAAATGTATTCAGGGCACATGGCCCTCAAGCCAAACGCATCTTCATATCAATCAAAAAGAGATGCTAGCTGTTCAGAATGCCCAGACAGCTTTCAAGGACCTTCTTCATCCAGGACAACTACTGATAAGGATGGACAATACTACAGTCATGTGGTACATAAGCAAGCAGGGAGGCACACATTCCTAACCCCTCTGCAGACAAGCCATGACTTTGTGGGGCACAGCATTGCCTTATCAAGTACATCTGCAAGCACAATTCCTGCCAGGAAAGAAAAATAATTTGGCAGACGAACTAAGCAGAAACATTACGGATCCCCACAAGTGGAAACTGGATCCACAAGTCTTCAGCATGATAACAAAGAAATGGGGATGCCCAGACATAGATCTTTTTGCCTCTCCTCACAACTGCCAACTACAGAGATTCTGCACAAGGACTTATCACAAACAAGCATGGAAAGTGGATGCTCTATCATTCAGCTGGAAAACCCTAACAGTATATGCCTTTCCTCCTCTGCCTCTCCTTCCCAAGGTACTCCTAAAGGTCAGACAAGAGAAGACAAAAATTATTCTGATTGCCCCAGACTGGCCCCGCCAGCACTGGTACCCAATCTTAAAGAGCTTGTCTCAAGGCCCAGCTGGACATTCCCTCTAATTTCTCACTTACTGACCCAACGAAATAATCAGATCCTGCACAGCCAACTCAGGACTCTAAATCTGGCAGCATGGCGAATAAGGTAGCCATTCAGAACACACCTCTCTCTAAAGCAGTGATGGATGTTATTTTGGAGGCCAGGAGGCCAAGTATCAGAAAATCTTATGCAGAAAAATGGAAGAGATTCTGTGCTTGGAACTAGGCACAAGGAATTGACACGCTTGTACCAAATATTCCTCAGATTTTACAATACCTAACTGAGATGCTGGACAAAGGCCTATCCTTCTCATCAATTAAAATCCATGCCTCTGCCATTTCAGCTCATTACAATACGGAAACACCTATTATTTCTCATCCATTGCTAAGACAGTACCTCAGAGGGGCCAAAAACATAAGACCTCCAAGGAGAGCACCAGTACGTGCATGGGACCTCAATTATGTCTTAGAGAAACTCACACTGCCACCTTTTGAGCCAGCTAATACAGCTGAAATAAAGTTCTTATCTTGGAAAACAGCTCTGCTCCTAGCAATAACCTCTGCAAGACGAGTCTGAGAGTTACAGGCTCTCATGGCTGTGGAACCTTTTATCATTTTCCATCCCGACAGGGTTTCTCTGAGGACTAACCCAACATTTATGCGTAAGGTAGTGTCCAATGTGGCCCTTAACCAAACCATTCATTTGCCTACTTTTTATCCAAACCCACAGAATAAGGGTGAGAAACTCCTGCATCCTTTGGACATATACAGACAGCTACGCTTCTACTTGGACAGAACTAAAGCTTTCAGAAAGACTGAGCAACTTTTAGTGGCATATGCTGCAGGGTCACAAGGAAAGCCTATCTCAAAGCAGACCATTTCGAAATGGATAGGCCACTGCATTCGATTCTGTTATTCACAACATGGCAAATCAATCCCTAAGGGCATTAGGCCACATTCTACCAGAGTAGCAGCCACTTCAGCAGCCTTCCTCAGAGGGGTACCAACCAAAGACATTTTAGAGGCTGCAACTTGGAGTTCAGTGCACACTTTCACCAAGCACTACCATTTACCTCTCTACTCTAAATCCAGAGCAGGCTTTGCCACTGCAGTTTTGCAGGGCTTTATAGCCTCTCCTAATCCTATTTAGACCCAGCCACCCTACCTCAGCTTTGGGATTCAACCCAAGTGTAATGACTGCAACAGTGAAACATGATGAACATAGTACAGTTGTGTACCTACCATAAATGTAGATGTTCGAGTGTATTCACTGTTACAATCCAGGTTACCCACCCACCATCCCCCTTTTCTTTGCTGGGACTTATCTGTACTTCTCTATCCTATACAACCTATGTGGTGTATTTGCTTGTAGATGAAGGAAATGTTTATGTTATTGCATGCATACTCATTGGCATAAATTTTTAGCCTACCAATTTGGGGGCACCTGACATCTGGGGCAAGAAAAACTGAAGAAAATGGCGTCGGCTGCATCTTTTATACCCCTGGCACACTGACGTCAGCAACCGATGCCGGACCAGGACTTTGGAATTCAGGCTGACTGTGGGTAGCCTGCCAGCAGGATAACCCAAGTGTAATGACTGCAACAGTGAATACACTCGAACATCTACATTTATGGTAGGTACACAACTGTACTTTCTTCTGCTTATTTGTCAGAAACGTTTCATTGCCATTAAGTTTTCAAAATAAGAATCATTTCCTGGATTGTTATTTTTATATTTTAAAACCTCTCTGCACCTTACTTCAGTTTGACAGATCATCTTTTAACAAACATTTGAACAGCAAGGGTTCTGTACTTGAGTTTCTTGGATAGAAACACATGACTCTGTCTCACTCTCTCTCTCATTCATTGATTTCTTCCTTTTGGTCTCAAGTTTAAGCCATTAGCCTTGTCTTGCTCTAAGTATACTGCCAGAGTTTAATATATTTTGATTGCAGCTTCCTACCTTTTACTTGCTGGTGTGCGTTTTTAATGGAAACTCATTTGTCAGACTGAGTATATGTCTATTTAGTTTATAACTTGGTAAAAGGTAATGTCTTTCAGCTTTTCCCGGTTAGGGGTCGCCACAGTGGAACTCTGGTTTGCTAATGATTGGCAGTGGATTTTTATGGTACCGAGTTGCCAGCCCGATGCCCAACCTTCATAGAAGGGACACACATTCACGCATGCACCTACCTGCATGTCTTTAAATGTCACCCAACCGCAGGGAGGACATGCAGACTCCACACTGAAGGCTGTCCAGCCGAGAATCAAACTGGAGAACCTCTTGCTGTGAGGTGACAACACTAACCACTACAGCACCCGTTATAACTTGGTGGGAGGTATAAATTTACTTTTCTGCTTATACAGTATAGAAGTCCCTTTTAGACACGTATTTAACAGAAGAGAGAGGTCCCCTTCTTACCTTTATTTTCTGACTCATTCCCTTAACTGTTTTCACATTTTTAGAAAAAACTACAGATATGGGGGTTGCTTAGACACAAAAACAGTAATGTTGAAAGCATTTTGAAACATTTTTTTAATACTTCATGCTAACCATCTTTAGTCCCTTCCAACCCCAGTTGACCCAAACATTCCTAACTGTGGCTAGAGCGTTATGTCTCATTTGTTCTGTGTGAGAGTCCATAGGCCTATTACTGCCCTTCTGAGGTGAGTAATGAATTTTGGAATAAGCCATCATAAATATGAGTCTGGTCACAAGGAGTCCAAAACCCTTCCCTTAACAACTTTCTCCTTCTGTTGCTATCTCCTGATGGGATGCTTTGTGTTACTTTACACATGCCTGGCCTCACCCCCCCAACTAGTAATGTAACATGGTCATCACCGTGATCCACTATGCTATATTACCCCAACTCCCCAGGTGAGGTCAACACTGCAAGAAGTATGACCAGCACCCATCCCCTGAGATGAGTAAGCCCATGTCCTCCACTTATTTCCATCGTCCCCTGCCGGGCTTCAGCATTGTTTGAGCTGTTACTCAAACACAGGTTATTTGGGCTGTAATTAGGACTTTGTTTGTGCATCATTCTCATATAGTTTTATGACAGAAGAGTATGTTAAGGTAACATGCAGTCATTCCCAGCAAAGCATCAAGTGACTGAAGAGGCACCAGTGTTAGATGTGAGCTCTACAGTGGAAAATTTCAAAACTTGCTTGTGTTGCAGTTATAGTTTCTGAAGATTTCCCATGATTTCTCATATTACATGCCATTTAGGTAAGAAAATGAGGCTAATGATTCTTTGAAGTACATTTCTACTCACTGCAAGGATTTGAGGGTTAGACATTTGCCAAAATAATACTTGAGATATTTTTTTCAGTAAGTCATGTTTAGCAAAGAGAAAATCTGTTTCTCATTCCTACCATTCATAACTATTCTATTTTTATTAAGATACTGACTGTAAATCTAGCTCTAATAGACATTTTTATAACTGAGAAGTACCTTAATTCCACTAATGTTAATAATTCAGCATGGGAGAACTGCACAACTTTTTACAAAAGGGTTTGCAAGAAACCAATGTGATGAACTATGAAATTAATCCAGGACACTGGTTGCAGACACTGACAGGATTAATCACTGTCTTTGACAGTATCATTTTGCAATGAAAGCTATTGTTTGGAGTTGATAGAGTACAGTGGGTGAAGGGGGCTTTTTTTATTCAAAGGTAGGCACTTAAGCGAGCATTCACCATTTGGCTATTGTGAATGCATTTTCATGTTGCACTTGTAGTTTGGAGCACCGAGGGTCGGTTTGGCAACATGTTGTGTATTGAGTGGCTGTAGAGAACTATAATGAGTGGAGGGAGAAGTGTGTCTGTGTTACTTGCTATACTAAGTGCTTCATTATGCAGAACAGTTTTTAGTTGCTGATCATCAATGACTGAAAATTAAACTGTGATGGTGACTGATGTGCTGCAGTTAGTGAACTTCAGAAAGACTGGCATTCACAGTCATTAGCTTTAGTTTTGAAGTTTAACTAACTGTGACATCTGGAATGCCATTACTCATACTTGGTGACCTGCTGTTTGAGATCAGTAGATTTAGAGTAGGGTTTAGTTTGGCCCAAACACTGAGGAATAATTGTGCTTGAAAACTGTGTTAGCAAGCTAGACTGTTGCTTGTTCAGACTTGAAAGTCAACATAAAAATATTGATCTGCAACACTGTGTGCCAGTCAGTTATTTGATCTTATAGCTAGTAGACAAAAAGGCTGCATTTTTGTTTACATTTTGTCTCTCAGTAGAGTGATTTCATGACATGTGGTTGGTTGATCTTTTTTTCTTTGAATAAAGGTGGGATTTGCCATTCAGGGTGTTGTAACTTTTCTTGGCATTGAGTAATCCCCCATAAGGGTACATGGTATAATGAGGTACCCTTTACTTAGTTGTCTGTCTTGCTTTTTCTGACATACCTGTAGTTTACTAAGTTAAAATAATCTACATTGTAGCTTCTACATGAAAAAATCATCGTTGTTATTAGTTCATCAAATAATGTAAAGTTGCAAACTTTGAGAACATCGAATATTGATAATTGCTTTGTATAATACATAGATTTCAACAAAGTGCTGTATAAGTTTGCACGTTTGCCTTCTCACCTTTTTTTAGTAAACACAAGCATCAGTAACTGATCCCACTGAAGGGAACTTGTTTTCTATCACTGTGAATTTCTTGCAAATGGTAGCTAGTGCTTTGTTATACAAGTTTAACAGTTTCCTAATATGCTTTCTGTTTTTGTAGGTGACTGAAGAGGAGCAGTCTACCAATCGTGCTGTGATGATTCAGGAAGCACTGCAGCATGCATCTGTGGGGCTCAGTGAAGAGCACCACCTAGTGGTCTCTTCAGATGAGGTGGAAGGCATAGAAACAGTGACTGTGTACACACAAGGAGAAGAAGCCTCTGAGTTTATAGTCTATGTACATGAGGCTGTGCAAGAGGAAGAGGAGGAACAGACTGTAGTGCGAGCAGAAGAAACATAGTTACAGAGACTTAACATTATTGGACAATCAGGAAAAAGATTTATGGGAATATATAGACACTATTAGAAGACTTTTGTGAATATATGTTCTTAAAAAAAATCATTTATAAATTATCTTCCAGACATTTTATATTCATCTGTCTATGGCAAGCACCAGCACCTTGCTTTAATTTTAGTGAATTTTTGTTTTTCTATGTCTTGAGATTATTTATATATATGTTTTCGGAACAACATATACATGTGTACACACACACACACTCACACACATATTTTTCTTAATACCGAGTAGTCCAGGTAGTAAATTTTTGTTCATTACAGTTATCTATAATGTTCATTTCCACATAGCATTACACAGTCTAGAAGCATACCAGTTTAAGGGAACCAAGTGTACACAAATGAGAACTCTGCTGAGAAAAGCTCTTACTAGTTATTTTGGCTCCCAAAAATCAAGCATAATGCTTTAAAGTTGATTGTTTTAAGGGTAACTACATGTGGCATATTTTCATGTATTGCCATACATTAAGATTATTCTGCTTCACAAAGTTGTTTAATTTGGGCTCTGAGAACTATACAGTGTCTTCCTAAGATGTCTGTGTTATTTGGCTGTTTTACCATATTCTCATATTAGTTCCCAAATATGTTTACAAAGCAGTAGTTTGAGGACTCAAATTCTTGGATGTAGTACACTTAGAAGGTAGTCTTGCTTATACTGGAATATTTTCCAGCTTATTCTGTTTTTCAGTACATAAGAGGGTCTGCCAAACAGTATTCAAGGGTACATTTGCAAATCCATTGTATGTCAACAGGCATATCTAGTCATTAGCCACACACACTGTAGGAAAGTTATATTTGGTTAGGTACCACCATTTGTAACCCTAAATCTTGCTGCCTGTGCTCTTTAAATTTCTCCTTATCACTGCAGAATGGATGCCCTGATGCATGCCCATGGGATGTCTTGCTTTTTCAGCATGTGTTGCGTTAGAAATGGTAAATGTGACATCCAAACAAAAAAGCTGCATTTTTAAGTATACACTGGTAACTAGGCAACCCCCAAAATCACTCTTTAAATTCAGTTCTCTGCAAAGAAAGGCATTTCAATTAAGTTTTTCTGCTCATGCATGACATGTTTTAAAATAATTACACTGTGGTGGTGGTGCTGCGGTAGCGTTGTCGCCTCACAGTTAGACGTTGCCCGTTCAATTCTCAGAGCGTCTTCTGTGTAATGACCTGTGTGAATGGGTGTTCCTTCGTTGAAGGTTGTGAGTTAGGCCCGGCAAGCCAGTACGTAAAAATCTGCTGCCAATCATTAGCGGAACTGAGTTCCGCTGTGGCGATCCCTAACCGGGAAAAGCCTAAAGACACAAACAAACATTACCTACAGCTGCACTAATACATTTCAGAATTGCCTAAGTTTCTTTAAAGTACTGATTTATGTCCTGCCCAGTATGTTTTTTTTTCCTTGGGGATGTCATTTTGCTGCAGTAATATACAATGGTACTGTGTTAAAGGAAAACTTCACCTTTTCCTACAGTTTAACTCAACTCTTAGGTTGTTTTTCCTCCTACAGTATGATTCCAGTACTGTGTAGGTACCTGAAACCTGCTTGTACTTTATAAAACTTTCATTTCCTCTCTTTGGTATCAAAGGAAGGGAAAGACCACTCACTTTTTTAAGCGTAACTTCTCACAGAAGTTGCAGAGGAAATTGTCTTATACCTACATGAAACCCACAGACACAGAGAAATTTGTAGTCAGGAGCTCCGGCTGCTGTAAACGAGACAGAGAGGTGTGAAACAGTTTTCCATTGTGTTTATTGTAGAGAGGAAGAGAACTTACACTGATGCACACAATGTAGTCATGCCTTTCATAGCAAAACAGAGCAATTAGATCAGTCAGTGCTTCAAAGGCAGTTGTCACCTCTTTTAGTGAATTTACATAAGCAGCATCACAGTATTGAAATGCTAAGCTTCAAACTTTAAATGTTTTTAGTTTATACTACTTTACATTTTAAGATGACTTGAATGTATTATCAAAGATGTCTATGACATTTACAGAAAAGTCAGAAAATGTTTTCTTGTAATTCTTGTAAAGTGTCAGCACATTTACTAAAGTGTAGGAGGAGGGGCTGTTAGTTCATCTTGGACTAAAAAAGATGCTTTGAACAAAGGCTTGCAATTTAGCTACTGTTTTGGTTGCAGCTGTATAATTCCTTAGTATACTGTAAAACAAGCCCTGAGACACACACAAATGAGGGCCTTTCAAGAAATAAAAGAAGCAGTCCTGTTAACAGACAGTATATAAGATGAACAGTGACTGACACTAATCCCATTATATGTCAATGGAATGAGAATACACCACTACATCCTTATGGCTAGCATGACTCATATAAACAGACTTGAAGTGGATTTTGGGAAAGAGGAAGGCTTGAATAAAAATAAGATCACATTGATATGTCAAGCCCCACTGACCATTTTGCAGAAAACATATTAACATTCTATAAGAAGCAGTCAGTGATCTTGAAATGTTAAAATAACTCAGAAAATAGAGAGAGAGTGAAAAATAGATTTTTTTAGTTCTAAGGTGGAGTTTTCCTTTAAACTTTAGTTTTGAAATGTTTCACTGTCAGTGTTGTGGCAGTACAGTGCGATAACAGAGCTTTTGAATCTTGCATTGATTGATGGTCGCTATATAGCCAGCATATCTATACCATGTCATGAGATATTTTTATTGATGGCAATGCAGAGTGCAGCCATGCCCATACTCTGATCAATCCATGCCTAGTTGTTTTTCCCCAGTTAGCAGACAGGTAAAATGATCAGGGCATCGCACAGAGAACATAAATTCACACCAAAAGTATATTTTAAATGTAATGGACATACTACTTGCTATTAGGAGAGTGAGTGTTCATCAGTTTCGTCAAGCTACACGCTTCTCTGTCCAAGTCATCCTTTCCTTCCTATATATATTCAAAGTTGCAGGTAGTGCTAATAATACTGAAGAGTAACATTTCTGTGATGTCATAGGAATGGTTGAAGTCTGCTTACTAGATGAGCTCCATTGTGGATTAAGTGCAGTTATTACATATGTGGCAGACGTTAAGACATATGTGACTTTTTTAGCCTTCTTTTTACAAGACTGCATGTCAACAGAGAGGTAGAGAAAGTTAAGATAGAAGCTTATTGGAAAAGTAGGAGAACTTCCCACAAAGATATGTAACCTGCGCTTCTGATATATTTCAACCATGTTGGCTTCTAGTTCCGTTCTATACCAGTGGTTGGGTTTCCTCTTCTCACTTTGTGCCTTGATGAAGTCATTGAGGAATTGCATATGGAGACCAGGACTATAAAACCATATTATGCTATTTGTATGAAACTTTAAGAAGGCAGAGACAGGTGAACAGTGCAAAAGCAAAGATGTAGTTAACTAAAACTAAATTGAGCAGTACTTGCACTGGGATTTAGAGAGTGAGGAGATCTCTAAGAAAATGTACCACACTGCAGAGTTAGTATAAGTATGTCCTAGTAAATTAGATGCCATTTTTTTGTGCTCTATATATTTTGAAATCTGGTCAGGTCTGTTGAGTGAAAAAATGCTGATCTCAATAATGGCATCGCTATGTCAGCAAGCTTGAAGAATGTAATGTCTTCAATATATACCTGTCATATGCAACATTTTTCCCCAAGTAAAATATGCAACATCAGCTACTGAAATTACTCTGCCTGTCTTTCTGCCTTTTTAAAGGCTTTCTAAAAAGCTTGATGCATCCAGTATTTAATACCCTTAGACTGTAGTTCCTTATTCTGGAGCTTGTTGGTTTTTAATTTGGCATGCATCCAGGCCCCTACTGCAAATTTGTGGTACTGCTGTGCATGTTAGCAAGTTGCACGGCTGCTCTTTTTATATTTATGGCTTCACTGTTACATGTACACAACAAGTTTTGTTAGGAGCTTTACAGGCTTCCTGCAAGGAGTGAAAATATTCATAGTAACCCTAGTGTTTCAGGTAATGAGCATGGCTGTAAGTTGTCTTATAGACATGACACCATGGTACAGAGCAGTCAGTGAATGAGGGAAATCTATTTTGCCGATTGAGAAGAGCCATTAGTTCATAATGCTGCTATAGCAAGTGAACTCTGTTTTTACAGAGTTTCTTCTGTGCCTGTATGTGTAGCATTTCAGTGCTAAATGAAAATGTTGAATTATGTTATTTTCTGCCTTTGCTGCTGTCTTATATATTAAAACAGATATTTTGGGTAAAAATTATGTCATTGTTGTTTACCAAAAGCTTCAATTGCTTCTTTCTGGGTTTCTGTTATTTGTAAAGGTCTGTGCTCACGGCCGGCCTTAGGCATAGGCAGACTAGGCGACCGCCTCGGGTGCCTTACAACCGGCCTTGTAAAGGGAGGAATTTTATGAATTTATTTATTTATTTTAACAAATGTACTTTTGGTGTTTTGCGATCTTCTCGGCACCATTCACTCAGAGACAGGGCGCCGAGAAGATCGCAAAATAACAAAACCATAGGGCAAAGAGAAGGGGGAAGCGCCCTCCCACTTTGCATCAGGTTGGCTTCAACAAGTTAAAAAAAATATATATAGATATATATATATATATATATATATATATATATATATATATATATATATATATATATATTCTGCCGCCCATCGCGCTCATGCATCAGTGAAGAGAGGGGTTAAGGTCATCATGCATGCGCGTGTGGCTGTTCAGATTCAAAACAAGGTAAGTGGAAGTGTGAGTCTATGTGTAAGTTAAGCCATTTGTTTCTGTATGCGAGAGAAAGTGTGTGCGAGTATATGTGTGTATGTAAACTAAATTAGTCGTTCTGTTTGTGTGTGTGTGTGTGTATGAGTGCGTCTGTGTGTTCTTGCTTGTTGTAACTTGTTTTGAGCCATCACAGTTATGAAGAACTGTTCCCACTGTCAGAGTATCTGGTTAATGTATTTTTCACACACGCTTATTTTGCTCCCTGCTGTGTACAATGTTGGTTTGCTTTTTAAGTACACCCCTAGCTAGTAAGTGAGCTACATTAGTTGTCTGTGTAACTTCATTGCTTGTGTGAGTGTTTCCTGAGAAAGCTAACTTTTGAATGACCTCTACCAGAATACTGTTCCCTGTGAAAATTGATTTTCGTGTTGTTTATGTGCCATTGTTTGTTTTCTGTCTGATTTGCAGTATGTTATTTTATTGCATTGTTATTTTATTTAAAATTCTTTTTCCTTGAGTATTAAAAGTTTTGGGCAGGGGAAGCAATCAAAGCTTGCCTCACTGATAAGTTATAGGAACTAGAGAAGGCTGATTTGTGTATGAAAACTGGGAAGACATTGACCTGTAGTAATAATTTAAGATTAAAAGAAAGCATTCTAAGGCAGTGTTTCCTCAAATGCTAGGCCATGTCATAAATTTTACCAGGCCGCGAGAGGTTGAGAACCACTGCTTTAGAAAATAGAAAGAACACTTCCAACACATTCAGTTTACATTCTGCTGACTCCATGTTACTTTTGCACTTCCTGTTCTATGCCAAAAACACAATCCAGTCGCGAGAACAGACACTAGGATTTTCTCGAGCCCAACAATAAATTATCCAGCTGCTCCACCTTCCACAACCAGAGGTAGTATCACATGAAGGACCTATGCACCTTTTAATCCACTCATAATTGTCAGTCATGAAAGGGGGTGGGTGTTGCTGAGACACATCCAGTAAAGTAGCTGTGAACTGCAGAGAAGGGGAGATAGAATCTAGAGATAACTGACTACCAGATAATCAAATCTTAATGTCGCTGTTTCATTATCCACCTACTGTGCAGTGCCTGCCCAACTGGAGCAAGCAAAGTTGTTTTGTGGCATTTGCTGTTTTACTATTTGTCTGTAGGGAAATTAGGTCATGATTTTAGAAAAATAATTATCCAGAAATGTGCAAATCTGGATCATATGAAATTGCATTACATAATTATAAACATGTACAGTAACTTGTTGATTAGTGTTGTGAAGAATCTGATAGCTGAAGAGAAGTTGTCAGACAGAAGGTGAGTTGTCAGTTGTCAGGCACCAGTAGTGGAGAGGGGTTCCTAGGTGTTGAGAACTCTACATAAAAGAGAAACAGTTTTGTTTCCTTTGGCATGTTTTATGGTTGTGTTAACAAAAGTTATTGTTGCTTTATTAATATGATGACTGTGGAAGCCTGTCAGGAGGATTTGTGGTTGTATTATTCATTTGCACCAGCCAACTTAGTTGAAACTCCTGAAGGAAAAAGAGTGCAGCCACTTAAAAGTATGAATGGGGAGACAAAGAATATGAACTATACCCAGGCATCTAGGCACAAAGCATATCCTTTATTCCATCAACCATGAATAGGCATCAGCCTGTAGCACAGCTGGATGAGATTTCATGAGAGAAGAGATGGAATCAATCACAGATTATAACAGACATGATTCAGGTGGCAGCCTGGGCTCACAGCTCTAGGGGGGCAATGGCCAGTGTAGGAGTAAAGCATTGCAATTGCTTAAAATAGGGATACTGCAGGCCACTTATCTATTCACTTGCTAATTTATGTAAATAAATGCCATGTTTCTTTCAATAGATAGATAGTTAAATTGTCTGCAACATCCCATGATGAAAGCAGCCAGAGCTGCAGCACCCTGTGGTAAGTCAAGGCAATTAGTCAGTTCATGGGCTTTCTGCTCCTTGACAAAGCAGAACATCCAAGGTTACTATACAGTAATGGTTGGTAACAATCAAAACAGCAGCAGTAGCTGTTTTTGTTACAGTAGCCTGAGGTAATGTATTTTACCCATAATGCTTTGAGGCAACCAGATACTTCTGCATCCTGGGAAAAGTCTGAAATGGGTGCTTTAATTCTCAGGTTCACTGATGCTACATTTCAATATTAATGAGACTGAGAATTAATGCATTTTCCTTACTGCAGCAAAATTATTTTCATAGCTTGTAAGATGTCTGCTATGTTCTGTGGAAATTGATGGCTACAGTCATTTTGTTGTGCTATAATAACACTGTCTCTGATTTTGCCTTGTACTTTTGCCATTTCCCCCAAAGTGTTGTTGATCTGCTAAATGACCGAGGATTACAGTCAATCAATAATGCCAGATGTTACCATTTCATGCTTCTAGTATGCTGAAAATTTGTTAATATAAAACCTGTTCTATTAACTTTTTAAGTGAATTAGATTAACAAGTAAATAATGCACAATGAACAGGATTTGGGACCTTTGTATTCCCACTATTTTTGGTTTGTCCAAAATTCTTTAGCAATGGAGTAGAAAGGTATATGCATTAGCTATGTGCGTACATCCTAGTGTAATATTATAGATGTCTCATTACAACATCTCAACAAGGTAGAACAAACAACATGCATGTGCAGAGCACAGTGTCAGCATCAAAAGCTGCATGGTCTGCTCAAGTATGCTGAGGATCATTTATTTTGTTGAGTACATATCATATGATTTGCAACATAAGGAAACCTTCATTAACTCCTGCTTTCTCCTTATCTTATTTTTCTCCCATTTTTATTTGCTTCTACCATATGAAAGTACCCTAGCACACCTTTCTCCATATGCCTCTGTCTTTTTCTTGTCCAAAAATTATATCAACCCATCTGTTTAGTGCCTCTATATTTTCCCTGCCATCCTATTTGCCTTCTCTCCTCTTGCCCTTTGGTCTCCCCCTTATTCTTTATCTATCTAAGTTTATATGCTAAAGCCTACTTGGGTATGTGTGGTAATTTCAGCAATGAACATGGTCTACTGAGCTCTGCTTTTCCCACCACTGTCATACCCAGAGGATTATTATTGCCTGCATTCTTTTCAAGAATTTTGGATGTATAAGCAGTTTTTGTTTTGTGTTTTTATTGCAAATTCATCTGTTTGCTTTTTGTTTTCTGTATAATATTGCTATTTGGGGATCCCCTCCCCATGTTTTGTTTGTATAAAATGACTTTTGGTCAGTGGAATTACCTGCTTGGCAACACTGAGCTAAATGTTGAGAATGTGGAGTTGATTTGTAGGGCATGTATCCGATGAAGTCTTTTCTTCCATTTTAACCCATGCAAGGGTAGCTTTGGATTCTTGAGGAGGACTTTTACTACACATCTTTTTATATGTGGCAGTGGAGCAGCAGGTAGGAGGCTCATCATTGGTGCTAGAAGACACAACACCTATTGAAAATAGTAAGGGGTTATAGGTTAGTACTAGGCTAATTGCCCCTTGTGGGCCATTTTAAGCCTAGCCAATTATCCCATGTGAGAATCAAACCCTGCACTTTGTGTTTGCCAGGTAAACACCTTAACCATTATGCCATCCTCCCTCCTGAAGAAGTTTTGGTCTGACAAATTTCCACTAGTAGTAATGCCATTCCTGGTGTCCCCTGAAAAGAGGCCACTAGCCTAGTAGGACTAAAGGTAAACAATTAAAATGTTTACATGTGGTCTTTGTACTTGATGTCAATGAAACTGTAACCTTTTCACTATACATGGCTTTAATATTTGTTTGATGGATGTTTAGAATTTATTTTTATAAAGAATCTTTTTTTTTTTTTTTTTCCTGTTGGAGGTACATAGTTCAAGTGCATTTCTACTGGCATATAGCTTTGCACGTGTTGAAAGTGTGGTTTTAATGTAGTATGTATGTCACAAGTAGGTGTGGAGTATCATTAATTACCAAGGAGAGATCTGGTGTGTTTAACATTCTTCTGGAGTAATGTTGACTTTTTTAAATCCCCTTTTGCATTTATTTCTGATTCTTTTATTATTGTGCAGAATTCTGTGTGTTTTGTCTGTCTCACTGTTATGGTTTTGTATTACTTGCATTCCCCTTCAAGTTATTGTAGATTAGACTTTGGTTCTCACTGTAGTAACATAACATCATGGCATGGTTGTTAAGGTTTCTGCTACACATCTCCAAGGTCCGTGGTTAGTTTCTGATCTCTATTCCCTTCTCTGTGCAGATTTCCATGTAGATAGAGAAGAATTTTGGACTGTTGTCAGCTTTATCTAAGGGAGGGTTGTGTGTGTGTGTGTGTGTGTGTGTGTGTGTGTGTGTGTGTGTGTGTGTGTGTGTGTGTGTGTGTGTGTGTGTGCAGTAGCATAGGCGGACTGTAATGACAGAAGTCTTGAGTGGCCTTTTATTTTTGACATATTTTGAAATGTGTAGTTATTGGTTCATACATTTTGTTTCATTGCTTATTAAACAAATGTTTAAAACTACAAATTTAAAACATACTCTAACAAGCGGTACTGTATTATACAATGAATATAATTCAGTACAATCAGGAAAGTGAATCCAAGAATAAGTACGTGTATGCATGGCCCTAAAAATGTGTGCAAGGAGTCTGTTTTGAAAACAGCCCAAAGGGAAACTCAGTTCTCCACTAGCCAGATGCATTACTGTGGTTGTGAATTTTCATGCCATTTCAATGAATGTGAGTTTCAAGGGCAAAGAAGTTTACTGCTCATACTAAGTCTCTCTTCATTGTGAGACTGTATTGTTTATTTAGCAAATGGCTGTCTGTGTTTGTGCTATTTTATTTCAATATCTGTAATCACTGTAGAAGCGGATAAGAGAACAGTATGCATGGTAACTGGTGAGAAATAACCGAATAATGGAACATTGGAGTGGCTGAGGAGGGGGCTGCTTCTGGGGAGAGGGGGTTGCTGCTGGAGTGGCTGCTCTGGGGGGGTAGTCTGTTACCATGCTAGGGCCCTATTTGACAATGATCTGGCTCTGGTATTTAAAGTAGAAAATACTTATGCAAAGGTAGTTGCAGTTTAACTACATTACAAGGTATCTTTTTTTTCCCTATGCATTTAAATAATTTAAGGAAATGACTGGGGTGGCTTTCTTGGGGAATGACTATGTGGGTGTGGCTCAAATAGGGGTGTTTCTTGAGTGTGGTGTGGGTGTGGCTTAAGGGGCGCTAGAACACTACTTCGCCTAGGGCGCCATTTCAGCTAAGGCCAGCCCTGTCTGTGCTAAAATATTTTAGTGCTGTTTATCCAGAGAAAGTAAGTTTAAATTGCCTCCACCAGTTCATGTTTTGTTGCTTTTAATTTTGGAGAGCAAATTTAGTCATAGCTTCCATTAGCATTGTTTTGTTTTGTGGAGTGTTCAGTAAAAATAAGATAGCAAGACCCAGTGTGATTATAAACAAAATCAAAGGGGTCATTTTTAAGTCATATATGATGTCTGCCTAGAATACCTGACATTATTTCATTCGCTTTGCTGACCTAGACCATTTGAAGGCAGAACCATTTTTTCACCCAAACAATAGCTGGGTCTCATATTAAAAGCATCTTTTTGAGAACTCCATGCTCATTTGGAAGATGCTGTTTTAGTGATTGTAGGCAGAACAGGTAATCTTTTCCACACATCATCCTTTTTCAGTCAAGGGAAATCCTCTTGGCTGTAAAATCATTTGCTACAGTACTAGGAGGTAAACCTTTTTCAAATATGAAAAGACAGTAGTAGTGTGGTTAACTACATAGGCCTGTAGGGTGAAACATAGATTTCTCTTACATGGTGGAATACTGTGAATATACTGGAGCTGTCCTGATCTTTGGGTTGTCCTTGTTTCCTAGTCATCTGCATAAATCGAATATGGCCAGGAAAATGAAGCAGTTGTGCTTCAGTAGGCATGCTAATTCCAGTTGAATGTTTGCATTCTCAGAGTATACCAACTGTTGTGCTGCAGTTGCAAACCACTAATTAAGGGGAAAATTTCTATGGAAGGCTTACTCTGATACTAAATGGAAAACAGCTGTATGCATTTATTCCCATTGAATGGACAGCAAACATTCAGGCCAAATATATTGAGAATTGCCACCCTTTTCTCATGTTGTACAAAACACTATAAAATTAATTAAGTCACATAAACATTCCTTCAGACATATTTGAAGAATGGAGAAATGGTATGATGTTATGTAGTCCTATCTCGCCTACATTCTTCACTTGTGGGTTCGGAGCCGAATGTCGGCTCCGACTCGACCTATTTACTAGCTCAAAAGTCTTTGCCTGGGCTAAGATGGTATCCCACAATACACTGCTCCACATCCCCAGATCTCGTTTGCCGCTTGTAGAGCTCAGACGTAGTCTCGACTTGGCTGTGGCTAAGTATTACAAAAAAACTATTTTTTGTGAAGATTTTTGGTTAATTTTTGGCTAATTGTGTGTATTCAGTAGAGTTGTTATTGGTGTTGTTGCTGCTTTACTTTTTGTAGGTTGCGAGTGTGTTTGCGTGGTATCCCTTACTCCCTCGGGCTAAGCCCATTTAAGTTAGAGGACCTAGTCCTCCTTGTGGTGTTTGTCTGGCTGTCTTTAGGTGCTTCTCTCTTATTTTAAGTTGAGAACCGTTTTATTTAGAGGTTCTCCCCTGTGCCTTGTTGTGTTTTTCGTGTTCACTGGTTTCTGTGTCGGTGGTTTCCCGTCTTTTGTCAGTAGCAGCTGCTACAATTGTTGGCTGGCATGTCTAAGGAACAAAAAGTGCATAAGCCCTCGGGCTTTAAGAAGTGTACTAAGTGTGCCTATAAAATATCTATCACAGATGGTCATTCGGTCTGTGTTTACTGTCTTGGAGCCATCCACCTTCAGGAGTCGTGCAGTTTCTGCCACGCCTTTAGTCCTCGGGTGCTCCAAGAGAGGAAAAACAAATTGATCCTAAAGGGACTGCTAAAACCATCCTTTGAGGAGGATTTAGGTTCGGCTCCTAGCTCCCAGTCGAAGTCTAAATCATCCAGATCCAAGAAGAGGTCTCCGGCTCCATCTATTGTCTCGGGGCCACCTTGTAAAATTACCATTGTCGAATCTGCTTCCTCGGCTCCACCAACATCAGGGCCACAGGAGGTAGCTGTGTTGACTGAGTCTGCTCCGATAATTTTGGAACCGATTCGGAGCCGGTCGCCAAGATTGAGGCAAGCTTCTCCGGATAGGAGGTCTAGGTCTCCATCCATTTCCTCCAAATCCTCCAGGCTTTCCAGTTTGAATGTAGATAGGGTGGTGTAGAGGCTCCTACAGTCGCCGTTGTTGGCCAAACTTTTCTCGGCTCCGACCCAGTCGGCTCCGGAGCCAGCTCTGTTAGTTTACCTGCTATTCCTCCTCCAAGCGCATCCTTGTCGTCGGAGCCGGTAAGTTCCACTCTGAGGGACGTTCCTGCACTGGCGCCGATCCCCCAGCGGGGTTTATCGGTGCCCGCATTGGCTCCGACCTTGTCGGTTCTGTCCACAGGGTTTGGGACTCGGGTCTCCTCGGTCGGGCACGAGGGGGATGTCTCGGAACACCCTTCAGTTCCGAGCCTCCCGTTTGGTGCCTCGGCTGCGGGGACACCGGTCCCGGTCATGGCCTTGGAAGGTGGTCGGTTCTCCAATTCGGGAGGTCCTGCCCTTGAGGCTATGCGGAGCGTGCTGGCTAGGTCAGCTACCTCTCTCGGATTGGTTCTTCTGTCCCCCACAACACCGGCGAGAGCTTGTGACACCCACCTATCCTTGGATAGCAGAGCGCTAGGACCTAAGGATACTCCCACGAGTGGTCCCCTTCTTTCTGAGGGGCCCTCAGAGCCTGTGCCTGTGGAACCCCCCAGAAAGAAATCTTGCAAGAGGAAGCACATAGACTCCCAGGACGAGTCTCTCACTTCCGATACTGACCTCGAGGAATCGGAGGGGTCCCCTAGGTCTTCCTCTGAGGACGTTTCATTCTCTGATATACTGGAGATTTTGAAACAAAGGGGAGACTGGCCCTCCAAACCCCCCTCTGAGGAGGAGTCAGTATTCCTTAAGGCCTTTGGCACTCAGCCCTCCACCTCCTGGGTGTCTCCACCCTTCGAGCTAGCTCCTGGACCTTATTTGTCGGAGGGTGTGGGAGACTCCGGACTCCATGGAGCCTGTTCCTCGACGCCCCAACAAATTTTTGTCTGCTCCCCCAGGGAAAGAATTTTTGACAAAGGGAGTCCCGGTAGATGCTATGGTGGTGGCGGCTGCCACACAGAAGTAAGTTTCTGAGTCGTCCTCTTCGGTCCATCTTCCTAACAAGGAGTCTAGGACTATGGATCGGTACGGGAAGCGTACACTGTCTTCATCGACCTTTACCTTGCAGTCGCTGAATTATTTGTCTCATTTCACGCGGCTCCAGAGACATCTCCTTAAGGAGTTAGGAGATACTCTAACAGGTAACGTGCCTGAGGCGGTGGCTCAGACTGTCAATGCTCAGCTCTCTACCCTCAACTCCATTGCTAACTTGTCCATGCAACTGATTTATTCGAGGCCGAGGGAGCTAGTAGGGCGGCTAGTTCAGGGGTGGCCCTCAGGCGGCAAGCCTGGCTACACCTGTGTCACTTTGCGGAGGCCTTTAAGTCTTCCTTTACTGATGCCCCCTTCGATGGTTCCTCCTAGTTTGGGACCAAAGTGAAAGACACACTCACCAGGTGCGAGCAAGAGGAAAAGACCTTGTCTGCTGTGGGAGTCCGGTTTTCCCTCCCATCGAGACCTTATCCCAAGGCTCAGCGAGGCGGAAAGATGTGGTTCAAAAAATCTCAAAGGTCTTTTCATACGATACAGGGTGAGACCCCCCCCGAGGCAGGGGAGGGGGGGTCGTATTCAGGGAGACGTTGCCCCAGAGGCAGAGGGGGCCCCCACAATTCTGGGGATGGTGATTCCTTTCGTGGTTCCCCATACTGTCATTCCTGAGGGTGTGCCCGGCTGTGCTTCTCCGGAGCCAGTCGGGGGTCGAATTTCCCTGTATCCAGAAGCCTGGGTCAACATCACCCAGGACAGATGGGTATTAGGGATAATCGCCGGAGGTTACACCATCCCATTTCACTCCACACCCCCCGTGAAAAGGATCCCAGACGCTCTACCCAGTCAAAGGGGTCATGCAGCAACAGAGGTTTCTCAGCTGCTAGAAAAAGGAGTCATCCAACCAGTCCCCCCAGACCAGATCGGATTAGGGACTTACTCGAGATTCTTTTTGGTGCCAAAAAGAACGGGGGACCTGAGACCCATTTTGGATCTCAGCCGACTCAATCATTACATACACAAGTCCAAATTCCAGATGGTCACGCTACAATTGATTCTCCTGTCATTGGGAAAGGAAGTATGGATGTGGTCCATCGACCTGAAGGATGCTTATTACCACATCAAGATGGACAGAGCATCCAGATGTCATCTATGCTTCCAGCTGGGAGCCAGGCACTTCCAGTTTCGAGCCCTGCCCTTTGGTCTCACCACAGCCCCCAGGTTGTTCACCAAGTGCATGGCAGTGATGACGGCTCACTTGTGATGTCAAGGATTACAGGTGTTTCCTTACCTGGACGACTGGCTCCTATCCACCCCCACCAAGCATCTACTTCTTCAAAACAGAGATACTGCCATCGGTCTTTGTCACCAGTTAGGCATCCCAATAAACTGGAAAAAATCTGCCTTGCTACCCTCACAGCATGTCTCATTTATAGGAGCAGAGTTGGACACTAATCGATTGAGAGCATTCCTACCTATGGAGAGGATCACAGGGTTGCAACGACAGGTTCGGATGATGATGTCTCTGACTCGTGTGAGGGCAAAACTAATTCTTCAGTTACTGGGGACAATGGCATCCACTATCATGATGGTCCCGTTAGTGAGGTTACATATGAGGATCCTGCAATGGCTCCTATTTGCCCAGTGGTCCTTCCAAAGACTACTGCTATCCCATCCTATCTTAATCACAGGCAAATGCAAGCAGGACCTCAGTTGGTGACTATGCACCAACAACTTAGATGTAGGGAAACCCTTTGTTCCACCCAACCCGGTAGCCACAGTGACCACGGACGCCTCCCGGATAGGATGGGGGGGCATTATCTCGGCAGGATGGTCCAAGGCACGTGGCAGGAGAATGAGATAGACTTGCACATAAATGTCCTGGAGATGAGGGCAGTGCTCCTAGCATTGCAGGCACTTCAGGATGTCCTTCCTCTAGGGACTATTGCGATACACTCAGACAACATGTCAGTAGTGTGGTATCTCAACAAACAAGGAGGAACCAGATCGTACCCACTATGCAGGGAGGCCATGAGAGTGTGGAATTGGGCAATAGCTTCTCAACGGGCCTTGGTGGCAATGCACATCCCGGGGAAAACCAATGTGATTGCAGACAGGCTAAGCAGGGTGATCCTCATGCCTTACGAGTGGTCCCTGAACCGCCGGGTGGTGGACAGTATATTCAGCAAATGGGGTCAGCCTTGCTGCGACCTGTCTGCCAGCCCCCTCAATGCGAAATGCAGCAACTACTTCTCGCTGATCCCCCCACCGGGGGAATCTCCAAGGGACGCTCTTGAGCACAATTGGCCCTCGGGTCTGCTGTATGCTTTCCCTCCATTTCCTCTTATCTCGAGGGTGATTCAGAAAGCGCTATCCTTGGGAAGCAAATTGATTCTGATCGCGCCACACTGGCCCCGACAAGTATGGTTCCCCTTCCGTCAACCTTACATCGTGGATGCTCCTTGAACTCTGGACCCTCGTCCAGACTTGCTGACACATATGTCGGGACAGCTCCACTCCTCTCTGGAGACCCTCCGGCTGACCGCCTGGCTACTCCACTTCCGTCCGTAGTCAGGTGTCATGATTTTTCTCCAGACATGGTTCATATTCTTTCATCCTCTCATAGGCTGTCCACTAGGAAGATCTACTCTAGCAAGTGGAAAAGGTTTTCGATATGGCCCCAGTCCAAAGGTATTGACTCCTACACAGCCCCCATTGACTCCGTGTTGGACTTTTTATCTCATTTATTCTACCAAGGATCTGCCTCAGCCACCATCAAAGTTCAGCTGGCGGCTATTTCAAATTATCATGTGGCTTATGAACCTAGCTTAATGGCACACAGGCTGTGTAGAGCATTCCTGAAAGGCACTCTTCTCCTTTGTCCCCCTGTATCTCAACCTGCTATACCCTGGGACCTCAATTTTGTTCTGCAGGCCCTCACACTCCTGCCCTTTGAGCCCGCAGCATCCTGCAATTTAAAATTTCTTACATGGAAATCTGCCTTTATGATAGCGATCACATCGGCTAGACGGGTATCAGAACTCCAGGCCCTATCAGTCAAGCCTCCATACTTGGTATTCCATAAAGATAGAGTCTCTCTCAGACCAAATCCATCCTTTCTTCCCAAAGTGGCTTCCTTATCTAATATTAATCAGTCCATTGAGCTGCCGGTCTTCTTCCCCAACTTCTCCAATAAGGCAGAGTACCAGTTTCATCTGTTGGATGTTCATAGGCAACTATGCTTTTATCTACACAGAACTAAAGATTGGCAGCAGTCAGACCAGCTCTTCGTTTTGTTCTCAGAGAATCGCTTGGGGTCTGCGGTTTCCAAGGTCACCATCTCTAGGTAGATAGCTGGTTGCATCTCCTTTATTTATCAGGCAGGGGGAAAGAGCCTGCCTTTTCCAGTCAGAGCACACTCTACCAGAGCAGTTTCCACTTCCACAGCCTTTCAGGCTAGGTTATCGATGGATGATATATGTGCTGCTGCAACATGGGCTTCTCCTCACACGTTTGTTTCCCATTACAAATTGGATGTGATGTCCAGGGGCAGATCATCTTTTGGCTCCATGGTGCTCAGGAGTATTTTCCATTGAGCCACCCAGGATGTAGGTGCTAGGGACGCTGTCCCACAAGTGAAGAATGTAGGCGAGATAGGACTACATAACATCAGTTAGTTATTTACTCACCATAACGTTAGATGTCGCCTCACATTCTTCATTACCCTCCCACCATCCCTCATGCCTGAAGGATTTGGAGGATCTCCTTGTACTTTTGATGTTACAGAGTCCCTTTGGATAAATTCTTGGACCTCTTTGTTATGGGTGTGTGTGTATGTTTGGGTGATGGATACGATACTTATGTTGGCAGCAAACTAGATCTGGGGATGTGGAGCAGTGTATTGTGAGATACCATCTTAGCCCAGCCAATCAAAGACTTTTGAACTAGTAAATAGGCTGTGTCAGAGCCGACATTCGGCTCCGAACCCACAAGTGAAGAATGTGAGGCGAGATGGACTGCATACATCTAACATTATGGTGAGTACATAACTAACTGTTTTCTAGAGAGAACACTTGTTTCTGTGCAGTTTTTGGTTAATATTTACTAGCATCATTGCATCCTCTGTCTAAAGTCCTTTGATTCCAAGTATCTGTTTTCCTGAACAACGTAGTGCTACTGACAAAAATAGAAAGTTTAAATGTGAAGTTGCTCAATCTCGCCGTTCATTCTTTACTGATGGGTTCGGAGCCAATCCATCGACTCCGATACAGCCGTTTGCAAAGCTCGAGGATTACCAGTAACTCGAGACCAAGCCCCTTATCCCATGATGCACTGCTGGAATTACCTCAGATCTAGTTTGCCGCAGCACTGATCAGAGGTTCCAGTTTGCTTGAACCATTTTTGTCTTCAAAATAAGCATTTTTCGCAAGTTATTCCTTACATTTTTCTGTTATTCTATAGTTAGTAAAGTAGTTTGTATAGCTTAAACAAGCTCCCCTTTCCCTGCTATATTATCTATATAGTTTAGTACTTTAGTAGTTTCTAGTGGCCTTGTGATAATTTAGATATATAACATTTAGATAGCACTGGCCCCCTTTCTTTTGGACTGTTGTTTATAGTGTGTGTGTGTGTGTGTGTGTGTGTGTGTGTGTGTGTGTGTGTAATTTGTTTACAGATATATCTGTAACTCTGGCTGTTCACTAGGCTTGTTCTGCTTTTAGTCTAGGTGTGGTCCTATTTAGTATATTCTGAGTGTTTCTCATTAGGCTTTTTGTATTCGTTTTTGCTGTTAAGCCTAAGGCATTGTTGTTGTTGTTTGATTGTTTAGACTAAGATATGTCTGAGGACAAGGACAAGCACCCAAAATCTGGGTTTAAGAAATGCCCAGACTGCGGGCAAAAAAATGTCTGTGACTGATGGCCACGTTCAGTGTGTCTATTGTTTAGGTGCTGTACATTTGCAGGAGTCCTGCAGCATTTGCCACTACTTTTCCATGAGGATCTTATTGGAGAGGAAAAGGAAGCTTGTTGAAAGAGGCTTGCTGAAGCATCCTTTTTCCGAAGCATTGAGTGACCAGGATGGGGCCAGCAAGTCCTCAAAGTCTTCAGGGGACTCCAAGGAATCAAAAGTGTCTAAAAAGTCTAAAAAAGTGGAAGATTCAGGGACATTGGCTCCACAGATGTCAGAGCTGGATGTCTTTTCATTTTGGAGCCGGCCCACAGTTCTGGAGCCAGTATCTGAGAGTCCTGCATCTGCACTCCTTCAATTGGCACCGTTGGTGCACTCCTCCAGGTCTTCTGTCAGCCTCTTGGATTTGGATATGGACCAGTTGGTGCAGAAGCTCTTATGGGCACCAGGCCTTGCTAAATTGTTGTCGGCCCCAGCCCTAGCATCGGAACTGAAGACTGCTACCCCGGATTTGACTGCTCCTCGTCTGAGCCATTCTGGACCTTCGGAGCCAGAGGGGGCCAACCTGTTGATTGTAGAGCCTTTGGAGCAGAGACCTGCTCTGGTGTCCTTGGTTCCATCTACTCTGATGTCCTTGGCGCCGACCGGGGACTCTAGGAGCCAACACTCTCCTATCGGTTTCAGGGAGGATACTCGCACCAACTTGTCGGTGTTGACTCTTCCTCTCGGGGCTTCGGCTCAGATGAGCTCGACTCCTACCTCCAGCTTGGAGCCCACTGCCTCAATGTGGGAGGGGCTGGCGGGTCCTTTGGGTCTGTCCACTCCTTCTCATCAGAGCCGTGATGCCTTTGAAGCCATGAGGAGAGCCTTGTCCCCAAAGACTTCCTTGACACTAGGTCTGGCTTCCTCTTCCCCCAAAGTGCCTGTGTCCACTTCTGCTTCCATCGTCCAGACTAGGTATAGAGACCCTGAACCTCAGGTAGTCCCACACTCTTCTGAGACCTCCCCAAAAGCTCCCACTGAGGAGGTTCCCAGGAAGAGATTGTGCAAGAGGAGTCACTTGGAATCCCCACAGGAGTCTTTGACATCTGACACTGACTTGGATGAGTCAGAAGGGTCCCCTCAATTCCCCTCTGAGGATATCTCCTTTGCAGAGATACTCGAGATCCTTAGGCAGAGGGGTGATTGACAGTCCAAAAGCCCTACTGAGGATAGGTCAGTTCTCCTGAAGGCTTTCGGGTCTCAACCTTCCAATTCTTGGGTGTCTCTGCCCTTCAACAGGCTCATGCAGCTGGTCTCTCGGAGGGTGTGGGAGTCACGGGAGTCCATAGAGCCTGTCCCTCGGAGGCCTAATAAATTTATTTCTTCCCCCATAGATAAATCCTTTTTATCCAAAGGAGTCCCTGTTGATGCCATGGTGGTGGCGGCGGCCACCAAAAAGTAGATGTCTGAGGCTTTCTCGTCTATCCATCCCCCTAACAGAGAGTCTGGGATCATGGATGGGTATGGAAGATGCATGTTTAGTTCAGCAACTTTTACACTGTGATCCCTGGAACTATTTGACCCATTTCACTAGGCTGCAAAGAGATCTCCTTAAGGAGCTGGGAGATGCTCTTCAGGGTGCTGTAGCTGCAGGGGCTTCCGATAAAGTTGCCGCCCAGCTTGCTACCCTCAATTCTACTGTGAACTCATCCATGCATCTCATATATGCAGCTGATGGGATGAGTAGGGCAGCGGGTACAGGAATTGCTCTCAGAAGACCTTCCTGGATGTACTTGTGTTCCTTTGCAGATCCCTTTCAGTCTTCATTCGTGAACACCCATTTTGATGGCCAATCTCTCTTTGGGCCTAAATTGAAGGAAATGTTGACCAGGTGTGAACAGAAGGGAAAAACTCTGCCATCAGAGTCCATTTTTCCGCCCCTACTCAACCTTATCCCAAAGGTCAAAGGGGAGGAAAGATGTGGTTCCAAAAAGCCCAAGGAGCCTTTCAGGACACAGGTGGTGAACCCCCCCTCTAGGGGCAGAGGAGGGGGTAATAATGGAAGACGCTGCCCTCATGGCAGAGGGGGTCTGCAACACCAGGGTGACAGAGATCACTTTTCTGGTCAACCCTACCAGCGCTCCTGAAAGGAGGCTGGACTGTCCTGCTCTGGAGGCAGTCGGGGGTCACTTATCATTGTACCCAGATGCCTGACAAGATATAACAAACGATAGCTGAGTACAAAGTATCATTTCCAGAGGGTATTTCATACTGTTCTCCACTCCACCCCCCCATCCGCAAGGAGAATCTCGGACATTTCACCCAGTTACAGGGAACAAGCAACTATAGAGGTCCACAAGTTGCTAGAAAAGAGAGTCATCCAGCCAGTCCCAGCAGACCAAACAGGATCCGGAACTTGCTCAAGATTCTTTTTGGTTCCAAAGAAAACGGGACTGGAGACACATTTTGGACCTCAGCAGACACAACCAATTTGTGAAGAAAGAGAAGTTCCGGATGGTCATGCTACAGTCTATACTTCCCTTTTTAGGGAAAGACAATTGGATGTGCTCGATAGATCTCAAGGATGCATACTACCACATAAAATTGGCCAGACCATTCAGAGATCACCTACGTTTTCGGCTGGGAGCCAATCATTATCAATTTCGGGCTCTGACCTTTGGTTGCACTAGAAGCCCCCAGAGTGTTCACCAAATGCTTGACAGTGGTCACGGCTCACCTGAGGCATCTAGGGTTCCAGGTGTTTCCGTACCTAGACGATTGGCTCCTTACCACCACCATCAGGCATCAACTGATTCAGGCAAGGGAATACAATCTGACACTCTGCAATCACTTAGGCATTACAGTCAACTCAGAAAAGTTTGCCTTGTCACCATTGCAGCATATCATTTTTATAGGGGCAGAGTTAGACACTTCAACCACCACTCTATGACTACCAAAAGAGAGAGTCTTTCTCCTTCGCCAGCATGTCAACTCATTGGTATCGAAAGACAGAGCACCAGCCGTGGAAGTGCTAAACGCTTTGGGTTTGATGGCTGCAGCGATCTTGGCCATACCATTAGCAAGGATGCATATGCGGATTCTTCAATGGCTGCTGTTCACTCAATGGTCTTATCAGGAACTTCCAATGAATCGCACTATTTTAATTACAAACGTGTGCAAGAGAGACCTCCAGTGGTGGTTGATGTCTCTTCATGTAACCATAGGACGCCCCTTTGTACTACCCCCCCTCCAATAACCACTGTGACCACGGATGCTTCCCTGATGGGGGGGGGGCATTTTCCGGGAAAGACTGCCCAAGGCACATAAACGGATCAAGAGTCACATCTGCATATCAATGTTCTGGAGATGAGAGCAGTACTTTTGGTGTTGTAGTATTTCCAGGACTATCTTCCCCTAGGAACTATTGCAATTCAGACAGACAGTATGTCAGTAGCCTGGTACTTGAACAAGCAGGGGGTAACCAGATCTTACCCCCTGTGCCGAGAAGTCCTCAGAGTTTGGCAGTGGGCTGTTTCCTCCCAGCACTTTCTGTTGGCAACACGCATCCCAGGGAGATCCAACATGATAGCAGACAAACTGAGCAGGGCAATCTTGTTCCCACACGAGTTGTCTTACAAGAAAGAAATTGTGGAAAGGATTTTCCACAAATGGGGCCAGCCTTGCTGTGATCTTTTTGCCAGTCACATCAACATGAAATGCAGAAGCTACTTTGCTCTGATTCCCCCTCCGGGAGAACCCCCGAGAGAGACACTCTTATACAATTGGCCCCCGGGCCTCCTCTATGCATTCCCTCCTATCCTGTTGATACCCAGATTTCTACAGAAAGCAAAATTGCTGGAAGGATCATCATTGTCATAGCCCCTCATTGGCCTCAGCAGATTTGGTTACCATTTCTTCATCATCATCTCTTGGAGGATCCTTGGATTCTGGAACAGTTCCGGACCTTCTGACACATCCATCAGGGGACCTCCATCCTTCCTTGCAGTCACTGAAGCTAACAGCTTGGCTGCTCCAGTTCCCCTCATAGGCAGGCTTCATAATTTTTCCAATGAGATAAAACTGATTCTTTTGTCTTCCCATAAGCTGTCCACCAGGAGATTATATCTTAGTAAGTGGAAGAGATTTTCCATATGGGCTGCTAAGCAAAACATTGATTCTTATTAAGCACCCTTGACATCCATATTGGAATTCTTGACTATGATCTTTAATAAAGGAAAGGAGCGGCAGCTGCAATAGTTTGAGTCCAGTTAGCTGCTATATCTAACTTTCATCTCGGAGCTGACGGGCTGAACATAATGTCTCACAAGTTGTTCAAGGCCTTTCTCAAAGGAACCTTTCACATGAGGCCTCCAGTGAAAACTCCTTATTCTCCTCGGAATCTAAATTTTATGCTGTCTCGTATAATTCTTCCCCCGTTTGAACCAGCATCATCTTGTGATCTCAAATTTTTATCATGGAAAACCATATTTCTGGTAGCTATTACTTCTGCCCGCAGAGTGTCAGAACTTCAAGCTTTATCTATCAGCCCCCCTTATTTGATTTTTCATGCTGATAGAGTTTCTCTTAGGACAAACCCCTCCTTTTGTTTGTTCAGAATCTAATATCAACCAAGTCAATGAGTTACCAGTCTTCTTCCCTAACCATTCCAATAAATTGGAATATATGCTGCATAAGCTTGACGTTCACAGACAGTTCAGATTTTATTTGGACAGAACAAAAGATATCAGGATATCATACCAGCTCTTTGTGTCATTCTCTGAAGCCAGAAAAGGTAGACCAGTGGCTAAAACAACACTTTGTAAATGGCTATCTGATTGCATCACCTTTGTTTATTCAGCTGCTAATATGCCTTTACTGCACAAGATTAAAGCTCACTCAACCAGAGCAGTTTCTACATCTTCTGCATTCCAAGCCAAATTGCCTCTTGATAACATTTGTGCTGCAGCCACTTGATCTAAACCTCATATCATTGTCACTCATTACAAAGTTGATAAGGCCTCCAGAGATGGGGCTTCATTTGGGTCTATGGTCCTGAAGAATGTACTCCCGTGAGACACCCGAGATTGAGGGTGCTAGGGACACTACCCATCAGTAAAGAAAGAACATCGAGATTGAACAACTTCACATTAAGAAGTTATGTACTCACCATAACGTTCCATGTGAGTTGTTTCATCTTGCCTACATTCGTACTCTATGGGAGGTTAGTCCAATTATATAACTATGGTACATGCAGCAAACAAGATCTGAGGTAATTCCAGCAGTGCATCATGGGATAAGGGGCTTGGTCTCAAGCTACTGGTAAACCTCGAGCTTTGCAAATGGCCGTATCGGAGCCGATGGATCGGCTCTGAACCCATCAGTAAAGAATGAAGGCGAGATGGAACAACTCACATGAAATGTTATGGTGAGTACATAACTTCTTATTTTACTCATTGGACTAACATTTTAGGTTTTGCTTGCACTTTTTTTGCTGCCATGAACAGTTTTAGTTTGGTTACAGACATTGTAGTATTTAACTTTTGTACTTTCTTATTTGAATCTGCACTGCTCAGTCAATGCACTCACGATATCTAAAATTTCTGTATCCTTTACATCAACCTGTTTTCATTGAATGTCTTGCTTTATCATAGGTGCATTATGGATGTTTGGTTTTATAACACATTTATCGTCACTTTTAATTATCAGGTTTGATTCACTATGTAATACAAAGCCATTCTGATTCTGGCTTGTTGCTCTGAGGGATATGTTATCCTGACTATGTAAATTATCTGAATTTTCTGTGTTTTGAAAAAAAGCATTTAAGTCTATTTAGAATCCTGCTATTGTCTTTTTCTGCATGACGACTTATTCTGTGCACCAATTCACTTTCTAATTCAAAGCATGGGCAAGAAGTAGAAAGAATTTTGTTAAGCTTCTTCTTCTACAAATTCAGCTGTTTTTCCCTTGCTGTGTTTGAAGTATCATCTTCCCACCTTACCTTCTTAAAGTGTATCCAGCTTACCTTAACATCAGCCCATAGCCGGCCTTAGACATAGGCCAACTAGGCAGCCACTCTAGCAAGGGCGCTTTTTCAATAATCTGTATGGTGTAGCTGGAACAAGATGGGGGCACTGGGTGGTGTTGTAGGGGCACTGTGGAGACCTTTTGCCTAGGGTACCAGATGACCAAAGGCCGGTCCTGCATCAACCATGGCTGGAGTTTTCTTAAAGTTATCTTGTCTTTATGTAGCGAGTACTATAATGATGGTCTCAATTTCTAATTTGCCTTAAAAAGGCAACTTGTACTAATATTCTTTACTGGCAGTTGCTGTCTCAGGTTTAACTATTTTTTTCTAGTTTGCTTTCTTCATGAGTCTAATTCATGTAACTTTCTTTTGCTTAAAGTTAATGTGTTTTGGCAAAACTGGAATATCATTAGGGTTCTAGTCAAGGTTATCCTGTATCTCAGTAGGTACTACCTTCTCCTTTTCCTCTCCTTTTTGTGACTCATCCTCTTTCTCAGAGTGACTGAATACCACCATTTTCATTTCTTTTTTTTCACTACATTGCTGTGTCTTTGCAAAGTATTTATCTTCAATTTTACCATTTCCTTTATTTACAAATACGTGTTGCCTGGAGATTTTTTCTCTGGTTATTCCTGGAGTGGTATTCATAGCCCTGAGTGAACATGTTACAGGATATCAGTGCTGTCCATGAATGAGCGTAGAGGCCACATATGTTAATGCATGAGCAAATTAAGTACTAATGAGGCAAATGAGAAATTATGTAAAATTATGTATGCTAATGAAATGTTTTTCGCCCACTTGTGATTCATATTCAAATGTTCTTGCTTCTTCCGCATTGTCTGCAGATTTGTTGTAAAATTTGAATCGTACCTATTCTGTCTACTTTGCGATAGACGAAGATGTCTTTTAGTGCTATTTCCATTGCTGACCCTGTAAATGATTTGAGCTGCTCTTTCTCTGCCTTGATCCATTGCTCTGTATCATTATTGCACATAAAAAAGAAAAAAAGAAAAGTCAGTCAAACAACATTCAGTGGTTACTTCTGATATACAATGAAACATTCCTGACATTCTCAGAAAAAAGTTATATGAAGCAAACCTATAATTACACACACACACACACACACACACACACACACACACACACATACACACACACACACACACACACAAAGTCAAACCAAGTAAGATTGTGCAGAAATAATGTTGCACTCTCATGACTAGATTAACAATAGCAAAGAAAGCAGTTTAACAGATTTGCCTTTTCCTTAGTCCCAGCCACTTTTTTAAATCATTATACTGTCAATTCTTGTTTTTTATTAAGTTTATTTTCATTGAAATATGTAACATACAAATCAAAACAATTGAAACACAATTCAGACAGTGTTCATTTAACAAGTTAATAAATAAACAGTAAAAAATGACAGTAAAAAAGAAGAGAACTTTATACAATCTACACATATGTGCTCTACAGTTCTTATCACTTGGCATTTCTAGTCATATTTAAAAATTCAGCTTTATGAAGCAAAAATGAAAAATTCCTTCTTTGTAGTTCTGAATCAAATTCAAAACAGAATGCCAATACCCAAGATCTGAACTTTTGATTTAGAATTCAATCTTATCAACTCAATTTCTTTTTTCCAATTTCTTCTTATGAAATAATAAACCATGAAAGTGTAGGTGCAGCCAGTTATAATCATCTTCTTGGTGTAAATTTCCTAGAATAACTAAACAACACCATAAAAAAGAATATTGAGCTTTGTCTATATTTTAGGAATTGGAATATTATATAAAATCAAATATTTTATAATGAAAAAGTTGTTAGACCATAGACCTTGGTCAGACCTTTGAATATCTTCCCAATAGTCATTTAAAGAGGAGCATTCAAAAATAACATGAGACCATTCCACTTTACAGTTTTGATTATATCCTCAACAGGACCAAACCATCAGAAAAGACACTAAGAACCTCTGAACTGCCACTAAGAAGCAAATGACTCAACGACAATACACAAAACAAATTTATTAAACTATGGTTAAGTGCTTTCAATCTCTTATATTAATGGACTTCTTCAGAAACAAATTAAAATAGACTAGCCCTCCTCAATGGAGTGGTTTGCTTCTCCGTGGCAGTTCAGCGGTTCTTATGTCTCCAACAGGATCTATTCTTTGACATCTGTTTTTAGCTAATCTATTTGGAGTAAAAGTGCTCTGTGAAGAGTTTTGCAAAAATATATTTTTCCAAAAAAAAAAAAAAAAGCATGCATAGTTCTGCTGGTAGATTGCAACATTAACTTTTTTGTCTGAGATATTTTCTTTTCCCTGAAATATAAAGTTATAATATCTTGAGTTTAATTCAGTTTTATGATTTATTAAAATTGAATATGATGTAGATAAAAATTCCTTTTAAACCATCACCATTATACATTCCTCTACATAGTCAATGAAGGGAGGGATTTCTAATTGATCAAATAAATTGAAAACGTCATCTTTTCAGATATAGATCTATTAATTTTCAATATTTCCAAATGGTCTTCTTTAAAACTAAGTTGGAATTATTTTATTAAGCTATAAACTGATTTCAGCTTGTATCATGAAAAACAATTATACCAACCGAGGATTTTATTTGTTTCCAGTTCTCATTCATCCATGACATTCTGGAATCTGCCAGTAAAGATAGTTGAGTCTACAAAACATCCTTTCCACTACAGTACCTCTGAATTAAATCACTATACTTCTACCATGTATGCCCAGTCACTAAAAGACACTAAAGTAAATTATGTTCTGACAGATCAAGCTTCATTTCCATTAATGCTGTAATGATTTTCCATTCATAAAAGCCATTGTAATGTGCCCATCATATGAATAAAACACATCTTGAAGTGAACTCTGTAATCTTACATCATTTTGAACTTTCACATTAATTTCCAATACTTCTATTATGTTTTTCTTACTTCAAAAAGTCTGCTGTTTCCTAAGTAATTTTCCACCTAATTTGAGTAATACCAAAGTAGTATGATGCTGATAATTACTCATGCAAGTGTAAGGCCCTTTACACATTTTGTGTGTAAATGAGGCCCTTTTACATTTATTTGTGTGAATTGCAGTAATACACAAACACGTATGACACCTTATGCATGTAATTAGTCTCCCTACTTGTGCACACTTACGCTCATCTTAAGGTTAATTACCTGTGAACTGAGGGTGGAACTAGGAACTGAATTTCTCTCCAAGGTGTAGTATAAAAATTTTCAAGGCTTTACTGAAAAAGCTCACTCAAACTGTACCATAGATTGCTGTAAGGGAAAGGTTCATTTTTGCTTTTTTATATTTTGTATTGCTTCATTGCTTTCTTCTATTTTGTATATTTTGGTTTATTTTCTTTACACCATGTTTTACTTGTATTTTGCTTTTAATTGCATATTTAAACTAGGGAAGAAACCACAGCTGTGTCTCTTGTGAGTCGCACAGAAATTAAAATTTCCCCCACCCTGTTGATTTTGTGTTTTTAAACTCAACTGTCTTTTGAGTTGCTTGCCCCTTATGTTCATTTGACCACATATTTCCTTACCTCTCCTTTTCATTGGCTATTGTGAGTAAGCACAGAGTTATCATTTTGTGAAATTGCTCCCATTCTTCTAATTAAAATTATTGGCCATCCCACTGTATTCCATAGAGCCAGAATACAATGTGCCCACCCCCTTTTAGTCTATCTAGTTCTTTTAAAATTAGTGGCTCTCCACTTAGCTAAAGCTTGTTACCCCCTCTTTCATATCTAACTGCATAGTGCACACTGCAGATGTTATATTGACCCATTTTTTCCATCTGACTTTTAAACTCTTCACAGCATCTAGTTCAAGAACACTAATTGTTGGAGAGCCCACATTCTGCCTCTTAGTAGTTATCTTGTGATTAGTGCTTCTGTTTTGCTCCTGGTGAGAGAACCAGGGAATAAAGACATTATTTCCTGGAGACTGCTGATCACCAGAAAGCTTGATAACTACTTCATCATGGTGCAAGCTTGGAACTTGTGCTTATATTTTGCTCCTGGTGAGAGAAGGAGCAGAATGCATTGATTGATCACTGTTTCTGACTGGGCACTGAGTATCTGTGTTGGACCTTCCTGATTGGTCTGGTTGCTTTTCAAGGCATCTACCAGGAAAAGGCTACAATGAGCTTACAGACCCTTGGCATCATCTGGGAAAAGACTGTTAATTACCAAAGAGCCTGTTGGCTGCTTCTCATCTTAGGATTGATGTTACTGTTTTACTTCCAGTGAGAGAGAAAGCAAAGGAGCATTGTATCTCAGAAGTGTGAAGCTGTGGTGAAACCAGCACTACTAGTGGTTAGCCAGTAGCCAATCAGCTGAGTCACCTCTTTTCATAATTCTTGACGAAGATAATTCTTTATTTTCGGTAAGTAGTGCTTGATTAGCTGCTGTATAACCTAACTTCAGAAAATCTGTTTAAATGCTTCATCCAAAAATCTTCAGGATCTACTATTTAGTTTCCCATCAAGTGTTTGGCAATTCCCGGTATAGACGCAGACACCTTGAGTTGACATTTTTCCTGTAAAAGCACCCTTGAAATTTCACCAGTACCTAGATGCACATTGGGCAACTAGTTTGCAATGACAAGCACTGCCCCCAGAGTTGCAAAGCAGATAGTCTTGATGTTACTTTATATTCCACTACACTCATCTAGTCAATAAAAAAGGATATGTTGCCATGGATGTGAACTTTACCACTGTCTTTGTTACCAGCTTGTGGATATGGACATCCTGAAGCAATGCAGAAATTGCATACTATTTTCTGACAACCTGCTAATTCCCAGACAACCTGATATGGTATGTGAGAAATGTATTTACACAATGTCACTGGAGGCAAAGCTCTCACATAAAAGCACTCCTAACGTCAATCAGGTTGTTAATAGTACACACGCTGCACCCATAGCACACAGTTCAAAGCAGACACATAGACCTACATATGTTGAGGCAGTTAAATGTAACCTTCCTAAACCCCAAAGACCTCCCAGATGAAGTAAACATAAATACCCTCAGCAGTCCTGAATGCACTTTTTCAAAATAATACCCACATCAACACATTTAACCACATCTCATGGACCTCTGCTTTGAAGCCCATAAGGCAAGCCCACTACACTACTCAATATTCTTGGCAATGGAGACACTATTGAGAGACACACGCATGTCCCTCTAGCCAAACTGAGTAAGGAGAAGTCATGGTCAATTGCTTAATATGGGCCAGGATCAGCCACATTACTTATGCACTCTGGTCATTGGACCCCGAGTACCAGTATGACTCTGTTATAGTTCACGTAGGTGTAAATGACCTGAGACACCTCCCTAGACTATATGAAGAGAGACATAATGCAGCAGTTGGAATATGTATCCCAGGATGGTATGAGCCTAGCATTTATCAGCATTTTACCTTCTCCAATGATGATGCCACAATATGAACCAAAGATGACTGACTTTAATAATTGGCTTAGTTCGTGGTGTTATTCTAAGGGGGTGCAGTATTTGTCAGCATGGTAGAGATGGTTAACTGACCCCACTGCTTTGCAAGGAATGGTTTGCACTTCTACCATATAGGCTTTGGAATATTAGTAAACATTGTCCTCCCCCATAGCACCTTTTTTAGGCAATACCAAACTGAAAGTACTTCTGACATAGCAAATCAAAACCAAGAAAATCCAAAGGTGTTACAGCTCAATTATAGGAGTCTAAACAAACTCCACTCCCTACAAGCTCTCCTTACCCTAGAAAATGTTGACATCTGTGCAGTCACTTAGACATAGTTTAAAGACACAGAGAGCAAACCATTAGTAAAAGATTAGAATACCTTCCACACATTTAGACCAGCTAGTACAGACAGTGAGTAAAGGCAGAGGTGTCGTGATTTACATCAAAATTAAATGTACCTCAAGGCTGCTTCAAGCAGGACAATGCACTTAAGCTCCACATTCAAATCCCAGTAGGAAAATTTTCAAATAACTTCCTTGCAAGCTATAGGTTCCTCTTTATGACCCAGGAATTCCATAACATGTATTTAAACTTACTGGAAACACTCGCCATCCAACCAAATACCATATTCATGGGTGATTTTAATTATCCCACTATTAACTGGGAATCATATACAACACCAAACATGCAGGCACAGAGATTCCTGGATTTTGTAAATGCAAACTTCCTGGACTAGATTACCAATACACTGACAGGGGTGCAAACATACTAGATCCGGTCCTCACTAATGCTGCACACCCCCTAGTGTAATGTCTTCTCTGGTAAGGTCAGACCAGAAATGGTCTCCTTTGAAGTAAAAAAAAATCAAAACAAGGAACCCCAGATAACCCTGGAATGTTCAGGAACTACTCTGAGGCTAACTTCCTACTGTTAAGTGATAACCTGGAAAATTTCAAGCACCCTCAAACCCTGAGTACATTGTTCCCTACATGGAGCTGTTCACAGAAACTGTATATAAGTGTGTTAATAGTTGCATAGAGGCAGCTGTACCCACCAGGAAGAAGTGCAGAACTAACTCAAAGCAAAGCCACCCTGATGGAATCACAATCAATAGGCTGTATAATGGAAGGAAGAAAATACTGGCAAAAATTAGGAGGTGTAGCACCCAGCAGGATAAAAGGACTCTTATCAAACTAAACAAACAGCTCAGAGAACAAATAAAGTGTGCCAAAGCCAAATTTGAGGTAAATTTGGCCTCAGGCCAAGGACAACCACAAGGCATTCTTTAGTTATGTCTACAACCTCAATGGCAATACACAATTGTGTGTGGAGCTCACTACCTATGCTAATCCAGAAGATGTAGGAAACCTACTGGCTCATAAATTCAACACTAACTTTACCCCTCTCTCACACTCAACCTCCCCTCAGGAAATACCATCAACTATAACTGCCATTATATCAGTAGGGAACAGGTCCTTAATGCTCTCTCTAACCCCAAGAAGTCTGCATTGATGGGCCCAGACAGTATCCCAGAATGCCTTCTAAGTAGCATAAAATATAACTTATCAGGCACTCTGGAATTACTATTTAGCTGTAGCCTCCAAACAGGCTTTGTGCCTCACAAATGAATAGCAACTGTTATCTCTCTGCACAAAGATGGGACATCTACAGACCCTGGAAACTACAGACTCATAAGTCTCACATGCAAAGCCATGGACAAAATTATCATTGCAATAATCAATTGCGGCATAGGCACCTCACAGCAAGAGGTTCTCTGGTTTGAACCTCAGCTGGGGTGCCTTCTGTGTGGAGTCTGCATGTCCTCTCTGTGGTCGTGTGGGTTTCCTCCAGGTGCTCCGGTTTCCTCCCACATCCCAAAGACATGCTGTAGGTGGATTGGACACACTAAATTGGCCTTAGGTGTAAGTGTATGCATGTGTGTGCCTTCTCTGGAAGTTTGGGCCCGGGCTGGCAACTCGACACCGTAAAACTCCACTGCCAATCATGAGCGGATGGGTGATCCGCTGTGGCAACCCCTAACTGGGAAAAGCCAAAAGAGGAAGAAGAAGAAGAATCAATTGTGGCATAGGCAATAATCAATTGTGGAATAGGAAAACCCCTGACACTGGACCCAATCCATTTTGGTTTTGTCAAGGGTGGGTCATGCCTACTTAATCTTGTGGACATCTTTGAGAAGGTCACCAGAGCAATGGATGAGGAAAAAATGGTTCACAGTGCCTACCTTGACCTGGCCAAGGTATTTGACACAATATCCCACTCCGGCATTGTTGACAAACTCAAGAGGTTAGGTATAAACTCTTATGTCAACCTGGTGGATAGCCGGCTGGCTCACAGACAGGACCCAAGAAGTTAGAATTTGGGAGTCCACCTCTACAAAGAGGCCATTCAGAAGCAGAGTCCCTCAGGGATCAGTGTTGGGACTGCTCCTTTTTGGCATTTACTTCTCTGAAGTTAAGGCCAATGTCAGTGACCTCTGGCTTACTACATTTGCATATGAGTGCAAATTAGGAGCAGTCATAGAATCCCCAATGACATAAATGTTCTTCTGGAAGGCCTGGCACAAGCAAATAACTTGTGTCTGAAACTAAATACCAAGAAATACATTGTAGTATATATCAGGAAGTCATCCTCGGTAACTATCATATTGACAACACACCCCTAAGAGCTGACAGACACAGACAGTAATCTAGCCTTTGACCATCACACGTCTGTAGTAGTGAGGAAATCATTCGATGTTGTGCAACTTATAAGCAAAGTTATGGCATCCAAGTTCAAGGAGGTCATTGTTCCACTGTATTCAGCATTCAATTGACCTATCACTGTGTACAATGCCTTGTTTGGTATGTACCTATCCAGGCTTAGCCAACAATTGGAACATCCACAGAAATTCCTCAGTAAAACAATACAGGACATAAGAAACATGTCCTGTGCAGACTACTTCAAGGATCCATTCCTGTATTCTCTCTCCTGCAGGCTGTTGCGGGGTGATCTATGCCTGGCATATAAGGCATTGTCAGACCCCACTCTGATGGACCTGCTGCATATCCACAAAACAGACATCACCAGAATTATCCATTCTAAAGACTTAACCTTGCCTGTGATATAAATAGGACCTACTGGAGAGACATGTATGTATTCCAGCGACTACCCCTTCTATGGAATTAGGCTCCCATCCACGTAAAGCACAGTTCCTCCCTAACCCAATTCAAGTGCAACTTGGACAATTGGATGGTGAACAGGAAATTCATCCCTGGTTTGGCACCTACAGTGGCTATAAAAAGTGTACACACCCCTGTTAAAATTCCCGGTTTTTGTGATATAAAAAAAAATGAGACCACAATAAATCATTTCAAAACTTTTCCCACCTTTAATGTGACCTATAACCAGTACAATTCAATTGAAAAACAAAATAAATCTGTTAGGGGAAAAAAATATAAAAAAACATGCAATAAGCTGGTTGCATACGTGTGCACACCCTTAAACTAATACTTTGTTGAAGCACCTTTTGATTTAATTACAGCATTCAGTCTTCTTGAGTAGGAGTCTATCAGCATGGCACATCTTGACTTGGCAATGTTTGCCCACTCTTCCATGCAAAAGCGCTCCAAATCTATCAGATTGCGAGGGCATCTCTTGTGCACAGCCCTCTTCAGGTCACCCCACAGATTTTCTACTGGATTTAGGTCTGGACTCTGGCTGGGCCATTCCAAAACTTTAATTTTCTTCTGTTGAAGCCATTCTTTTGTTGATTTGGATGTGTGCTTGGGGTCATTGTCATGTTGTCATGTTGAAAGGTGAAATTCCCCTTCATCTTCAGCTTTCTAGCAGGCGCCTGAAGGTTTTGGGCCAAAAATGACTGGTATTTGGAAATGTTCATAATTCCTTCCACCTTGACTAAAGCCCCAGTTCCAGCTGAAGAAAAGCAACCCCAAAGCATGATACTGCCACCACCATGCTTCACCGTGGGGATGGTGTTCTTTTGGTGATGCAAAGTGTTGTTTTTACTCCAAACGTACCTTTTGGAATTGTGGACAAAAAAATTCAACCTCGGTCTCCTCAGACCATAACACATTTTTCCACATGCTTTTGGGAGATTTGACGTATTGTTTTGCAAATTTTAGCCAGGCCTGGATGTTTTTTTCTGTGTAAGAAAAGGCTTCCATCTTGTAACCCTACCCCATAGTCCAGACATATGGAGAATATGGGAGATTTTTGTCACATGTAGTACACAACCAATACTTGCCAGAAATTCCTTCATCTCCTTTAGAGTTGCTGTAGGTCTCTTGGCAACTTCCCTGACCAGTTTTTGTCTTATCTTTTCATCAGTTTTGGAGGGGACATCCAGTTCTTTGCAACGTCACTGTTGTCCCATATTTTCCCCACTTTTTGATGACTGTCTTCACTGTGTTCAATGGTATATCCAATGCTGTGAAAATGTTTTTCTACCCTTCTGACCGATACCTTTCAACAATGAGATCCCTTTGATGCTTTGTAAGCTCTCTGCAAACCATGGCTTTTGGTGTATCAGGCAACTGAGCAAATGTCAGGAAAATCCTACTAGGACAGCTGAACTTTATTTGGGGTTAATCAGTCTTTTTAATTGATGGCAGGTGTGTATCCAAGAAGACTGAATGCTATAATTAAATCAAAAGGTGCTTCAACAAGTTATTAGTTTAAGGGTGTGCATGCTTATGCAACCAGTTTATTGTATGTTTTTTATTTTTTATATTTCCCCCTAACAGATTTGTTTTTCAATTGAACTGTACAGGTTATAGGTCACAATAAAGATGGGAAAAGTTTTGAAATGATTTATTGTGGTCTCATTTTTTTATATCACAAAAACCTGGCATTTTAACAGGGGTGTGTACATTTTTTATATCAACTTTATGTCTCTAATGGACACAGGCACCCTGTAAATATTTCATCTCCTAGGCTCCTCGTTGTAAATGTTTCATCTCCCAAGCCCCTATTTACACTTATCAAAGGTACCAGAACTTGTTAGAGATTAGGGATACATGGCCAGGCTTAAAATGGCCCTTGTGGTCATTAGCCTAGTACACACCTATGGACCTATGAGGGTATCTCCTAAGAGAAGACAACACCAAGTGTACTTAACATCTGGGTTGATACTACTTCTCAAGAGGCAGCTTAGGATTGGTATTTCTGTTTTCCTTTTGGTGAGAGAAGGAACAGAGGATCATTGATTTCTAGCTGTGTGCAGCCGTGTTGAAACCAGCACTATCTTTGCTACCAGACAGATACTACCTCCAGTTAGTAGGAACCATGGATAAGCATTCTTTTTTATGCTCTGTAGCCAGCCTGACTATGATGGGTATCCTGAGACATTACCATAATTGACTCCTGCTACTTTATGATCCTCTACTATTTAAACAACATAACACAATATGTAAGAGATGTATGTATTTACTGACACTGATGGCTTAAAGCTCACACAGTCACAACAAATGCATGTTTTGTCAGCAGCTCAGCTCACATACACACATAATCCATCTTATGGTAAGGTTCTAAAGCTTAACTTGCATAAACCACAAAGGGCATTAAGCACCCTCAGCAACATTTCAAGCCTTTGACATGGGTAATGACTACCACCTCACATAGTAACCAGGGTCAGATTGTGTCAGATATCGAACCCATAAGGCAGACATCTACCCAACTAAATATTCCAGTCATTGGTAACTCCATAGTTAGACATATTGAAGAACAACTCACCAGAAGGAAAGGGTGCTGGTCATTTGCTGGTCTGGTGCTAGGATTCACCAGATCACGCATGCAATCAAGTCCTTGAACAGAAAGTGCCATTATGATTCTGTCATAGTAAATTTAGTATAAATGACTTGAAACGTACCTCCCTGGATTATATGAAGAAAAATATGATGGAGCTGTCGGATTATATGACCAAGCAGATATGAGCCTTGCATTAAGCAGTATTCTATCTCCTGCAAGGATGGTTCCTCAAAACAAGCAAAATTTAACTGACTTCAATAATTGGCTTAGCTTTTGGTGTCATTTGTAGGGAGTACATTTGTCAGCCTGGAAGGATATGATCAACAGACTTTGTTGCTGCTTCTGGAATGGTCTTCATCTGCCCCCTAGGCTTTTGTGTACTAGCTAAAACATTATCCACCTCCCATAGTGCCTATGATGTAAAAAAAAAAACACACACTATGGCGAAGATAAAGCTTAAACACAAAACTCTACTCACTGCAAGCTGTCTTCACCTTAGAGAGCATAGACATCTGTAGAATGACTGAAACATGGTTCGTATCACTGGGGAACATACTGGTGGTGCAGGAATGCAATTCCTTCCATACATTTACTCTACCAACTGTGCAGGAAGGGAAGAAAAGTGGATGTGTCTCGATCTTCATTCAGAAGAGATTCACATCAAGGTTGTTTAAGCAGCATGATGCCGTGAGATTCTTCATGTCCAACTCACCATCAGCAAAGTCCCTTATCACATTCTAGTGAGCTACAGAATTCCCTCTATGACCCAGGAATATCATATGGCATGCTTAAATGAACTAGAGTCACTTAGCATTAAACCCAATACCATATTCCCAGGGGTCTTCAATTATTTAGCTATAAATTAGGAAACACATACCACTACTAGTGTGCAAGCACTGAGATTCCAGGACTTTGTCAGTACAAACACCCTTGAACAACTAGTCAAAGTACCTATGAAGGGAAATAACATCCTTGACTTTGTCCTAACTAATGTGGATGAATTATGTTCTATTCCTACTGTAACCTCCTCACTCATCAGGTCCAAACTCAAAGCCATCTCCCTGAAAATAAAATTAAAATTTGAACCCTCCCTGGATTCTAGTATTTTTAGAAGCTTCTCCAAGGCAAACTTGCTGCTTCTAAGTAATAGCCCAGTTAGTTTTAAATCCACCTACACCCCAGAAAGCTCTTCTGTTTATCCAGAAACATATGCCACCAACTTATACCAACATGTATTCAACTACATAGGAGCTGTAACCTGAATCAGAAGTTCAAGGAAAACCCTAAAAACTAACCACCGTAGTAGATTTGCAATATAAATAAGCTTTATAACAAGATGAAGAAAATTATAGCCAAGAATAAGAATAGACATGAAATCATTAAATTAAACAAGCAACTTTAGAACCTAAGTGAAACTACCAAGGCCAAATTTGAGAAAAATATAGTCGACAATCTCAAGGCCTTCCTCAGTTATATCTGCAATCTCAAGGGCAATACACAGCAGTGTGCTGAGCTAATTGTAAAGGTATCACATACTGAGGCTGTGGATGAAGCAAAGCTACCTGGTAATCTTACAAGAAGTATCAGAAACCCATATACCTCCACCAATAATGCATGATCAAGTCCTAGAGGTGCTCTCAAAGCCTAAAAATACTGCATCCATGGGCACTGAGAACATCCTAGGAGATATTCTGAATAGCATGAAGCATGATATTTCTATGCCCCTAACAGCACCGTTCAACCTCAGTCTCCAAATTGGCTTTGTACCAAGTGAATGGAGGACATCAACAGCCATATCTTCACACAAGAGAAGGCCATCCACTGACTAGGTCAATTATCAACCCATAAGTCTAACCAGGTTTTTATGCAAAGCCAATGAAAGACTTTTCATGAAATTAATCAATAATTCAATAATATATGAAATGTCCAAACACTGGACCCATCCCAGTTTGTGTTCATAAGGGCAGGTCATGCCTACTCAGTGGACTTTTTTGAAAAAAAGCCACAAAGCCAATAGATGAAGGGAAGATGATATACATTGCCTACCCTGACCTGGCCAAAGCCTTTGACAAAATAATCCAGTCAGGCATTGTTGATAATCTTGCTAAATTAGGAATAAACTCCTACTTTACCTGCTGGATTGCAAACTGGCTCACAGATAGGACATAGGCAGTTGGGATAGGGGAAGCCATCTCCACAGAATGACCTGTCACTTTGGGATCCCACAGGGCTCTGTGCTGGGGATGCCACCATTTGGCATTTATTTATCTGAAATGAAGGCAAACATCAAGGGCCTGTGGTTGACTGTAAACTGGGTCACTCGCTGAATCCCCCAAAGACTCTGTAATCCTATAGGAGGGTTTGTCCCACACAAATAACTGGTGTCAAAGTCATAGACTAAAGTTAAATGCTAAAAAGTACATTACTGTGTCCTTTGAAAAACTACCTGCCCTAAGAAACTATCCTGTTTACAATACACTCCTAACAGTAGAACCAATTTGGTAACTTGCATAAACAGAGACCTAGAAATTGACCAACATGTCTACACAGTTGTTACAAAGTCCTTCTGTGTTATGCAGCTTAGAAATAAAGGGATAGCTTCTAGTTCCTGAGATGTCAGCATCATCATTAACTCCCCTTTTCCCCATTTTTTACACAGGGTTAAGGTATCATGTCACTTGTCACTATCTCTCCCTATTCAGTGCCACTCTCCTACCATCAACACTTATGCCTGACTGTCACAGGTCATCACTCACACAATCCATCTACATCCTTGCTGGATGCCCTCTTTTCCTGTTTCCTTCTTACTGTCTGTCCCAAGTCTTCTTCACTGAATTGTCTTCTGCTTTCCTTTACATGTGCCCGTACCACCATAATCTGTTGTCTTTGATCTTTTCTGAAATTGGAGCTTCTTTGGCTTCTGCTCTTATGTTCTCATTTCTTCATCTGTCCCACAGTGTGCATTCTACCACCCTTGTCAGGCACTTCATCTCCATCACGTCTAGCTTCCTCAGCTGCTCTGCCTTTACTGTTCAGGATTCTGTACCATACAGTGGTACTTGTCACACCAATGTCTACACCTTACTTTTCAGCTTCTTTGGCATTCTTCTGCCATACAGTATCCCCTGGCACTCTGAGTCAGTTGGTTGCAGCCTCTCTGATTCTAGCTTTGACCTCCTCATTCAGACTACCCTTCTCAACCAACCCACCCAGGTACTTGAAGCTGTTAAACCATTCCACTGTTTTCCTTTCTATCTCAAGTTTCAGCTTCTTTTGATTTCCCTCATTTCCTATCATTACAACTGTATTATCTGGGTTCATTTTCATCCCATGTGCCTTTACTTTTGCATTCTATTTCCCTACCCTTTGCTGAAGGTCTTGCTCAGAGTCTGCCTGTAATGCCACATTATCTGAATGTAGCAATATTGGTGACCTGTCCCCTCCAACCTTTGCTGATGTAGTCCACCATTATGAAGAGCAGTGGACTCAGAGATGAACCCTGACACACCCAATCCCACTGCAAACCCCTATGTAACACTGACCACTGTTCATATTTGAGTCATTGGGTCTTTGTACATAGCTTGCAATAACTCTACCAATGTTTCTGGGACTTCAAACCACCACAAGGCTGCCCATATTAGCTTTCTTGGGACCTTGTCATATGCTTTCTCCAAATGTAGGAATGCCCAGTTGGACTCTTTCCTCATTCTCGACTATCTTATCTCACTGCAAACATTTGGTCAGTTGAGCTGCATACTGATCTGAATCCAGACTGCTCATCTCCCTTCTTATTAGTACTGTGCTTATTTGTTTATCAGTCACCCTCTCCAGAGCTTTCATGCAGTGTGATAGGAGTTTGAGACCTCTATACTGCCCACAGTTCTGACTGTCCCTTTTTTCTTGAACACTGGCACTAGTATGCTTATTCTCCAATCAGCTAGGATACTTCTTTCTCTCCATACTGCTATGAGTACCCTCAACCATTTCTCCCCTATCTCATCCAACATCTTGATCATCTATGCTGTGACCTCATCTGAGCCTGCTGCTTTCCCTGACTTCATTTTCCTTATTGCTGTTCTTACTTCTTCTAGGGTGGGCTTCTCCTCTTCTGTCATTGTAGGCTGTGTCTGGGGCAGTGCAGCTCCTGTGGGGCTTTCTTCTTTCATTAAATAAATTGGAATTCTGCTACAACAAAATAGCACGATTTGCCTCAAACCTCCCTTACAGATCACACCACTGCAACACATTGCAGCATCTAAAATGGCTAGAGCGTCCTAATCTTCTGACCTATAACCAACTAACCTTCATACACTACATACTCAACCACCCAAACAGCTTCCCCTCTCTCAAATACATTGTTCAGCCCTACTCTAGCTGTAGAACACTAAGATCCACCAGCAAAGGCTGGCTAACAGTTACCAAATCTAACATCGGCTTTGGGGATTCCCTCTTCTATAACCACATATCTAAACTTTGGAATAAACTACCTCAAACAGTAATTAATTGCATCAATACAACTAAATTTAAACATCTATGTAAGGAACACCTCATCAACAACTTAATGTGCTCCTGCACAAAAACCGGCTAAATATACTATTTCTCTTATATAGTTCTACCAGGTCATACTATCTTATTTGACCTCTCTTCCAGCTTTCTGTTCCCTCCCTCTAATTAGTAGCATGAATTTACACCAAAAGTCCTGCCTCTCCCTTCTTCTCACTTTCTTACATATCTTGCTTTTTATGACTGCTGATTAAGCAGTGATCGTTTTACTCTTTACATTTGGTAATACTCTACAATACATATGTTTACTCCCCATGTGTAGTCACTGCAATACTATGGTCAAAATAATGCCACTGTCTTATATAGGCTAGAAACCTATATGGTGTAAGTTTTTCTCTATGTTAAAATACTGTTGTGGAGTGTTACTGTTTTAAATATGGTTATGTTACTGTTAACATATGGTTATTTGTAAATTTCTTTTTGGAGCTTTTCTTCTCAGGTCCTTGGCCCAAATGGAATTTCCCAATAAATGTAAAATAAAATAAAATAAATAAGTAAGCAAGCTACTGTAAGTACTCCTTCCATCTATCTTTGACGTCCAATGGACTGGTGAGCAGGGTGTTGCTGGCATCCCTTATGAAGTGTATCTGATTATCTTTGTTGCCTTGCAACCTAATATAATTTTTTTGTGCCATTTACTAAGTCACTTTCCAGATGTTGGTAGAGTGCCTCTGATACGTTGTTCTTTGCTTTTGTAACTACTCTCTTAGCATCTTTGTTAGCCAACCGATATTCCTTCCATCTGTTGTCATTTCTATCACCCACTTTTCCTGCACTCCTCCTTTCATTTAATAACTTCCTGGACTCCTGTATTCCACCACCAGCTTTCCTTACATACTTCATTTCCATATGTGGCTCAGCCGCATATCTGTTCTGTAGCCCTTATACATACTTTTTTAAAATGTTGCCATTCTTCAACTCCACCTATTTCCTCTTTTTCTTGAGGGGCTACAGCCCTGAGTAATTCCTTGATCTGCTTTGCTTTCTCTCAAGTCAACTTCAAGGTCTTCAACTTGGTCTCTGTTGACCTCAGAGCCTTCTCTGACCATTGCTTGCAGCTGGTTGTGGCAACCAGTGGTTTATGCTGTGGGGCAACTGTTTCACTGGGGATTACTTTGAAATTGCTGAATGTGAAGTTCAATCTTGCTATTCATTCTTCACTGATGGGTTCGGAGCCAATCCATCAGCTCTGGTACGGCCATTTGCAAAACTTGAGGTTTACCAGTAACTCAAGACCAAGCCCCTTATCCCATGATGCACTGAAAATTGCCTCAGATCTAGTTTGCTGCGGCATCTGATCAGAGGTTCCAGTTTTTCCTCGAGCCAGTATTTCTTCAAACCGTATTTTGCAAGTTATTTCAAACATTTTTTTCTATTCTTTCTAATATTTGTTAGTGTAGTCTTGTATAGCTTCTTAAAAGCTCCCCTTTCCTGTGTGTGTTACTTGGTGTAGTTTTATCGACCTCGTGTGTTTGGCCTAGTTTAGATCTTTCTGCATTTTATGTAGCTTATAACTATAGATATTTAGCTTAGCGCTGGCTTTTGTTTTTTGGGCCATAGTTTATACTGCATGTGTTCTCTTTACAGTTTAGGGCATAGTTCTACTTGGGTGTTTTCTTCTAAGCTTATTTGTGTGGTGTGCTTTTAGAGCCTAGGTGTGGTTCTTCAATAGTATATATATTGCATACTTTTTTTCTTAGGCTTATTGTGAGCTTGTGTTCTGTGTTTAAGCCCAAGGCATTTTGATTTTTGGATATGGCTGATGACAAGGATAAGCACCCAAAGTCTGGGTTTAAAAAGTGTCCAGACTGCGGCCAAAAAATGTATGTTACTGATGGCCATGTAACTTGCGTTTACTGCTTAGGAGCTGTCCATTTACAGGAGTCTTGCAGTATTTGTCACTCTTTTTCCTCTTGGGTGTTACTGGAGAGGAGAAGGAAATTGATCGACAGAGGCTTGCTAAAGCATCTGTTCCAAGAAGCATTGAGTGACCAGGATGTGGCCAGTAAGTCCGCCAAGTCCTCTAAATCCTCAGGGGACTCTTAAGGACTCCAAACTGTCAAAGAAATCCAAAAAGTTGGAAGATCCTGCGACATCGGCTCCACAGACCTCGGAGCCGACTGTCATTTCTGTTCAGAGCCGGCCCACAGCTCTGGAGCCCGTATCTAAGAGGCCTCTATCTCCACTACTTCAGTCGGCACCATTGGTGCATTCTTTTAGGTCTTCTGTCAGCCTGTCAGATTTGGATATGGATTGATTGGTGCAGAAGCTTTTACAGGCACCAGGCCTTGCTAAATTGTTGTCGGCTCCAACCCTGGTGTCAGAACCGAAGACCACTACCCCTGATTTGACCATTCCTCCTCCGAGCCGTACCGGGCCTTCAGAGCCAGAGGGAGCCGACCTGTTGATCATGGAGCCTTTGGAGCTGAGACCTGCTCCAGTGTCCTCAGTTTCATCTACTCTGATGTCCTCAGTGCTGACTGGGGACTCTAGGAGCCGACTCTCTCCTGTCGGGTCCGGGGAGGATAGTCACATCAACTTGTTGGTACCAATTCTTCCTCTTGGGGCTTCGGCTGTGATGACCTCGGCTCCTACCTCCAGCTCAGAGCCCACGGCCTCAGTGCAGGAAGGGCTGGTGGTTCCTTTGGGTCTGTCGACTCCTTCTCATTGGAGCCGCGATACCTTCAAAGAAATGAGGAGAGCCTTGTCCCCCAAGACATCCTCGACTCCAGTTCTTGCTTCCTCACCCCCCAAAGTGCCTGAGTCCACTTCTGCTTCCATCGTCCAGGCTAGGCGTAGAGACCCAGAACCTCAGGTAGTCCCAGAGAGTGCCCCATGCTTTTCTGAGGCCTCCCCAGAGGCTCCCACTGAGGCAGTCCCCAGGAAGAGATTGTGCAAGAGGGGACACTTGGACTCCCCACAGGAGTATTTAACATCCATTACTGACTTGGATGAGTCAGGAGGGTCCCTACGGTCACCCTCTGAGGATATCCCCTTTGCGGAGATACTCGAGATCCTTAAGCAGAGGGGTGATTGGCAGTCCAAAAGCCCTACTGAAGACAAGTCAGTTCTCCTGAAGGCTTTCGGGTCTCAACCCTCCACCTCTTTAGTGTCTCTGCCCTTCTATGAGCTCATGCAGCTGGTCTCTCAGAGGGAGCGGGATTCACTGCAGTCCATTGAGCCTGTTCCTCTGAGGCCTAATAAGTTTATTTATGCTTCAATAGATAAAACCTTTTTGTCCAAAGGAGTCCCTGTTGATGCCATGCTAGTGGCGGCGGCCACCAAAAAGGAAATGTCTCAGACTTCCTCATCTATTCGTCCTCCTAATAGAGAGTCTAGCATCATGGATAGATATGGGAAATACATGTTTTGTTCAACGACTTTTACACTCCGTTCACTGAACTATTTGACCCATTTCACTAGGTTGCAAAGAGATCTCCATAAGGAGTTGGGAGATACTCTTCAGGGTACTGTAGCTGCAGGGGCCTCTGACAAAGTTGCCGCCCAGCTTGCTATCCTAAATTCTATTGTGAACTCGTCATCCATATGCAGCTGATGGAACAAGTAGGGCAGTGGGTACAGGAATTGCTCTCAGAAGACATTCCTGGATGCGCTTGTGTTCCTTCGTGAAGCCCTTTAAGTTTTCATTCATCAACACCCCTTTTGATGGTTCATCCCTTTTTGGCCCTAAAGTGAAGGAAACTTTGACCAGGTGTGAACAGGAGGGAAAGACTCTGTCTGCTGTCGGAGTCCGTTTTTTCCACCCCTACTCAGCCTTACCCCAAAGGCCAAAGGGGGGGAAAGATGTTGTTCCAGAAAGCCCAAGGAGCCTTTCAGGACACACATGGTGAACCCCCCTCTAGGAGCAGAGGAGGGGGTAATAATGGAAGACACTGCCCTCACAGCAGAGGGGGTCTGCAACACCAAGGTGACAGAGATCACTTCTCTGGTCAGCCCTATCAGCTCTCCTGAAAGGAGGCCCAACTGTCATGCTCTGGAGGCAGTCGGGGGTCGCTTATCTTAGTACTCAGACTTCGGAACTTACTCAAGGTCCTTTTTGGTTCCAAAGAAAACAGGGGACTGGAGACCCATTTTGGACCTCAGCAGACTCAACCAATTTGTGAAGAAAGAGAAGTTCTGGATGGTCACGCTACAGTCTATACTTCCCTTTCTAGGGAAAGACAATTGGATGTGCTTGATAGATATAAAGGATGCGTGCTACCACATAAAAATGGCCATGCCATCCAGTGATCACCTGTGTTTCTGACTGGGAGCCAATCATTATCAATTTTGAGCCCTGCCCTTTAGTCTCACTACAGCCCCCAGAGTGTTCAAATGCATGGCAGTGGTCACGGCAGACCTGAGGCATCTAAGATTCCAGGTGTTTCCGTACCTAGACGATTGGCTCCTTACCGCCACCACCAGGCATCAACTGATTCAGGCAAGGGATTACACTCTGACACTCTGCAATCACTTAGGCATTCAGTCAACTCAGAAAAGTCTGCCTTGACGCCATTGCAGCATATCATTTTTATAGGGGCAGAGTTAAACACTTCAACTACCACTCTAAGACTTCCAATTGAGAGAGTCTTTCTCCTTCACCAGCATGTTAGCACATCGATATTGAAAGACAGAGCACCAGCCGCAGAAGTTCTAAAAGTATTGGGTTTGATGGCTGCAGCGATCTTGGCCATACCAGTAGCAAGGATGCATATGCGGATTCTTCAATGGCTGTTGTTCACGCAATGGTCTTATCAGGAACTTCCAGTGAATCACAAGATTTTAATTACAAACTCCTGCAAGAGAGATCTCCAGTGTTGGTTGACGTCTCTTCATGTAACCATAGGACGCCCCTTTGTACTACCCCTCCAATAGCCACTGTGACCACAGATGCTTCCCTGATTGGGAGGGCATTTTCAGGGAAAGACTGCCCAAGTCACATTTGCATATCAATGTTCTGGAGTACTTCTGGCGTTGCAGTACTTCCTGGACTCTCTTCCTCTAGGAATGATTGCAGTTCAGACAGACAATATGTCAGTAGCCTGGTACTTGAAAAAGCAAGGCAGAACCAAGTCTTACCCCCTTTGCCAAGAAGTATTCAGAGTTTGGCAGTGGGCTGTTTCCTCCCAGCGCTTTCTGTTGGCAATGCACATCCTGGGGATATCCAACGTGATAGCAGACAAACTAAGCAGGGCAATCTTGTTGCCGCACGAGTGGTCCCTCAAGAAAGAGATTGCGGACAGGGTTTTCCGCAAATGGGGCCAGTCTTGCTGCCATCTTTTTGCCAGCCACATAAACATGAAATGTAGAAGCTACTTTGCCCTGATTACTCCTCTTGGAGAAGCCCCATACACAATTGGCCCCTGGTTCTCCTCTATGCATTTCCTCCTATCCCGTTGATACCCAGATTTCTACAGAAAGCAAAATCTCTGGGAAGGACCATCATTCTTATAGACCATCATTCTTATAGCCCCTCATTGGCCTTGGCAAATTTGGTTCCCATTTCTTCATCATCATCTCTTGAAGGATCCATGGATTCTGGACCCAGTTCTGGACCTTCTGACACATCCATCTAGGGACCTTCATCCCTCTTTGCAGTCACTGAAGCTGACAGCTTGGCTACTCCAGTTCCCCTCATAGCCAGGCTTCATAACTTTTCCAATGAGACAAAACAGATCCTTTTGTCTTCCCATAAGCCGTCCACTAGAAGATTATATCTTAGTAAGTGGAAGAGATTTTCCATATGGGCTTAGAAGCAGAACATTGATCCTTATCAAGCCCCCTTGACGTCCATATTAGAATTCTTGACTATGATCTTTAATAAATGAGCAGCAGCCGCAACAGTTTGGGTTCAGTTTGCTGCTATATCTAACTTTCATCTCAGAGCTGACGGGCTAAAGATAATGTCCCACAAGTTATCCAAGACCTTTCTCAAAGGAACCTTGCACATGAGGCCTCCAGTGAAAACTCCTTATTCTCCTTGGAATTCAAACTTTATGCTGTCTCGTATAATTCTCCCCCCCTTTGAACCAGCATCATCTTGTGACCTCAAATTTTTGTCGTGGAAACCATGTTTCTGGTAGCTATTACTTCTGCCCACAGAGTGTCAGAACTTCAATCCTTATCCATCAGCCCTCCTTATTTGATTTTTCATGCTGATAGAGTATCTCTTAGGACAAACCCCTCCTTTTTGCCCAACGTTTGTTTAGAATCTAATATCAACCAAGTCATTGAGTTACCAGTTTTCTTCCCTAACCATTCCAATAAATTGGAGTATATGCTGCACAAACTTGATATTCACAGACAGCTCAGATTTTATTTGGGCAGAACAAAATATATTAGGAAATCAGACCAGCTCTTTGTGTCTTTCTCTGAAGCCAGAAAAGGTAGACCAGTGGCTAAAACAATGCTTTCTAAATGGTTATCTGATTGTATCACATTTGTTTATTCAGCTGCTAATATGCCCTTACTACACACGATTAAAGCTCACTCAACCAGAGCAGTTTCTACATCTTCTGCATTCCAAGCCAGATTGCCCTTTGATAACATTTGTGCTGCAGCCACTTGGTCTAAACCTCATAATTATATCACTCATTACAAAGTTGATAAGGCCTCCAGGGACAGGGCTTCTTTTGGGTCTACAGTCCTGAGGAATGTACTCCCGTGAGCCACCCGAGATTGATGGTGCTGGGGCACTACCCATCACTGAAGAACGAACAGCGAGACTGAACAACTTCACATTAAGACGTTATGTACTCACCATAATGTTCCATGTGAGTTGTTCATCCCGCCTTCATTCTTACGTCCCTCCCTCCTTCCCCCTCCTGGGTAATAGTTGACCTAGAGGTTGGTCTCATCCAGGTTGCTCAATTCTTCTTCCTCTCCTTGGGAGGATAGCTCAGTTATATGGTTATAGTACACGCAGCAAACAAGATCTGAGGTAATTCTCAGTAGATTATGGGATAAGGGGTTTGGTCTCGAGCTACTGGTAAACCTCAAGCATTGCAAACGGTCGTACCGAAACCGATGGATCGGCTCCGAACCCATCAGTAAAGAATGAAGGCAAGATGAACAACTCAATGGAACATTATGGTGAGTACATAACTTCTTATTTTACCCCACTGCCTTTTTCCTACTAGGAGGAAGTATACCAGAATTGCATATTGGCCACTTTTGAAGGTGATCTTGTGACTGTCCCTCTTTCTGAACAATGTGTTGGCTATACAGACATCTACAATGGCCTCTCCTTCTTTATTCCTGTTGCCCCACCCATGTGCACCTAGACAGTCTTCATATCCTGTTTTGTCTGTCCTAATATGTGCATTCAGGTCACTCATTATCAACAGTAGTTTATGTTGGCCTGCTTTATCTACTAACTGCTGCCTGAATGTATTCTTTCCTCACTATTTTATATATATATATATATATATATATATATATATATATATATATCTGTGTTTTATATATATATATATATATATATATATATATATATGTGTGTGTGTGTGTGTGTGTGTGTGCACGCATAGTTCCACTTCATAATGTCGAAAGCTCATAACATCTAATTACAAAACAGTGAGACCAAATCATCGAAAATTCAAAACATCTAAAACTCATAACATCGAAAACTGCAAAGCAAATGTAAATAATATCCCACACACTTTTTACTACAGTTCTGCAGGGGGGCAAGCCCCCAGCACCCCCCAAGTGGGAGGCTCTGCCACCCTCACACCCCCGTAAATTAAATATACCAACTCTGAGATCACACTACAGTGGGAAAAAGTTAATTTCCTAACCTCACTGTATCGCGATCAGCATAAAGAATGTACACATAATGTCTAAATCACTACCTGTAAGGCCTAAACACACATACAGAGTGGCATAATAAGCACTGTATATAGATTAACAGAATAAACTATAATATTTACATAAAGGTAACAAGGTATTTATATTCAGCAGGTAGTCCTGATTATTTGATCTGCTGTGCTCTCCCACTCAACATCAACTTTGGCTTATACTCTATTATATAATATTTACATGTTTGATGATACACTACTAAATTTTATACATTTTTGATGTTGTGAGATTTGATGTTATGAGTTTTAGATATTTTGAATTTTCGATCATTTGGTCCTGCTGTTTTGCAATTAGAGGTAAGCCGTTGGTTCTTGCACCATCTATGTGGATATATATATATATATATATATATATATAAAATGAGAGAGAGAGAGCTGTATGCATCTACTTCATATACTCAAATTTCCAAAACGTTGAATTTCATAACTTCAAGATGAAATCATCGTAAGCTCATATTTATTTATTTTTATTTTGTTTATTTGACATTTGTTGACCATGTTAGTCCAGCTGTGCCACTAGCCCACTTCTGGTGGAGACCCGAGGAGAAAAGCTCAGAGGTTGTAACGTACATATATTCAAAAACAAGTACAATACATATACAAAAACTAAAAACAGTACATAGTAGTTTTAGTGAAAGAAACAAAATACATGCAAAAATGATAAAATAAAAAACAAGCATAGATTGGACTATACAAAACAGTTTTAAGTTTACAGTTAACAGGGAGAGGACAGCAAACAATTTACATCTTGGAAACAAAACTTGGACTGTGTGCATTGTACAGTTATGATTAAGTCTCAGTAAACAGGGGACAGTGTAGGAGGAGGAAGTCTAAATGAAAGTACTGTTTGAGATTTGGTACCAGTATAGCGGTGGTGCAGCGGTAGCGTTGTTGCCTCACAGCAAGAGGTTCTCCCATTCGATTCTCAGCTGGAGCGCCTTCTGTGTGGAGTCTGCATGTCCTCCCCGTGGTCGAGTGGCATTCGAAAGACGTGTGAATGGCCGTGCCTTCGTTGAAGATTGAGCATCAAGCTGGCACCTGTAAAAAATCTACTGCCAATCATTAGTGGACCAGAGTTCTGTTGTGGCGACCCCTAACCAGGAAAAGCCGAAAGAAGAACAAGAAGAACATAGTGTAGTAATATGAGACCTCAAGTTACATTGTATGTGGATTCACTGTAGATACAGTGGAAAATATGATGTGATTAAATTCCTAAGTAAAGAACAAATATGTCTTAGAAGGAAAATTAAGGTGATTGGGTAGACAGACAAGAGACATAAGGTTGGGAAGAGGTGGAGGCTTTAGGTAGGTTTCTGACATGGACAGTTCCATGAATTATGTAGGAAAAGTTTTAGCTGCTTTTTTAATTGATTGATGTTGGAGGTGTTTTTAATATTAGAA
>NC_056732.1:1060553929-1060566859 GCF_019279795.1 Protopterus annectens
GATGGAGAGAGGGATACTCAAACCTGTATGTTTTGTGTTTTATTCATTCTGATGAAGTTCCATGTTTTAAACTGGAACAAAAGTGCTAAGTTTTGTTGTTCTTCCCATACGTCTGCTAATTTTCTAAACTGATGGTGGTATTCCAAAGGTGTTTGCTGGATATCTGTTTATATCCTTGGTTCATGTTGGTTTGTTCATTATTAGTGTGATTTTCACCGACATGGCTTTTTCAGGTTTTGGAAGAGAAGTGGAAGTCAGTGTTGGTAGTCCTATGTCACTGAGGCTAACCTGTACTAACAGCGATGCTGTTCATGATGTCAATTTGGATATGAACATTTACTCCTTGCTCAGCAAGCTCCAAGTACTGTTGCAGACTTTTAAAGAAGCTTACCATCATTTTAATTATGTCCTGGAGACATTTTGTACATCTGGCAATGGTTTTGGTTTAGATAAAGCTAATGGTTGGAAACTGCCAGGTGAAGGTCTGGCGATGTTGCTGTCTGAAAAGTGAAGTTAATATATCTGAGGTATCACCCAAATCTGATCTGTTTTGAAGTTTGTTGCAGGCTCTGTACAGAATCTTATTTTATTTTGTTTGGTTTCGCTTTAGTTCTGGTTTTATTTGTAATGATGTTGCTGTCTGAAGTGAAGTTAATATATCTGAGGTATAACCCAAACCTGGATTTGTTTTGAAGTTTGTTGCAGGCTCTGTACAGAATTTTTTTGTGCCTGCAATTCAAATGGAGGGGATAGTAGCAGAAGCAACAACCAGGGTTTATTTGAATGTAAGTCCTTGATTTTTAAACTGGAAAAATTGTTAAATATAAATCTTTGGAGGTTGAACATATGTACTTTGAATGCTGCATAGAATTAAATATTTTTCATTGTGATTGTGTTTATAAGTTTCCCAATGGAATTTCTTATGAAGATCAATTATATCAATATCTTATTGTGTTATACATCCAAACTAGTCCTAAACCTATGAACAAGCTTTCATTCACAACAAAATTTTTATGCAGACTCTTAAAAATGAGACTGAACATTTAGATAATTCTATAAATAGCCACAGTTCCTTCACTTTGGTTAAAGGGTTATATATAGATATTGCTGGGAAAATCAGCAAACACACAGACACATTAGTGGCCACTAAAACCAAAAAAACTAAACGGAGATGTCAATGCTTATGGCCTAAATCAAGCTTTTTTGATTAAAACTAGTAGACGTGTCATAAATCAAGGTGTTAATCAACAGTGCATTAAAAGTGTTTCTGTGGGAGAACATGTATTCCAGCTAGATAATGTTACCATCGAGTCTACTGCTACTGCTGCTGCAGGTAATTTAAATAATAGTTTTGGGCTGACCAATGAGGTGAATGACAATGAACACACCACTCTACATTCTACCAAAGTAATGCAACAAACAATTAAGTTAAAGTAGCTGAAGTCACACAGCCTTCTAAATCAATTACATCTCCTTATTTTCGTTTGGGGGTAAGACCCAAAGTGAGTTCTTCAGGAAATTATCAAGCAAACATCAGCAGGAAGAAGAAAGGGAGAAGCAAAGGAAGAGGAATCCGAGTAATAATAACAAAACTGTTAACTTGATTTTTAATTTATCTGATTATTTTCTGAAGAAGAATATGAAGTGTTATCAAAATGTTTTTCATTTGTGCTTCTGAATTGCATTAATTACACTGATTTAATTATTGATTTTTGATGGTATGTAAGAAAATTAAATTTGAAATATGAATCAAGTTAAAGTTAATGAATTTGGTTCAGAAAATATTATGAAACAGCCTAGTGCATTTAATCCTGCCTTAAATCCTATGCTTCAAGCGTTTGTAAAGGCATGTGAAGCTTACTTTGACAAATTACATAAAAATAAAGCTATCAGAAAATGTTTTAATCTTACAGCCTCAGAAAGGTTAGCTTTTAAACCAGCTTAGAAACTACAAGCATTTAAGGTATATGAAGGCTGATAAGGGCTGTGGTGTGGTAGTGATGAATGAAGGAGATTATATAACATGTGTTAGAACTTTTGAGTGATAGATATTTATGAAAAAGTTACTAAAAAGGATGTATTTAACAGTTTTGAATGCACTGATTCTGTTTTGTTTCATTATTTAATCAAAAATACATTGATTATCAAACATTTAAATGTTTCACCATTGATTAGCTTGAAATGGGGAAGATTTTTTGTATACCAAAAATTCACAAAGATTTGGTTAACCCCTCTTTTGGGCCCAATGTGTCAAGTCCTATGCATAAAACCATTACAATATCATATTATTTAGACAAAGCGTTTAATTCCATTGTGCAAAATAATCATTTTTGTATTAAAGATTCTTGGCCTTTTCTTAACCAGTTAAGGAGTTATCAATTTATAGTGACTGAAAAATTACTATGAACTGTAGGCATTGTTTCTTTATATACTAGTATTGATATATGTAATGACATTGAGTTTATGAAATGTTATCTTGGGGAAGTTGTTCATGTTGATCAGCTCTCCATTAAATTATGTCAGACCTTAATGGAATTAATTTTACAAAATAATTACTTTACCTTTTTCAATGGCATTTACCAACAAAAATCAGATGTTGCGATGGGGCCCCTGTAGTCCCTTCATTTACCAATATTGTGCTATGTTGGTGGGAAAAAGTATTTTTGACAATGCACCCTATGTTTAAATTTGTTTATTTTTATCATAGATTTATTGATGATTTATTTTTTTATTTGGATGGGTAGTGTGGATGAATTTGATTTTTTTTAGATGATTTACATCAGACAGTTGTCTGGTTAAAATTTACAAAAAACATTGTGGGGAATACTATTAATTTTTTTAATCTTATGATTTCAATGGATTTGAATAATTGTTTCAACAGTGATATTCACAGGAAGGACACTTTTAGGAATAACTATTTACATTACTTTGGTGTTCAAACAAAATATATGAAACTTAACATATTCGGAGGTCGGTTGATTCAAGCCAGTGGAATCATTAGTAATAATGAATAGTTTGCTAGAGAAGTAGAACGTATTGCTGAAATTTTCCTGGGTAGGGGTTATCCAATACATGAACTGACTAAAATTATAGATGATCTTAAACTTCATCGGACTGACAAATTTCCTGCCATTTTGACACATGGCATTAATTTTAACAATTTGAACAATAATTCAAATAATAATAGGTTAGATAGTAGTATCCCCTGCAATAATAAAAATGCTGATGAGTTTAGTGCAATGCCTATTACTGTTTCAAATGACAGTTTTATTATACGTTAAATTGTAACAGATAATTGGAAAATAATAACAGGAAATACAGAGCTGGTTAAAATTTTTGGAGATGGACCTCAGTTTGTTATGAAGAAATCTTTTAATTTAAAAGGATTGTTAGAATTTCATCCTAGTTCTGACAATAGGTTAGTTGTTAAAAAACAAGGTACTTTTTCATGTGGTCTATGTAAACAATGTACAGTGGATATAAAAAATGTACATACCGCTGTTAAAATGCCAGGTTTTTATGATATAAAAAAATAAGACTACAATAAAGCATTTCAAAACGTTTCCCACCTTTAATGTGACCTATAACCTGCACATTTCAATTGAAAAACAAACAAATCTGGTAGGGGAAAAATATAAGAAATAAAAAAAGTATATTAAACTAATACTGTGTTGAACCACTTTTTGATTTAATTACAGCACTCATTCTTCTTGGGTGCACACCTGCCATCAATTAAAGAGACTCTGATTAACCCCAAATAAAGTTCATCTGTCCTAGTGGGATTTTCCTGACATTTACTCAGTTATCTGCTGCAGCAAAAGCCATGGTTCGCAGAGAGCATACAAAGCATCAAAGGGATCTCGTTGTTGAAAGATATCAATCAGGAGAAGGGCACAAAAAAAATTCCACAGCATTGGATATACCATGGAACACAGTGAAGACAGTCAACAAAGAGTGGAGAAAATATGGGTCAATAGTGACGTTGCAAAGAACTGGACGGCCCTCCAAAAGTGATGAAAAGTCAAGAGAAAAACTGGTCAGGGAGGCTGCCAAAAGACCTACAGCAACACTGAAGGAGCTGCAGGAATTTCTGGCAAGTACTGGTTGTGTAGGACATGTGATAATAATCTCCCGTATTCTCCATATGTCTGGACTGTGGGGTAGGGTTGCAAAATGGAAATCTTTTCTTATACAGAAAAACATCTAGGCCCATCTAAAATTTGCAAAGGAATAAATCATGTATCCCAAAAACACGTGGGAAAATGTGTCATGGTCTGATGAGACCAAGGTTGAACTTTTTGGCCACAATTCCAAAAGGTACGTTTGGTGCAAAAACAACACTTTGCATCACCAAAAGAACACCATCCCCATGGCGAAGCATGGTGGTGGCAATATCATGCTTTGGGGTTGCTTTTCTTCAGCTGGAACTGGGGTTTTAGTCAAGGTGGAGGGAATTATGAACAGTTCCAAACACCAGTCACTTTTGGTTCAAAACCTTCAGGCATCTGCTAGAAAGTTGAAGATGAAGAGGAATTTTACCTTTCAACATGGCACTGACCCCAAGCATACATCCAAATCAGCAAAAGAATGGCTTCAACAGGAGAAAATGAACATTTTGGAATGGCTCAGCCAGAGCCCAGACCTAAATCCACTAGAAAATCTGTGGGGTGACCTGAAGAGGGTTGTGCACAAAAGATGCCCTCACAATCTGACAGATTTGGAGCAGTTTTGCAAGGAAGAGTGGGCAAATATTGCCAAGTCAAGATGTACCATGCTGATAGACTCCTACCCAAGAAGACTGAATGGTGTCATTCAATCAAAAAGTGCTTCAACAAAGTGTGTGTATATATATATATATATATATATATATATATATATATGTGTGTGTGTGTGTGTGCGTGTGTGGATATCTGTATCTATAACTATCTATCTACAGTATATCTATCTATATCTATAGCTGTCTATATATATATATAGATATATATATATATATATATATATAAAGTGCACATCCATATCAGTTGATCAAGTTTTCAGAAACTTGAAATTTATATGGTTGAGACGATATGATCAAAGCTTTTGAATGGAGATCACGGTACAGTGATGATCAGGAAATTTACCCTTTTCTTCACTGTAGTGCAATCTCAGAATTGGAATTTATATTTTGCAGGGAGTGTGGAATGCAGGGGGAGCTACTCTGCCTCCATAATCGTAAAAAAAAGCTGATTTTTTTTTGATATTTGTGTTTTCAGAAAGTCGATCATATGGTGTCATCTGTATGCATTTGAATTTCTGAAAACTTGATCATCCTATGTGTGTGTGTGTGTGTGTGTCTATACATACATACATATATATATATATATATATATATATATATATATATATATATGGTTTATATTAGATCACCGAATGCTTAGGTAAGCGAACAGTGATTAATCGACCCCATATATGCGAAAGCTTACAAAATCCAACTGTCAGAACAGCTATTTTATTTCCAAGGGAAAAAAATCGCTGTTACAACAAGAAAAAAAAAAGAAAGCACATTAAAACATGAGATTAAGTGGGAGGCTTCGCCCCCACATCCCTCAACTCCGGTCCGCTAATGATTGGTAGTTGATTTTTACGTGCCGGGTTACCAGCCCTGAAGCACAACCTTCAATGAAGGTACGCCCATTCACGCATGTCTCCATGCAGAAGACGCTCTAGTTGAGAATCGAACCGGACAGCGTCTTACTGTGAGGCGACAATGCTACCGCAGCACCACCACCGCGGGTTAAAGGCCTTTTGTCAGTACAGTCCAGATTTTCTAGTCAACCATCTGCTTCCCCCTGCCAGCTACATCTGTGGAGAAACTCAAACTGAAAGAAAAAGTAAGAATAGGAAGATAAATCTAAAGGAAAGTCAAAGCAAGACTCCAAAAAGAAGGCTCCAGAAGGTCAGGAAATGTTCTCTTGACCTGTCTTTATCAAAAAAAAAAAGTTAGCTGGATTCAAAGACCCCTTGAATCCATTCTCCATTTCTGCCTTTTCTTTTTTCCTGGGAGCCAATCAGTCTAGAGCTGCATTCACCCTTCTTGCAAGAGAGGTGCCCATTCAGGTCTTCCCTTTTGGTCTCTGTGTCTTGATCCATCCATCTATCAAGGAGTCTCATGGATGCAGAGGGATGCTAAGATGATGTGGAGGTACCTTTTAACACAGATCCAGTAGGGGTCCTCTCAGTGCCATTCCCTCAGGGTGCACTAAGAACAGCACTAACTACCTCTCCATTAATGTCTCCTGTGCCAGCCCATCCTTCAGAACCACAGTCCTTGGGTCCATGCATCCTTAGAGTACTACATTGGCAGTGTCGGTGGATGGATCAGCCCAGATGTTTTTGGATCCATTCCTTCCTCTCAGAGTTTCAGCACTGAACAGCACAGATTCATTCTCATCCTTGGGACTGGGGTGAGTCAGTGTCTGTGAAATTCTTTGTGCTCCAGTGTTGAGAGGTATCTCTTCAGATCTAATCTCTGTCTTGGCTTTTGAGGCTTTTGAAAGGGTACTTGACAGCTCAAGAGAAGGAGTACTTTCAAACTGCTCAGCTCCATCCCTACCCCTGCAGAATGCAGCTTCTGAATCTGTGCCTCCATGTAGACAGGACAGTCAGCTTCAATAAGTCTTAGTGAAACTCACAATTAAAGCTCACAGTCTAACTCCAATCTGTTTCCAGAATCTCCTCCAAGACAGGTTCCCAGGAAATAGACATGTAAGAGGAGACACTTAGATTCCTTACAGGAACCAATTACATATGTCATTTACTTGGATGATGGGGAAGATTCCCCAAGATCCCTTCTTGAAAATGTTACTTTTGGCAATGGAGCAATTGGGGAGAGTTGGTCCACCGGTACACTTTCCCTAGAAGACTCTTTGTTCCTGTAGGCTTTTGGAGCTGGTTCTTCCACAACCTGGGTGGTTCATCCTGCTGACACACTCATTGATTTGGTAGCTGAACAGGGCTGAAGGGATCCTGATGTGGTGGAGCCTATCCAAAAAAAAATGGATAAAATATTAGCTGCATTGAAAGACAGGGCACACTGGAGCAAAGGTCCTCTGAGAGATGCTACAGTTATGGTCACAAAGAAAGAACTCTCACAAGAGAGTACATCTTTTCATCTCCCTAACAGAGAATCAAGGCCATTGGACAGATTCAGAAAACAAACGTATGGTTCAGTGACTTTTAATCTTAGAGCAGTAAACTACCTTGCACATGTGACATGCTTTCAGAGAGACTTCACTAAAGAACTCAGCAATTTCCTTTCAGGTAACTTGTCTTCAGACATCCAAAAATCATTGACTCCCAGCTGTCTACCCTTCAGTCCTTGTTTAATGTATCCATGCATCTGCTATCTAATGCAGCTGATGATATGGTTTGAGCTACAGACACCGGCATAGCCATATGCCACCATGCCTGGATGTCATTGTGTGATTTTGCAGAATGTTTCAAGCATCCTTCCTTAATGTCCTGTTTGATGGCTCCACCTTATTTGGACCTAAGGTTAAGGAAACAGTGACTAGGAGAGAACAGGATGGCAAGACCCAGTCTGACTTTGGAATCCACTTCTCCACCCATCAGTGGACCTTCTCCATGAATCGGAGAGTGGGAAGAAGATGGTTTAGGAAATCACTGGGTTTTAACCAGGATGCTCCTGCAGACGGACCTTCTTGACATAAAGGAGAGGGCAATTTTAATGGACATTGCCCCAAGGGCAGAGATAGACCATAAAACCAAAGATTTCACAGTCCCTTAACTGAGAAATCCTTAAGTGCCCATGAAGGGTTGCCTGACTGCTGCACTCTGGAGGCAGTTAGGGGGCATTTATCCTTACACCCTGAAGCCTGGCAGGCTATCACTTTAGATTCATGGGTGTTCCAACAGTGCCACCCAGTCAAAAGGAATCCATAACAGCAGAAGTCTTTAAGCTGTTGGAAAAAAGAGTAATTCAGCAGGTCGCCCAGACCAGTTAGAATCCAGAGTCTATTCCATGTTCTTTTTAGTTCCAAAAAAGGCAGGATCTAAGGACAATTTTGAAGCTAAATCATCTTAAACTAATTTGTAGAGCAGATAAAATTCTGGATGGTCATGGTTCAGTACATTTTGCCTCTAGTGAGGAAGGATAACTGGATGTGCTCAATACATCTCCAGGCTGTTATCATATCAAGATAAACAAGCAATCCAGGAAGTTTTTCCATTTCTGACTGGCAGTCAACCATTTCCATTTCAGTGCAGTGTGCTTTGGGCTCACCACAGCTCCCCAGGTTTTCACCAAATGCATGGCAGTGATGATAGCCTACCTCAGATTGCAAGGATTCTGGTTGTTCCCATAGCTAGATGATTGGTTCCTCACCAACCTAAGTCCAGCAAAGAGTTCTTTTACTCCAGTTACTTCACAGCTTGGGAGTCACAGTGAATCAAGCAAAGAGTCTGTTGACCCCACTCAAAAGAGTACATTGGATAACAGCTGGAATCAATAAATTAGATAGCCAAACTACTGAAATCCAGAACTTTTTCTCTTCAACAAGTTGCCAGTCTAGTCTTATATCATAAAATTAACAAGAAAAGGAGAGTAATGTTGCTGGAATTTAATTCATCCTCAAGTCTTGGTGAGTACCTTCATGTGGTGGACCCTGTTTTCTCAAAACCTCTTCAAGAACTCGGTGATACGTAGACTGAATTTTATATAGCACACATATCATGGAGAAAGGTAGGTTAAAAATCGAAAAGACAACCGGATACATCACTCACTGGTGCCAGGACTAGACAAAACAATAGTGTAGAATCCTCAAGATACAGAAACATTCTTACAATGAGGTTAAGCCAGGCTCAGGGGGAGGGTGGACCCCCCCTCCCCGCTATAGAAGGAAGTAGTAGTCCACAAAAAAATGACAGACCAAAAAAAGAGCCATAAAGATGATAGAGTGGACTGCTGAGGATAAGGAAGAAATCATTTATTGTTAATATAATACAAGAAGCCCTTAATTTCTAGATAGTAGATATTCAAAAAGATTATGAGAGAATACAGAGTAAAGAAAAATACTTGTGCAAGAAAAATTATCAAAATCTTCAAATGCAAATGGTGTTCATTGGTTCACAGGTAGGTAAAAGGCTATTGGTCCTAGGGTCTATACAAGCCCAGCCAAAAAGGTACCCTGGCTTTTGCCGCCCAAAAAAATTATTTTCCTGTGCCCCTGTCGAGCAGAGCCACAGAGGTGATCCCCGGGGTGAATTTCCTATTTCCCATCTAATCATCAAGATTTTTCTTGAAGAGTGCTAATGAGGAGCTTTGTTTGATATAGTTAGGTAGTTTGTTCCAGAGTATGGGAAGTCTCTAGGACAGGAATCTATCCCTCCAGCAAGTTCTGTTTATTGTGGTGACAAAGTTTAGGTCCCTAGAGCGTGTAGCTCGGAGGGATTGGGAATTCTTTAAGTGGAGCATGTCCAACAGCTCTGGGATTGACATAGCTTTGTATGTTAGGCAGAGATCACCTCTGAGTAGGCGATATTTGACGGAGTAAAGCTGGAGTTTTTTTTAAATGGTCTGCGTAGGGCATCTGTTTGAGGCCGGTAATCCTCTTTGTGAGGTATTTCTCCGGCCTTTCCAGTTGTTGTAGATGTCTTGTGAGGTACATACCAAAAGGGGCATTGTACTCTATAATAGGTCTAATGAGTGACAAGTAGAGGGGAACAATAACCTCTTTTTTTCTGGATGAAAAACCTTTTGTGATGAGGTGTGCCACGTAGAAGAATTTCCTGACTACTGTGGCGATGTGATTATCAAAGGAGAGACTACTGTCCACCTGTGTCCCAAGATTTCTTATCATACTTTCGGTGTTAAGTAGACTACCACCTATGTGGTAGCTCATGGGCACAGAGTTTTTACCAAAGGGGATGACAATGCACTTTTTGGCATTGAGCTTGAGGCCATGGCTTTGACACCAGGCATTTGTCTCAGTGAGGCCCTTTTGTAGGATGTCCACATCGTTAGGAGTTTCAATTATGGCTCCTAGTTTGCAGTCATCTGCGAACTTCATTAGCCAATGACCTTCTGTGTTAGCCTGTACTTCAGAAAAGTAGATACCAAGCAGGAGAGGACCCAGGACTGAACCCTGTGGCACTCCACTTGTCACTGGTCTGAAGTCGGATTTGGAGTCTGCTACTTTCACAGTGTGGGTTCTGTCAGTGAGCCAGTTGGCAACCCATCTTGTGACATAGGGATTTATACCTAGTTTAGTGAGTTTATCTATAATTCCAGTGTGGGGGATGGTATCAAAAGCCTTGGTGAGATCTAGATAGGCTGTGTGAACCACCTTACCCTCCTCTGCGGCTTTGCTGACTGCTTCAAATAAGTAAATCAGGTTTAGGAGACATGATCTGCCTTTTACAAACTCAAACTGGGTGGAGTCCAGAGTTTGGAGATTACCAATGTCTTTGTTTATAAGTTCCACGATGATACGTTCCATGGCCTTGCAGAGCAGGCTCATTAGGCTAATGGGGCAGTAGTTCCTGGGGTCCATGGTGGCTCCCCCTTTGTGGAGTGGGATAACCATCACTGTGTGCCATTCAGTGGGCACAGTGCCTGAGGTGAGGCTATGATTGAACATAGTGCTTAGGTGGGGTGCCAGTTCATTCTGTAGTTTGTGTAGAATGTAGCCTGGGATGTTGTCAGGTCCCATGGATGCTGTGTTCTTGGCTTTGGAGAGTGTGGTTTTTACCTGTGCAGTCGTGATTACAGGAATTTTGCATTATTCTGGTATAGAAATGGGCCCTTTAAGGGGTGGGGGGTAAAGTTAGCACTGAACCTATCTGCAGGATGTTGGCAATATCAGTTGGTTCTGTATATTTAGTGCCATTGTGCTGTAACTCAGAGCAGATCTGAGTGTTGCCATTGAGATTCTTGACATAGCTATAGAATGCTTTGTGGTTGTCTTTAGAATCAGTGGCGATTTTTTTTTCACAACTAGCTTTGGAGGATTTTATGAGGGATCTCAGCTTCTTACTGAGGCTGACCATGGAGTTCTTCCAGTCATGAGATTTTACTCTTTTTTGCAACAGTTTCTTTCTTCTGTTGTAGAGTTTGTTTATGGCAGGGGACCACCAGATTGGCTTCCTTTTTTTTGGAGGATAGCATCTTGGTTCTGTTAGGGATAGCACAATCCATGCACTCGTGTAAGTGCTTATAAATTGCATTTGTGTAGGATTCAGCAGTAGTACCTCTATTGTCCGTCTGCATGGGTGTCATGAAGTTTGCCACTTCTGTCTTAAGAAGCTTGAAGTTGGCTTTGGAAAAAATTTTTACAGTGGTTTCCCTAATGGGGCGTGGGGGCAGGATGTGGATGTCTAGGCTGATTAGCTTGTGGTCGAATCTGACCAGTGAGGAATTGACCTCTGGTGTGGAACACCAGTCGCCCATGTTGGTAATGACCAGGTCTAGCATATTGCTGCCTCTGGTGGGAGTGTGGATAAGCTGATCCAAGGCATTGGAATTTATGAATTCCAGAAAACGTTGAGCAAAAGAGTTGGTACATGAGTAGTTTTCACAGTTAATGTTGGGGTAGTTGAAATCGCCCATTATTAGGGTGTTGGGTTGTACCCTAATATTTGTCAGTGTATCAAGAAATGAGGAATGGGAATCCTGGGGCATGGTGGGGGATCTGTAGCAAGTTAGAATTTGGATTACGGTCTTGCCCAGAGTTAGTTGCACTTGGATAATCTCAGATGCATTATGTTGAGCAACTTGCCTGGAGGTGTGGATATCCTTAATGAATATGGACACACCTCCACCTTTAGTGTTTTGGTCCAGGTTAGGTGGCCGAAAAGTGTGGTATGAATTATAACCTGCTAATGCAGGGGTACTCTCTGAAGTCTTGAACCAGTTCTCTGTCACTGTACAGATGTCGATGTTCTCCATTTTAAGGAGTGCCTCAAGGGAACACATTTTGAGGTTTAGACTTCTAGCATTGAGTAGCATTACCCTCAGATTTTGCTTGCTTGTACCTGTTATGGTGGTAAATTTGTCATTTGAACCTTGCCTAAAAAAGGCACTATAGGAGTAGCAAGAGCCTTAGCCAGTATCCGGAATCCCAAGGTTCATAGGTTCATAGGTTGGTACTAGGCTATCGGCCCTAGGGCCTATACATGCCTAGCCATAACAATTCCCTGGATATTTCTTCCCACAATATTTACTTCCCTGGACCCCTGTCTAGCAGGGCTACTGACATGCTCCCCAGGGTGAATTTCCTATCTTCCATCCAATCGTCAAGGTTCCTTTTAAAGAGGGCCAAGGAGGTGTTCTGCTTGACATATATGGGCAGTCTATTCCAGAGTATGGGGAGTCTCTGGGTCAGGAACCCATCCCTCCAGCATGTTTTGTTTATTGTGATGACAAGGTTTAGATCCCTGGAGAATGTGGCTCTGAGGGACTGGGATTTCTTTAAGTGGAACATGTACAACAGCTCAGGGTTTGACATGGCCTTGTATGTTAAGCAGAGATTTCCTCTGAGTAGACGATATGTCACAGAGCATAGCTGGAGTTTTTTTAGATGGTCAGTATAGGGTATCTGCTTTAGCCCTGTAATTCTTTTAGTGAAGTATTTCTGCGGCCTTTCCAGCTGTTGCAGATGTCTTGTGAGGTACATACAAACAGGGTGTTGTACTCTATAATGGGTCTAATGAGGGATAAGTACAGTGGGACAATGACTTCCTTTTTTCTGGATGAAAAGCCCTTCGTGATGAGGTGTGCCACATAAAAGGATTTCCTGACTGTTGTGGCGATATGGTTATCGAAGGTGAGACTACTGTCCACTTGTGTCCCAAAGTCTCTCATCATACTTTTGGTGTTTAGTGTACTGCCACCTATGTGGTAATTCATGGACACATATTTTTTCCCGAAGGGGA
>NC_056732.1:1060617187-1060659687 GCF_019279795.1 Protopterus annectens
TACTGCATTCCGCTGCGTGCTTGCAGTTCAGAATCTACTTATTCGGGTTAAAACGCACGTACACCCGCGCAAACATTGTTACACGTCTGCCAACAGCCTGCAACATACTCAGCCTGCCCTACACATGCGCACACCCGCGCAAACAGTGTTAAACATCTCCCAACATGCTCCCACATGCTCAATCTGCCTTACACTCGTGCACACTGCCCTACTCCCGCTTCATGGCGCGCACACGTGTGCATGCACACCCAGCAAGAAACTTTGGTATAAGTAACAGTGTACACCTTCCATTTCTTGACTTTCCATGACTTATCTAGTGGCACACCTCTTTCCATGATCTGTGCCTGTCATCTGTCATGTTACACTGGCCTCCAATGAACTGCATTTCTTTCTACCATTCCCCCCTGTGATGTCACCTATCTCCTACTCTATTCCTCCCCCTTATGTATCTCTTACACTACTCAGACTGTGCTCATTTGCTATGTGACTGTGAGATTCAGTATCCGTACCCTCATTTACATGTTTAGTTACATGTCTTAGACTCAGCTTCCCCCCTTAGCAACCACTACACGGTGGCCATGTTGTTTTTGGTCTGCTGGTCCCTGCATTGTCATTCCATGTATTGCATGAAACCCACATTTGTGGGTTTATAACCTTCTTTTTTATGTTTTTATACAGCACAGCCCGTTTTATTATTTTGGCATTAGGTTATATTGCCAATGACCACATATTTGGCCATTGGCATGCTGCCTGAGTCATATGCAACCTTTTTTTGGAGCTGACATGGCTCCGTTGTGGAATTTGCAGAAATGTACTCAGTTGTCAACTGAGTACATTTCTGCAGCTAAAACATCTCCTACACGGACTGGTTTCTGCTTCGTGGATCGCTAATATACCTCATTTGCATACCTTTTGTATGCAAGTGAGGTATTTAGCATGTCCACACCCAGTCCGTGTAAGAGACGTTTTAGCTGGTCTCTTACACGGAGCTTAGGGCTGTTCCTGGATCGCGAGGCTTGCATGGAGTGTTGCACGTCTCTTACACTCCATGCAAGCCTTCGTGAATCCTGCCCATAGTCTTTATAATTCTGGAATTTTATAGCTTGCTTTTTCTTTTTGTATTATGAGTAATACCACTGGCCAATGGAACACTTGATGCTTAATTTGATTAGGAGAAACACAGTGTACCTTTTGTTGTTCCTTTTGTGCCAATTTTAATCAAACAACACACAGAAAGAGCTGTGAGAAAATGCAACATTATTTAATGAAGCAGACCTTATCTGCAAAAATGAATTGCACTATAAGATCCTGTGTGTAATGGTTTTGGGTATGAATGGAGTGGCAAGTGGACCTCTGTGAGACTGACAAACCTGATGTGATACAGGGGCTTGCTGCAGTGTAATACTGCTGCAAAGTGCAATTCAGCTGTGTGGACCTGTGTGGGAAAAGCTTGCTTGATATGATGTGGGGGCTTGCAGTGCAACTTTTAGAAGCTCGCAGACTAAGAAGTCATTTGAATGAGAGAAATTTAAACTCCCAAGCAGCAAGCTACATGAAAGCCTGGTGATGCAGACCAATATACCATTACATGCTTGCTTGTTTTGTATTGAGTCACTCCATACTAGTTTCAAGGTAGCCTAACTTGGGGGAGGGGGTGGCAAAATGAACGACTGCCTTGGTGTCAGCTCATCACAGTGTGGGGCAGCATGGATGACTGTGGAGAGGTAGCATTGTGAGATTGTTTGAGTAAAAATTAAAACAAAATGGCTGCACCCCTAACTAGGAGTACAGAATATGGAAAGCACCCCTGCATTACCAGGCTATAATTCATACCACACCTTTCAGCCACTGAACCTGGGCCGAAACACTAAAGGCAGAGGGGTGTCCATATTCATAAAGGATATGCACACCTCCAGGCTAGTTGCTCAGCATAATGCATCCAAGATTATCCAAGTGCAACTAACTCTGGGCAAGACCGCAATCCAAATTGTAGCTTGCTACAGATCCCCCACCATGACCCAGGATTCCCACTCCTCATTTCTTGATACACTGGAAAATATTAGGGTACAACTTAACATCCTAATAACAGTGATTTCAACTACCCCACCATTAACTGGGAAAACTACTCATGTACAAACTCTTTTGCTCAACGCTTTCTGGAATTCATAAATCAGAATGCCTTGGATCAACTTATCCACACTCCCACCAGGGGCAGCAATATCCTAGACCTGGTCATTACCAACATGGGCAACTGTTGTTCCACACCAGAGGTCAATTCCCCGTTGGTCAGATCTGTCCACAAGCAAATCACCGTAGGCATCCACATCCTGCCCCCACCCCCCATTAGGGAAACCACTGTAAAAAATTTCTCCCAAGCCAACTTTACGCTTTTTAAGACAGAAGTGGCAAACTTCACAACACCCATACAGATGGACAACAGAGGTAGAATTGCTGAATCCTACACAAATGCACTTTATAAGCACTTACACGAGTGCATGGATCGTGCAATCCCTAACAGAACAAAGATGCTATCCTCCAAAAAAAGGAAGCTAATCTGGTGGTCCCCTGCTATAAACAAACTCTACAACAGAAGAAAGAAACTGTTGCAAAAAAGAGTAAAATCCCATGATTGGAGGAACTCCTTGGTCAGCCTCAGTAAAAAGCTGAGATCCCTCATAAAATCCTCCAAAGCTAATTACGAAAACAAAATCACCACTGATTCTAAAGACAAACACAAAGCATTCTATAGCTATGTCAAGAATCTCAGTGGCAACACTCAGATCTGCTCTGAGTTACAGCACAATGGCACTAAATATACAGAACCAACTGATATTGCCAACATCCTGGCAGATAGGTTTAGTGCTAACTTTACCCTCTTCTCACCCCCTAAAGGGCCCATCTCTATACCAGAAAAATGCAAAGTTCCTGTAATCACGGCTGCACAGGTCAAAACCACACTCTCCTGAGCAAAGAACACAGCCTCCATGGGACCTGGCAACATCCCCGGCTGCATTCTACACAAACTACAGAATGAACTGGTATTCCACCTAAGTACCATGTTCAATCATAGCCCCACCTCAGGCTTTGTGCCCACTGAATGGTGCAGAGCAACGGTTATCCCACCCCACAAAGGGGGAGCCACCATGGACCCTGGGAACTACTGCCCCATTAGCCTGATGAGCCTGGTCTGCAAAGCTATGGAATGTATCATCATGGAACTTATAAACAATGACATTGGTAATCTCCAAACTCTGGACTTCACCCAGTTCTGGTTTATAAAAGGCAGATCATGTCTCCTAAACCTGATAGACTTCTTTGAAGTGGTCACCAAAGCTTTAGATGAGGGTAAGGTGGTTCACACAGCCTATCTAGATCTCGCCAAGGCTTTTGACACCATTCCCCACTCTGGAATTATAGACAAATTCATTAAACTAGGTATAAATCCCTATGTCACAAGATGGGTTGCCAGCTGGCTCACTGACAGAACCCACACTGTGAAAGTAGCAGACTCCAAATCCGACTTCAGACCAGTGACAAGTGGAGTACCACAGGGTTCAGTCCTGGGTCCTCTCCTGTTTGGTATCTACTTCTCAGAAGTACAGGCTAACACAGACGGTCTTTGGCTAATGAAGTTTGTCGATGACTGTAAACTAGGAGCTATAATCAAAACTCGTAACAATGTGGACATCCTACAAAAGGGCCTCACTGAGACAGATGCCTGGTGTCAAAGTCATGGCCTCAAGCTCAATGCCAAAAAGTGTATTGTCATCCCATTTGGTAAAAACTCTGTACCCATGAACCACCACATAGGCGGTAGTCTACTTAACACTGAAAATGTGATGAGACCTTGGGACACAGGTGGACAGTAGTCTCTCCTTTGATAATCACATTGCCACAGTAGTCAGGAAATCCTTCTATGTGGCACACCTCATCACAAAAGGTTTCTCATCCAGGAAAAAGGATGTCATTGTTTGACTCTACTCATCACTCATTAGACCCATTATAGAGTGCAACACCCCTTTTGGTAGGTACCTCACAAGACATCTACTTTAACTAGAAAGGCCACAGAAACACCTCACAAAGAGGATTGCTGGCCTCAAACAGATGCCCTATGCAGACTGTCTCAAAAAATTCCAACTTTACTCCGTCACATATCGCCTACTCAGAGGTGATCTCTGCCTAACATACAAAGCTATGTTAAACCCAGAGCTGTTGGACATGCTCCACTTAAAGAAATCCCAATCCCTCCGAGTTGTATGCTCTAGGGACCTAAACCTTGTCACCACAATAAACAGAACATGCTGGAGGGATAGATTCCTGTCCCAGAGACTTCCCATACTCTAGAACAAACTACCTGCCTATATCAAACAAAGCTCCTCATTAGCACTCTTCAAGAAAAATCTTGATGACTGGATGGGAGATAGGAAATTCACCACGGGGATCACTTCTGTGGCTCTTCTCAACAAGGGCACAGGAAAATAATTTTCTTGGGTGGCGAAAGCCAGGGTACCTTTTTGACTAGGCTTATGTAGGCCCTAGGGCCAATAGCCTAGTACCTACATATGAACCTATGAACCTATTTATGTGTATACTCTTTTGGAACATATAATGCTTGATTCCAAAAGACTTGCTCCACTGTAAGTGACTTGCTCTGGTGTAAGCCTGCTTTATGTATAGGTCAGATACGTCTTACACCATAGGTTCATAAGTTCATAGGTAGTTACTAGGCTATCAGCCCTAGGGCCTATATAAGCATAGCCAAAAAGTTCCCTGTCTTTCGCTACCCAAGAAGGTTATTTACCTGCGCCTCTGTTCAGCAGAGCCACAGAGGTGATCCCCGGGGTGAATTTCCTATTTCCCATCCAATTGTCTAGATTCCTCTTAAAGAGGGCTAATGAGGGGCTTTGCTTGATATGAATGGGTAGTCTGTTACAGAGTATGGAAAGTCTCTGGGACAGGAATCTATCCCTCCAGCATGTTCTGTTTATTGTGGTGGCAAGGTTTAGGTCCATAGAACATGTGGCACAGAGATAATGGGGTTTCTTTAAGTGTAGCATGTCCATCAAAACTGGGTTTGACATGGCTTTGTATGTTAGGTAGAGGTCGCCTCTGAGTAGGCAATAGGCAATGGAGTAGAGCTGGAGTTTTTTGAGGCGGTCTGCATATGCCATCTGTTTGAGGCTGGTAATCCTCTTAGTGAGGTATTTCTGTGGCCTTTCTAGTTGTTGCAGATGTCTTGCAAGGTACATGCCAAATCGGGCGTTGTACTCTATGATGAGTCTGATGAGGGATGAGTAGAGAGGAACAATTACCTCTTTTTATCTGGAGGAGAACCCTTTAGTGATGAGGTGTACCATGTTGAAGGATTTCCTGACTACTGTGGTGATGTGATTGTCAAAGGAGAGACAAGTGTCCATCTGTGTCCCAAGGTCTCCTATCACGCTTTTGGTGTTAAGTAGGCTACTGCCTATGTGGTAGTTCATGGGTTTCAGTGTTTTTGCCAAAGGGGATGACAATACACTTTTTGGCATTCAGCTTGAGGCCATGACTTTGACACCATGCATCAGTCTCAGTGAGACGCCTTTGTAGAATGTCCACATCATTAGGTGATTCTATTATGGCTCCCAGTTTGCAGTCATCTGCAAACTTTGTTAGCCAAAGACCTGCTGTATTAGCTTGGACATCTGAGTAATAGATGCCAAACAGGAGAGGACCCAAGACTGAACCATGTGGTACTTCGCTTGTCACTGGTTTGAAGTCAGATTTGGAGTCGGCTACTTTCACTGTGTGGGTTCTATCAGTGAGCCAGTTGGCCACCCATCTTATGACATAGGGCTTTATGCCCAGTCTAGTGAGTTTATCTATAAATCCAAAGTTGGGGATGGTGTCGAAAGCCTTGGCGAGGTCAAGATAGGCTGTGTGTAGCACCTTACCCTCGTCCATGACTCTGGTATCTGCTTCAAAAGAGTCAATCAAGTTTAGGAGACATGATCTTCCTTTTACAAATCCAAATTGAGTGGGGTCCAGCATTTGCAGGTTACCTATGTCTTTGTTTATAAGTTCCATGATGATACATTCCATGGCCTTGTAGACCAAGCTCATCAGGTTAATGGGGCTGTAGTTCCTGGGATCCGTGATGGCGCCCCCTTTGTGGAATGGGATAACCATCATTGTGCACCATTCAGTAGGCACAAAGCCTGAGGTGAGGCTATGATTGAACATGGTACTAAGATCGCCAGTTCGTTCTGTACTTCATGCAGAATGCAGCCTAGGATGCTGTCTGGTCCCATGGATGCTGTGTGTTTGATTTTGGAGAGTGCTGTCTTAACTTTTGCATCCATGATTACAAGGGCTATGCATTCTTCCGGTATAGGGATGGGCCCTTTGGGTGGTGGGTAAAGTTTGCACTGAACCTATCTGTCAGGATGTTCACAATATCAGTTGGTTCTTTACATCTAATGATGTTGTTCTGTAGCTCAGAGCAGATCTGAATGTTGCCATTGAGATTCTTGACATAGCTGTAGAATGCATTTTGATTGTCTTTAGAATTAGTGGCAATTTTATTTTTGTAGCTAGCTTTGGAGGATTTTATGAGGGATCTCAGCTTCTTACTGAGGGTGACCAGGGAGTTCTTGCAATCAGGAGATTTTACTCTTTTTTGCAATAGCTTCTTCCTTCTCTTGTAGAGTTTGTTTATGGCAGGGGACCACAAGATTGGCTACCTTTTTTGGAGGATAGCATCTTGGTTCTGTTGGGGATGGCATGATCTATGCACAGGTGTATGTTTATACAGTGCATTTGTATAGGATTCAGCAGTCGTACCTCTATTATCCGTCTGCACAGCTGTAGTGAAGTTTGCCACTTATGTCTTAAAAAGTGTGGCGTTGGCTTTGGAGAAGTTTTTTACAGTGGTTTCCTTAATGGGGGGGTGGAGGTGGAATATTTATGTCTAGGGTGATTAGCTTATGGTGGGATCTAACCAGTGAGGAATTGACCTCTGGAGTGGAACATTGGTTACCCAAGTTGGTAATGACCAGGTCCAGGACATTGCTGCCCCTGGTGGGGTTACAGACAAGATGATCCAGGGTGTTGGAATTCATGAATTCCAGAAAGCGTTGAGCTAATGAGTAAGTACTTGAGTAGTTTTTCCAGTTGATGGAGGGGTAGTTGAAATCTCCCATTATTAGGGTATTGGGCTGTACCTTAATATTATTCAGTATATCAAGGAACGTGGAGTGGGCATCCTGGGGCATGGTGGGGGATCTGTAGCAAGTACAACCTGGATTGTAGTCTTGCCCAGTGTTAGTTGCATTTGGATAATTTCGGATACATTATGTTGAGCAACTAGCCTGGAGATGTGGATATCTTTAATAAATATGGACACTCCTCCTTTAGTGTGTCAGCCCAGGTTAGGTGGTCAAAAAGTGTGGTATGAATTATAGCCTGCTAATGCAGGGGTGCTCTCTGCAGCATTGAACCAAATCTCTGTTACTGTACAGATGTCAATGTTCTCCATATTGAGGAGTGCTTTGAGTGAATGCATTTTAAGGTTTAGACTTCTAGCATTGAGTAGCATTACCCTCAGTTTTTGCTTGCTTGTACCTGCTATGGTGGTGGGTTTGTCGTTTGAACCTTGCCTAAAAAAGGCACTATAGGGGTGGCAAGTGTCTTGGCCAGTATCCGGTATCCCAGGGGTGACAGATGCAGGCCATCTCTGGCAAAACATAGAGGTCTGTCAATCATGTTGTCCCAGGCAGACAGATACTGGATCCCCTTTGAATGACACCAGAAGCTTAGCCAATTGTTGAAGTCAGTCATTTTGTCCTTGTACTGTGGTATCATTCTAGGAAATGGCAGGATGCTACTCAGAGCTAGAGTCATACTTGCCTTGGCTACATGATCTGAGAACTCTTCCATGTCTCTTTTCATGTAGTCCAGGGAGGTTCATCTCAGGTCATTCACACCAACATTGACAAAGACAGAGTCATATTTGTACTTGTGGAGTGACCTGAGTACATGCATTATGTGGTGGATCCTGGCACCCGACAGGCAGCTGACAGTAACTTTCTCCTTGTTTAGCCTGGTGAGTGGGACATCAGTATGCCTGACTATAGAGTTGCCTATGACAAGTGTGTTGGGTACGTTGTTTTGCCTTAAGGGCTGAGGTTCAGTGGCACACTGATTTTGTGGTCTATGTGTCATATGTGTAGTGGGGGGGTGATGGTTGCTTGTATTTCTGCTTTGGAGGTCTCTGTTGTTTGGGCTGATTTTTATTGAGAGTCTCCGGGAATGTAGGTGTGTGTTTTGTGTTACTATGTGTAGGTTTAGTTGGTGTACGATTTGATGGATTATGTGTTGAGTATGGTTTGGTGTAAGTGTTTACCTTCTCCTCTTGATGATCTAGTCAAGTCTTGGCTGGAGAGAGCTTGGCTTCTAGTTTGGTTATATAATTGCATCTCTCACAGGTTGTAGTGTTGGGTGGTAGGAAGAGAGAGTTGTCTGAGGCAATTGTTACATTGCTTCAAGATGCCCATATTCATCAGGTGGACAGGAGAAAACACTGGGAGCTGACCCTTAGACATGCCTAGCTAGGTGCTCTTTAAGTACTAAAAAACTTTTTTCCTCCTGACAAGTGAGGAAAGTTGAGAGCTTCAGTAGTTTGTAATGTTAGTGCTTGCAATGAGTTTTGAACAACTGCTGAGCACAAGGATGCTGTTTTGAATGCTAAAACTACAAGACTGGCCTGTTCTAAGGGAGAATTTGAAGAGTAGACTTTTTGGCACCAGGAATAGTTTAACCCTAGTTAAACGGCACTGTGCGATGCACAACACCGCTCAAACACGGGTTTTAAACAGAAAGATGAAAGGGAAAGAAATAGCCCAAAATGGCCAATAAAACTACAGTGTTTGAGCTGAAACCACTCCTCCAATGACAGATAGGCTGTTCCAAAGCTCACCACTCTCACTGATGAACAGAGAAGCTCCCTCTATCTTAGAAAGGTCTGGGCATCATAAGAACTTTCAAACAGCCCAGAATTCAGCAAGATCTGTAAACCAGACTTTACTAGCTCTAGAAAGGTGGGAAACAGCCTTTGTAAATGATTTACCAGAGTAAATCACTTACACCAAGAGCAAGTCTTTTGGAATCTGTCTCAGAGTTAGCAAGAAATGAATATTTATTACATTTTAATGTGTCTCAGTACATTACTTACTTGTGTTTTTTTTCCCTCTATTTTTATGTAAGTAAAGCAATATAAAGCAATAAAAAACATATTGCACTACATTACAAGTACATTAATTTTATATACATACATATATATTCCCTTTTTCTGCCCATCAGTCAGTCTTTCTCTCTCTCTCTCTCTCTGTATGTATATATATATATATATATATATATATATATATATATATATATATATATATATATATATATATATATAAAATGTATATAATGTTTATGTGCATGTGTGTGTATGAGTGCCATGTTATGTATGTGTATAATGGCCTGCAATCAAAATATTCATTCTTTACATCCCACAGTTGATATGATCAAACACAAGCTCCCAAATTTCTCCATTGTTATTATTAGTGGTAGCAGTAGTAGTAGCAATTTTTCTTCAAAGGGTTTGTGTTTTGTACTGCCTTATAGAAGGGTAATACTACCCAAATCACATTTATATGGGAATGGACCAAATCACTTAGGGATATAAAATGCATTTTTTATTTGTTTTGTTGATTTGTTTAGTCCCACTAAGTATAGCCAGTTTTCAGGGGAGACCTGAGATGATAGTCATACTGATTTGGGGATTCTCCTAGAAAGATGATGAAAGAGGTGAGTTGAGTGTTGAAGCAGAAGCTTGAGAGTTCATGGATCTATTTATATAAATGCAAATGCCAGTAATGTCAGGATATATGCTAGAAGCAAGCATTGTCAAAAAATAGAGTGACATGGAAACCATAGAAAATGGAAGCAGAGGCCAAGATAATGTACTCTACAGGGTTAATTGAGTGAAGGAGTCTGGAGGTAGATGAAACACAATAAATGGCTACTGAAGATGGTGAAGGCACTCCAGCAAGTTTTGGAGGCCTTCATAAAACCGCTTTAATTGCACTATGATCTGAAATAGTTTAAGGTATTTTGCATCAGAATGGATTGAGTTCTGGAGAAGCTGTTTAGGTAGAAAGAATTGTGTTCTTTTCATGTAATAACTTGGTGTGAATTAAATTCAATTAAAGCTTATAAAAAGAATCTGAAATAAGTTTCCTTATACAAAAAAAATGTTTGTGAAGCTGTAGGATTTGTAACCAGATATTGTCTTCTTTCATGGTGATGCCTGATAAAATTGCTTTGAAAATGACATTTTAAAATTTTAAGCTTATGGTCTGAATGAAATGTCAACAATTAAAGGAATGTAAGACAATGTGCTGCTTAGAATTAATACCAGTATCACAACATTTAGTAAATAGTGTGGCAGTAATAGTGATTATGAAAGAGTGGGCATAAATAATTTAGTGATTTGGTTGCAACAGAAGCTGTAACACGTTATCTGATCCAAAGCCTGTAATGAATTTGTTTGGAATATAAAAATGCATTTGGAAGGTTACTGCTAAACTTTGGACTAACAACCAGAAAAACACGGCATTTGACACATTTGTTTTACATGTGAAGAACAGGATACATTTTTATTTTATTTACTTAAAACATTTTCTTTGCTGACCACTATAAAATGTGGTCCAAAATGTTATGCAACTTATTACTTTAATCAAGTAAAGCATTTATTTGTAATTGGATTGGTCATATCAGTGCAACCTGTATGGTAGAAATTCAAAATATCTTTTGTGAGGAAAGGGCTATAGCTTTAGAAACAGTAATGAACCACAATTTAAAGAAATAAAACATTATGATACATAAAAAAATATAGAAGAACATCAATCAGGATTTGATTTAAAGTTTATGTTGCAATACATGAAGACAAAGACCAGGATGTAACATAAAAAAATAGAGACGTTAGAAGAAGAGAATAGTCAGGTGCAGCAATCTGAAGATATATTAAACAAACAAAAAGAGTGTGGAGGACAGTCAAATAAAGAAATACAGAGAAAATGGAGGGATTTTCTTCAGAGCATCTGAAGGCAGGAAACAAGGCAAGTAAGAATCCAACATTCTGACACTAATGGAACACTCTTTTTTAAGTGTTAATTACTTCATAAATGACCTGCGAAAGGAATGTGTTACACAGGAACAAAGAAAAAATCATCAGCACTTAAACACTTCTAATTATCATATTATTTAGATCTGACATTCCATTAACCCAGCACTGCACATATTAAGCAAAGATAAATGAATAAAGTAAAATTCTAAAATTCTTAACATGCTTATAATTTAATGACATTCTCTTACACAAAGTACTTAACATGTATACAAACATTTTGAAGTTTAGTTAAATGAAGTATATTAACATTTTCACTGTAAATACAGTAAAACAGTAAAACTAACCACTTATATTCCTTATGAAACATTTTAGTTTAAAATATAAACACATACTTACATATCTTTTGAAGCTTAAAGTCAAATACAAATCTATTACTTAAAGAGTAAATATATTGGTTCAGAAAATAAAAGTCCTACAATCAGAGAATAAATGTCACTTATTTTTAAGCATTCTTAAATGTAGAAGTAGTTTTCAATCAATTCAGTTCATTATGTCTCTTAGGTTCATAGGTTGATACTAGGCTATCTGCCCTAGGGCATTTATAAGCCTAGCCAGAGTGTGTTTGGCTTTCACCTCCCTTTTAGATTAGTTGACTGTTCCTCCGTATAGTAGGTCACAGAAGATAGCCCTTTTAAGGTTAGTTTACTGTGCCTCTGTCTAGTAGGGACACAGAAGAGATCTCAGGGGTAAACCTACGATCTCCCATCCACTCGTCAAGATTTCTCTTGGAAGAGGGTCATTGAGGGGCTCTGCCCAACATGGATTGGGATTTTGTTCCAGAGTGAGGGGAGCCTCTGGGATATGAATCTGTCCCTCCAGCATGTCCTATTTATTTCTGTGCTGAGGTTTAAGTCCCTGGAGTGTGTAGCTCTAAGGGATTTGGATTTCCTGAGGTGGAGCATGTCCATTAATTCTGGTTTGGACATGGCTTTATACATCAGGCACAGATTGCCTCTGAGTAGGCAGTAAGCAACTGAGTAGAGCTGGAGTTTCTTTAGCCTAACTGCATAGGACATCTGTTTGTGTCCCTTGATCCTCTTGGTGAGGTACTTTTGGGGTCTTTCCAGTTGCTGCAGGTGGGGCATTGTATTCAATTATGGGCCTGATGAGTGATGAGTAGAGGGGCACAATGACCTCTCTTGATCTAGATGTGAACCCTTTTGTGATAAGGTGGGCTATATAGAAGGTCTTTCTAACTACTTTGGCAACGTGATTGTCAAAGGAGAGATTGCTATCTACTTGGGTCCCCAAATCCCTAATTACTTCTTCCATACTTAATGGATTACCACCTATGTGGTAATTTGTGGCCACTTTGTTTTTCCCAAAGGGGATGACTATGCACTTTTTGGCATTTAGCTTTAGGCCATGGCTCTGGCACCAGTTATCCATCTCTGTGAGACCCTTTTGGAGGATGCTTGTGTCAGTCGGTGAGTCGATTATGGCACCCAGTTTGCAGTCATCTGCGAACTTGGTCAGCCATAGTCCTCCCGTGTTAGCCTGTACCTCAGAGAAATATATACCGAACAAGAGAGGTCCTAGGACTGAGCCTTGTGGGGCACCACTTGTAACTGGTTTAGAGTCTGACATGACACCTGCAATTCTGACCATGTGGGTTCTATCCCTGAGCCAGTTTGCAACCCATCTTGCGACATAGGGGTTGATATTTAAGCTGGTGAGCTTATTTATGATGCCCGAGTGGGGTATTGTGTTGAAGGCTTTTGCGAGGTCCAGGTATTCTGTGTGGACTACCTTCCCTTCATCTATGGCCTTGGTGACTGTTTCAAAGAAGTTGACCGGGTTCAAGAGGCAAGATCTGCCCTTAACAAAGCCGAATTGGGTAGGATCCAGTATTTGGAGGTTCCCAATGTCTTTGTTTATTAGTTCCATGATGATACGCTCCATAGCTTTGCAGACCAGGCTAGTCAGGCTTATAGGGCGATAGTTTCCGGGGTCCGTTGTGGCACCACCTTTGTGGAGTAGGACCACTGTTGCTGTATGCCATTCCTTGGGTACATATCCTGTAGTAAGGCTGAGATTGAACAGTGACTTTATGTGAGGGTTCAGTTCTTCTTGGAGCTCATGTAAGATGCAGCCTGGGACAGGAGATATACTGTTCCAATCCATTTCTTCAGTATTATTAAGGATTTTATTTTTGCTGGCAAAAGTGGATGCCTACTCCAGTGTGTCAAATATTTTAGTTCCTTCAGAAAAATAATTTGATCTTTCCAGGAAACACCAAAGTAGCTTTAATGTTGTTCTTTTTAAATTCCTTAATCAATGGTAAGCAGGATTTTCTTTTATTCATTACTTTACTGGAATAATCATTGTCAAGCCTAACTACATGTTCGCCTATTTTAATAGGTGGGCAGGACCATGCTGTTTTTAATATTTTATTTTTTCTAAGCTAGACATAAACTTAACTATAACTAAACATGGTGGTAAGTTTTCCTTCTTTGAATATGCTCTCAGGGATCTATGTCCCCCTTTCAATTCCAAAAGATAAAGTTTCAGGTAGATTTAATGTTTTATGTAGCCAAGTTGTTAAGAAGTGTATTATATTGTCTCTCTCATACCTTTCAGATATACCAAAAATGCTAATGTTATTTTGTCTCAAGCTATTTTCTAAATCATCAACTTTATCTATGAGCCAGTTATTTTATTTAAAAAAAATCAGTCTAAGACTCACCTTCAGTTATTATCCCTTCATGATCATTTAAAGCTTCTTTCATACTGCTGATTTGTGCACTTTGTTGTTTCATAAGAATTTCTAAATGTCCCATCTTCTTTCTGGTCTCTTCTTTGAAAATTTCTATTTTGGTATTCATTTTGTCCACATGTAACACATCATGCATAATAGATATTAGTGGCTGGATGTATTTTTAACACAAGAATCTTGAATACTATTTCTTGAGTCTATCATGTTGAAGTCTCTTCTCTCAACCAAGCAGTTGAAATTCTAACAGGAAAATTTCAGTTTTTTTTCAAATATTTTTTTATTTTCCAAATAATATAATGTTTAACAATACAATCATCAATAAACATGTATTATAAACTTTTATATACACTATGTACAACTGACCTGAACAAAGGAGGGAAAAAAAATAATAAAATATATGAAATTAGTAACAAAAATTTATAATATTCAATTAATAAAGTATAAAGTTACACATTAATTATTTAGGGTTCATTTTTAATGTCTCAATAAGAGCTAAAATTTTTTTCCCAAGGATTGTTTGTCCATGTTTTAGGTGAAATTCTTGATTCCTTTACCTTGATTTCTAATGTCGCTGTTGCTTCCATCAATCTCAAGAATTCTTCCAGAGTAGGTTCTTGTGAAGACTTTCACTTTCTAGTTATATATTTCCTTGCCACAGCTAGTATGGACCAAAGTAGGTATAGATCTTTTTTATTCATTCCAATAGTATCATTAACATTTTAGAGGACTAAAGATTTGGTTAAAATAAAGGTATCTGTGAATATAGCTGGGAGAAATATAGTAATTTCTTCCCAGAATTTTTTTTATATTAATACAATCAAAAAATATATGAGACCAATCAGCTTTACAGTTTAAAAAACATCTCCAACAAATGGATTTATCAAGTGAATTGAATTTGGCGAATTTATCAGGTGTAATAAATGCCACGTGAATATATTTCCATGTAAATATTTTCCATATTTGTAAATTAAATGTTAAGTTAACAGAACATAAAATATTTGATGTTAAGTTGTCAAACTCACCTTCATTCTTGCTGGATGGGTTCGGAGCCAATCCTCGGCTCCGACTCGGCACTTGCTAAGCTCGAGAGCTAATTTTATCAGCTCGAGGCAACCCTATATCCCATGATGCAAGGCGTGACTACCCCAGATCTCGTTTGTCGCTTCGCGAAGAGGTCTCCTTTTACCAGCTCAGGTAAAATTTTTAGTATTTTATACTAAAGTTCAGTCAAAAAAATTTCCATTTTTCCTGATTTCCTTTCTTAAGGGTTAGTGTTAATTAATATCTAACTATCTTGCCCTATATTCCCTTTCTCCTTTATATAGGCATAGTTTTTCCTCCCTTCAGGCCTTAAGCCTCCCTTCCATTAATTTTCTGTCAGGAAGTGTGTGTGTGTTTTTCAGTTTTACCTATTTTTCATAGATAACTGTGTGACTGGTGTGTGTCTGTGTGTTTTTGTGTTTGGCATACCATGTCAAAAGAAGTAAAGGTCTCAGGCTTCAAGAAGTGTGACTCGTGCTGTCAGAAAATGTCTCTGACAGACGGTCATACTTCTTGTGTGTACTGCCTGGGGCCTTTACAACTGCAGGACTCCTGTGCTATTTGTCACTCCTTCAGCCAGAGAGTCCTGCAGGAATGTAGAAACAAGCTAATTCTACATGGCTTGTTGAAGCCAGAGGGTTCCCCGACCAAGACTGGGTCAGCAAAGCCCTCTAAGCCACCTAAAGCCCAGGCTGTGGTTCCTAAGCCTTCGGCAGTGGCTCCGACTCCTTCGGAGTCGAGATCGGCTCCGGCTGGAGACGATCTTTCTACCTCTGAGGTAGTGGTATCGGTGCCGCCTGGCTCCGATACACTTGCACCTATGTCAGTGTCGGCCCAGGCCGGAGTCGATGTCTCCTTGACCAGGACTGGTGCCGATAAGCTGTCGGCTCCATCTGGAACTGAAGGGTCTTCGGCTCCGATGGCTCTTTCCAAGAAGAGATCTCGGTCCCCTTCGCTGGAGTCAATTCGCTCGGCTCCGGGATCTCCTCTACTTTCGGAGCGGAGCCATCGGAGCCGATCTTCAAGGTCTTCCAGGATGTCAGACCATGACTTGGAGAGAGTGGTAAGTAGACTGCTGAAGTCACAGGCACTGGCCCAAATGCTCCATAGCCTGTCTCAGCAGACGACCGCTATCCCTCATCCCCTGAAATTCCTCCTCCGACTCTCCTTCAGAGTTCAGAGCCGGAGCTTCTCGGAACGTTGACCGTGGGTGCACCGGAGCCAATACTTCCCCTGTCGGCTCCGTCGTCTTCGACTCCAATTTCCTCCATGAGACCTTCCTTGGAGGGATCTGGTCATTGGGTCTCCCTAGTTGGCTCCGAGGGGGCGAGTGGCATCGGACCCTTGTCCGACCCCGCTCTCCCTCTTGGAGCTTCGGCATTGGTGAGCTCGGCACCAACATCGGCCTCGGAGCCTTCTCTTTCAGTGGGACCGGGGATTCCTGTCTCTTCGGAGTGGGAGTCTTCTGGCCTCCCTGGGAGGGGAGCCTTTGAGGTGATGAGGAGTGTTCTAGCCCTGGAGCTGAGTCAATGGTCAATTCCATTAGCTCCTCCCTCTTCGGTGCCTGTTGATGTTTCTTGCCATTCTCTTGCTCCCGGACCCAGAGATCCATCACCCCAGGTTTCCCCATTGGGAAGAACTTCCTCTTCCGAGGTTTCTCCTGATCCTTCCGGAGAACCCCCGCGTAAGAGGACGTGCAAGAGGAAGCACACAGACTCCCCCAAGTCTACGACATCAGATACCGACTTAGATGAGTCGGAGGGTTCCCCACGGTCCCCCTCTGAGGATGTCTCCTTTTCAGACATCCTGGAACTCCTTAAGCAGAGGGGGAACTGGCCTTCCATTAACCCCTCCGAGGATGAGTCGGTATACCTGGAGGCTTTTGGATCTCAACCCTCCACCTCCTGGGTATCTCCGCCTTTCGACTCGCTCATGCAAGTGGTGGCTCGAAAGGCGTGGGCGGCCCCGGATTCTGTGGAACCAGTCCCCAGGAGGCCTTCTAAATTCATCACGGCCCCTGCAGACAAACAGTTTCTTACCAAGGGTGTCCCTGTTGATGCCATGGTGGTGGCGGTTGCCACCAAGAAGGAACTTGCCGATCCTTCTGTACCTGTCCATCCTCCTAACAAGGACTCTAGGACCATGGATAGGTACGGTAAGCGGATGTTTTCTCTTTGCTATGCACTCGCTGAACTATCTCTGTCACTTTACCCGGCTTCAGAGAGACATTCTCAAGGAACTAGGTGAGGTAGTTCAGGATCCGTCAGCTGCTGGGGCTCAAGAAAAGATTGCCTCACAGCTCGGAATCCTAAATTCTATAACTAACTCCTCCATGCGGCTCATTTCTTATGCAGCCGATGGGGCGAGTAGAGCCGCAGGCACAGGAGTCTCACTTAGGCGTCAGTCCTGGATGCGGCTTTGTAATTTCGCGGATCCCTTTAAGGTGTCCTTCACTAATACTCCCTTCGATGGTTCAGCTTTGTTCTGGCCTCAGGTGAAGGACACATTGACCAGGTGTGAGCAAGACGGCAAGACTCTTTCTGCCGTAGGAGTCCATTTCTCCACCCCTTCAAGACCCTATCCCAAAGGTCAGAAGGGGGGGAAATGTGGTTTCGTAAATCTCAGGGAGTCACGCCGGATGCACGTGGTCAGTTTTCCCTTAGAGGCAGAGGGGATAATCACAATAGATGCCGCCCTAGGGGCAGAGGGGGTCCGCAGAATCAGGGTAGCAGGGAGCCTCTCTCTAATAAACCCTTCCAGCATCCCTGAGGTGTTGCCCGACTGTCCACCCTTGGAGGCAGTCGGGGGAAGATTGTCGCTGTACCCAACAGCCTGGCGTTCCCTTTCTCAAGACAAATGGGTACAGTCGATCATATCCGAGGGTTACAATATCCCTTTCGAGAGATATCCCGTTCCTCATCAATCCCTTCCAGACGTTTCACCCGGTCTAAGGGAATTGGCAAAGCTGGAGGTATCAAAGCTCCTAGCAAAAAGAACCATCCAACTAGTGCCAGCAGACCAAGTAGGATCCGGAATCTACTCAAGATACTTTTTGGTCCCCAAAAAGATGGGAGATTGGAGACCAATTTTAGACCTCAGCAAACTAAACAAGTTTGCCAAGAAGGCAAGGTTCCGGATGGTCACGCTTCAGTCCATTCTACCCTTTTTAGGCAAGGACAACTGGATGTGCTCAATAGACCTTCAGGATGCGTACTATCACATAAAAATTCACAGGCGCTCCAGAAGGTTTCTCCGCTTTCGGCTGGGGACCAGTCATTTTCAATTCAGAGCCCTGCCCTTTGGCCTCACTACAGCCCCCAGAGTGTTTACCAAATGCATGGCAGTGGTCATGGCTCACCTGAGACATCAAGGATTCCAGGTGTTTCCGTATGTAGACAACTGGCTCCTCTCTGCCACCACCAGGCATCAACTTCTCAAGGCCAGGGACTACACTCTTCACATCTGCAACCAGTTAGGGATCTCTATAAACTCCGAAAAATCTTCATTGTCTCCTTGCCAATCTATTGCCTTTAGAGGTGCAGAATTAGACACTGTCGGGATGTCAGCAAGACTCACAAACCAAAGAATTCTGGACATCCAAAAGTATGTTCGGATCATACTACTCAGCAGAAAGATCAGGGCCAGATTTGTCCTGAAGGTGCTAGGTCTTATGGCTGCGGCCGTCGTACTCCTTCCTTTAGCTCGCTTCCACATGCGTCTTCTGCAGTGGATGTTGTTCACCCAGTGGTCATTCCAGCAGCTTCCCATGCACCACGAGATCTTCGTGATGCAATCTTGCAAGAGTCACCTAACCTGGTGGATGTCTTCTCCACAACTCCATCAGGCCCGACTGTTTGTTCCCCCAGTTCCGGTTGCCACAGTCACTTCGGATGCCTCTCTGATCGGGTGGGGGGGGCATTATTAGGGCAGGATGGTCCACGGGACTTGGCAACCCATAGAATACCATCTGCACATAAATGTCCTAGAGAGGAGAGCGGTGCTTTTAACGTTGCAAGCCCTCAGCGACTTTCTTCCTTTAGGGACTATTGCAGTTCAGATGGACAACATGTCCGTAGTCTGGTATATCAACAAACAGGGCGGGACCAAGTCCTATCCACTGTATCGAGAAGCTCTCAGACTTTGGCAATGGGCAATCTCCTCTCATCGGTTTCTGATAGCAATGCATATCTCCGGGAAATCCAACCTATTAGCGGACAGGCTGAGCAGAGCTATTCTCATGCCACACGAGTGGTCTCTCAAACAATCAGTAGTGGATGAGATTTTTCAGAAGTGGGGCATCCCTTGCTGCGACCTTTTTGCTACACCCCAAAACAGCAAATGCCCAGACTTCTTCTCACTCTTTCCACTTCCAGGCCATCCCCCCAGAGACGCTCTAACCCAGGATTGGCCCCGGGGACTTCTTTATGCCTTTCCTCCATTTACGCTGATACCTCAAGTGATTCAGAAAGCTACCGTCATGAGAGACAAATTGATTCTCATTGCCCCTTACTGGCCTCGACAAATTTGGTTTCCGTCCCTTCATCGTCATCTCTTGGTTCAGCCTTGGCATCTGGATCCAATTCCAGATCTTCTGACCCACCATTCGGGTCATCTGCACCAGGCCATTCATTCTCTCAACCTCACTGCTTGGTTGCTCCACTTCCTTCCTTAGCCAGGCTTCCTATGATTTCTAATCCCGTGCGAGATATCATAGTAGCTTCTCTAAAGTCCTCTACCAGAAGGATTTATGCTAGTAAATGGTGGCGTTTTTCCTTCTGGGCAAAGTCTAGGGACATAGATCCCTTTACAGCTCCAGTACAGTCAGCCTTGGACTTCCTAGCTGAGATTTTTCAGTCAGGTTCTTCTTCCTCGACAGTTAAGGTTCAGCTGGCAGCGATCTCAAATTTTCATGTTGGCTTAGCGGATCAAAACATAATGTCTCACAAGCTTTGCAAAGCCTTTCTTAGAGGGATCTTTCTGCTGAAACCTCCAGTCAAAGATCCTCCTCCGGAATGGGACCTGAATTTAATGCTGGCATCCTTGATTCTGCCCCCCTTTGAACTGGCTGCTACATGCTCATTAAAGTTTCTTTCCTGGAAGACGATTTTTCTGGTTGCTGTTACTTCAGCCAGGAGGGTGTCTGAACTTCACGCTCTCTGTATCCGTCCCCCATACTTGGTTTTCCACAAAGATAGTGTCTTTAAGAACTAAGCCATCTTTTTTGCCCAAGGTTGCTTCCCAGACAAATATTAACCAATCTATTGAATTGCTAGTTTTTTCCCCTAATTATTCTGACAGAGCAGAACAGAAACTTCATTGTTTGGATGTCCATCGTCAACTCAGATATTACTTAGACAGAACTAAACAATTCAGAAAATCTGATCAACTGTTTCTTTCTTATGCAGAAAACAGAAAAGGTCTTCCGGTCTCCAAGGTGACCTTATACAGATGGCTGTCTTCTGTCATTTCTCATGTTTATCTCCTTAGGGGCAAGCAACTGCCCTCGAAACCAAACGCACATTCTACCAGGCGCCTAGCCACTACAGCATTTCAGGATAGGCTACCTATTGACACCATTTGTGCGGCAGCCACTTGGTCCACTCCTCACACCTTTGTCTCTCATTACAAATTGGACTTGGCCTCCAGGGACAGGGCTAGGTTTGGTTCCACAGTTCTCAAGAGTCTGTTCCATTGAGCCACCCAGGATAGAGGTGCTAGGGAAGCGGTCCCATCCAGCAAGAATGAAGGCGAGTTTGACAACTTAACATTAAGAAGTTATGTACCTACCATAACGTTCCATGTTAGTTGTCTTCTCTCGCCTTCTTTCTTGCGTCCCTCCCTCCTTCCCCTAGCGTAGACAGACCTTGAAATTGTACTCTTCTCTGGGTACTGTTCATTCTTTCTATGGACCTCCAGTAGGAAGTATCACTAGTCTTTAGTGGTTATTTGCTGTTTTTTCTTTCCACATTTAGTCCTCCTTCTTCCTTTCTGGGAAGAAGGTTACTGGCAGTGTTTTTTCATAGCTACCAAACGAGATCTGGGGTAGTCACGCCTTGCATCATGGGATATAGGGTTGCCTCGAGCTGGTAAAATTAGCTCTCAAGCTTAGCAAGTGCCGAGTCGGAGCCGAGGATCAGCTCCGAACCCATCCAGCAAGAAAGAAGGTGAGAGAAGACAACTAACATGGAACGTTATGGTAGGTACATAACTTCTTATTTTACCCTCAGTTGATAGATTAGTGTGACATCCTTTTGCTATGAAATTCCAATAGCTTGCATTAGGGTTAGCTTTATATGTTATCAATATTTTGTATAATTTTGAAATTAGATTCGTCCAATTATAATTGTAAATAACTTCAGATATTAGACATCAAATTTGGACTAGTTTTATAAAGAGAATTAATAATTTTACTATTAAGCTCCTTAAAATATAATATGCTTTGTATTATCAACCAATCTGCTGATGGAATGTCATATTTATTCTGAATTTGTTGAATGTCTAATACTACTTGATTCTCTATACAATGTTGCCAAGAAGTGAAGTCCCCCCCTCATCTAGTTAAAATAACATTATGGATTTTATTGAATAAATTCTTTGTAGATCTAAAGGGTATTATCAAGTCTAGCCAAATCTTAATATCCATGTTAGCATATATAAATATTCTGAATAAATTATAAATATTATTTATATAATTTGTTTGTTGGTTTTGTTATATTATATTGAATATTAACAGTCAATATGTGTCACATCCTATTATTTTGTTCACTTAATATACAATTTTTAATTATTTTATTTTCATTTAGAAAAATAATAGTGTGCAATGTTTTCCATGTTGAATAACAATTAGGATCTATCCAAGTAATGATAGTTCTTAATATGGAAGCTTTTATGTATGATTCTAGATCTGGAAGTTTAATTTCCACCCATTTCCCAAGATCTAATATGATGTGTAAAGGCTATTCTATTTCTTTTTGGATACCAATGAAAGTTAAAAGAATTGTATTTATTTCTTTCAAGATTTTCTTGTTAGGTACTATAGGAATAGCTTGTGCAAGGTAATTGATTTTTGAAAGTATTGACATTTTTATTATTTCTAAATGGAAAAATTATTTCATAGTATAAAAGCAAGCTAAAAGAGTGGGAATCAGAATTATGTAACATCCAAAAACAAATTACAGATATCACTATTAATTAATCTACTTACACACAAAATAATCATAAAAAACATTGGAAGACTTATGCAAAAGATTTAATGAACTCCTAACTCACAAAATTAATATAGCTGTAGAAAGGTTAAAACTTATTCCTATGCAGTATCACCCAAACATATGCATAATTTAGCAATAAGATTAAGAAAACATTCGATTGAAAATGATATTACAAGTATTATACATGAAGGAAGGAAAAAAAAAAGGTTTCGGATATAAATGATATACTAGATGCATTTAAACATTATTTCTATGACCATTATAATGATACTTCACATATAACTAATACATCAAACTTAGACCGGAAATTAGTAAAGGTAAAGGCGATACCAGAAAAGTTAAAGTTAGACATTCAAAAACAAATATCTCTAAAAGAAATTACTCCAAAAATCAAGGAAAGTAAAAGTAATAAAACACCGTGAATTGATGGATCTTCAGTAATATCATTGTTTCACAAAACTTTGAATGAAATTCTAGCACAAAACACAACTCCAATTTCATAGAGATACTCCTTAATTGCACCCATTATAAAATAAAACAAAGACCCTTTACAGTGTAAATCTTATAGGCCAATATCTTTACTTAACAATGATTATAAAATCTTGATGTCGATATTAGTTAGTAGAATAAAATATCATTGACACACATAATAAATGAGGATCAAACAGGATTCATTTAAAAAAGACACACACATGACAATATACAAAGAATTCTAATACTCATAGATTTTCTAAACAGAAACAACCAAGAAGCTCTAATAGTAGCTTTGGATATAGAAAAAGCCTTTGATTCATTGAGCTGGGATTTTCTTTTTAAGGCTTTAGAATTGTTTGAATTTCTTACTCATTTTATTACGCTTATAAAGAATATTTATAAAAACAATTTGGCTTATGTAAAACTTGGGCCATTTACCTTGAAGGTTATTGAAATAACCAAAGGTACAAAACAGGGATGTCCGATGTCTCCCATCCTGTTTGCCTTAGGAATTGAATTATTTTCCTCATTAGTACGCCACAATTCTAACATATCAGGCATAGATGTATATGGTCAACTCACTTCAAAATGTATGTTATTTGCTGATGATGTTTTACTCACATTATCTGTCTCGGATAAATCAGTACAAAAACTGGGTGAAATAGTGGAAAGGTTTTATCATATTTCTGGCCTTAGATTTAACAAGGGAAAATCTAATTATATACATTTGAATAAAAAGAGAGAATTTACCTTAACTACAAATTGTGTGATTGGAAAACAAGTTCCCATAATAAAATATTTAGGAAAATTTCAGCTTTTGAAGAACTTGAAGCTATAAATATTTTCGCTGACTATTAATGAATAAAATTAGCCTCCAGCTTTCTACATTTCTTATGTTTTTTTCATCATATCACTGATGCATGGGAAAACAGAAAAGAACTTTATTTCTTTTTTGCATGTATATATGTGAGAAATCTATTCAAATTAACTTACTTTTTCTTTTCTTAGAAGTGAAGAATCATTAAAATAAAAGCTATAGTAGTGTTTTATATTGAGTTGTTGCTGACGTAATTTGCTTGCATTTTTCTGAATGCTAATAGCTTATGCTTTAGTGTTATTAACTCTAATTGTACATATTAATGGAAAGAAGAAAATTTAGATGTTTGCTGGTTAGAACAGTTAAAAAATTAAGAATGAAAAACTTACAGAGAAAATTAGCTGCTGTGTGCTGTCAGTTGTCATTTCAGATGCAGGAACAGCAGTTCATAATGGCTAAACACACATTCAAATTAAACAAGCAGGAATTCTTATATATATATATATATATATATATATATATATATATATATTAGAATTAATATGAAAAGTAAACATCTTATGAATAATATGCATATGCAAAATGAGTGAAATATCTACTATGTAAGATTAATAAAAGAGCAGTATCAGTAAGTTAAGAAGTATGCACATATACTGTAATCTCTAGTAGAGAGCTGATAAATAGCTTTTTGATTGGAAATTTTAGAAGTATAAGTTATATAGAATAAGGGAGAATATTAGTGGGTAAATAAGAGAGAAAATATATTTAATTAAACTGCTTATACAAAAGATATGTATTACAAATACTTGCATATATCATAAATGAGAATGTGCAAGATCTCATATAATTTACACAGATCATATAAACATATTTGAAAACATCTTGAAATATGAAATTTGACCTTGGTCATGTGACCTTTGAAACATTTTGCAAACTTCTCTATAATTACACTGTGGTCTCTGCTTGGAATAAACTCACCCAATATTTAAGAGCAATCTCTAATACTAATTCCTTCAAAAAACATTAAAAGATAATCTACTACACTCTATATGAATAGTGCTATCATGATTTTAGAAAAAATCTTGTACTTATTGTGCTATTTATGTATATACTCTGTTAAGCAGAAAACTATATATGTATAGTTTATCATGTGTGTTATTATCTTGTACATTGGCTCTGTTATTAACTGTTTATCTTAGTACTTTAGAGCTTTTCCTCTTGGATCTCCACTGAAAAAGGGCATCTGCCCAGTCAGACTAACCTAGTCAACAAATGTCAAAGAGATAAATAAATAACTAAATATTAGATTCACTAATGCTCATAATTCGTAAATCAGAGTTGAAATTTGAGTGTTATTTTGCTGAATCATTTTGAGAGAAAGTAAAGTAGATTTTTTTCATATTTGATAAACCACCAAACCAAAGTACCAAAACTATGTACACCACACCGATGGTATCCCAGTGATAAAAACAGCTACTTTATTAAAACTAAAGAAAAATGTGTATCACAATTTTCTAGTGCCTTGGCTATAACAAGCCTTTTACAGAGTATCACCCTAATTCTACCAAACACTTCTTAAATACATCCATTACATACCAATTAAACAATTTATCAATAATTAAGTAAAAACACTTAAAGAAACCTGTTCACAAAAAAACATTTCCAATTGCATTCCCTGTTTAAACTTGTCAGAAAAAGAGTATTACATTTCAAAATAAAAATTGATTCTTTTTTTTCCAACTGATTTTTTTATATCATGTAACATTATTTTTTCATTAAACACTTGCTCCAAAATTGTTGCTTGCTTAATACTCTTTTTAAGAACTTAAGAAGTGTTTGGTAGAAGTAGGATGATACTCTGTAAAAGGCTTGTTATAGTTGAGGTGCCAGAAAATTGTGATACACTTTTTTTAGTTTTAGTATAGTAACTGTTTTTTTATCACTGGCCTCCCATTGGTGTGGTATACATAGAATTTACATATGTTTGAACCTAGAAAGGGAGAATGGGATTTAAATTAAGCACATTGTAACTTTTGAATACAATATAGACTACAGATTTTTTTTACTCCATATAAATAGCAAGACATTTTATTTGACCTCAGTAATGTACATTTTTTTATGAATTGGTTCAATAAGATACTAGATTTTTTAATATTTTGATATTTATCATATTAAGAGTGTTACACAATTTTGACACTTGTACTTTTAAAATTAATTCAGAGCTTTTGTTAGATCTATAAAATATGTGTATATCTTTTAGCATGATGAATATATATGAGCATTGATCTTCTTTTTGTGTAATAGTTTAGTATGATATGATTATCTGTCACTTGTAAGTTTACAAATCTATATCTTCAGGTTGCATCTTTTTCTACTTATTTATTTAGAGCTTTAGTTGTAATGATGAACAAATAATTTAGGAATATTTAAAGAATAATTTATACTACTATTACATAAATATGTGTATAATACATTATTTGTTAAATTATTTAATATTTCTCATTAATAGAAGAAGATTATTACACTTTTATGTAGCAATAGGGAGAAAAGTTTAAAATGGTAAAACATAACTAAATTAATAGGCTCTTATTATTTTTAACTTATATATACTAATATATTAATTATTTGTAAGTCACAGTAGCATTTGTCTAGTATTTTGATGAATTTTTACATATTGGTTGGTAGACAGATAGTATACTAGTTTGTCTATTCGATAGGCAAACTAAGAACTTTGGTAATTATGGTATTGTATTTTCTTTGTAGTGTATACAGTTACAGTTGTAGTTTTTGGTTTTGTTATTTGTGACTTTTAGTAGTTTCATTTGTAGAAAAGAAGAATTAAAAAAATGTGGAATGTTAAGAGAGTGTTGGAGTAATGCATTATAGTCTTATCTACAATTAATATGGTGAATAAATCTGTCATATCATCTTTTAAAAGAAATCTTTTATAATACACAATATGGATTGCTTTAATCTATTATCTATTCATGTAAAAAGATTAAGTAATAACAACAAAAGCAAATAATTAATGAGATATCTTAAATTAAATAGAAGAGATATTATATTCTGGGTCTAGGACTATTGAACGAAAGTTCAATAGTCCGAAACCACATCTACTGAACACACTTTAGTGAAAGTGCTTTTTACCAAAAAAGCACTTTCGCTAAAGTCCCTCAAAAAAGTAAAAAAAACAAAAACAAAAAAAAACAAAACAAAAACAAAACAAAAAAAAAACACAACTAATGTTTATGCAGAGGCAAGCCCCTGCACCCCCTACTTTTATATTCTCACTTCGAGATTGCACTACAGTGGGGAAAAGGGAATATACCCTTATTCTCACTGTAATCCTGAAACTCAAAATACTAAAAACACACAGCATACATATACTGAGTTTAAACAACATAAACCATATTACATTCATTTCATCCTGTAGCTGTTGTACCTTCCCTACCCCTCTGTTCTTTGTGCCTGCACATCAGTTTGCATGGGATTTCTTTCCTGAGTGACCTTCCCCACTTGGGATTCACTATATAAAGCAATTTCTACCTTCTCCACTGAAGCTGGCTATATTAACTAAGTAAAACCTCTGGGAAGCAAGAACCTGACTCCGTCCAGCTTTTCAATTGTAATAGTTTGCACGGGTTTCTTTTCTGAATGACCCCCCCCCCCACCTGGGATTCACTGCATAAAGCAATTTCTGCCTTCTCCACTGAAGCTGGCTATCTTAACTAAGTAAAACCTCTTGGAAGCAATAACCTGACTCCCTCCAGCTTTTTAATTGTAATAGGTGATTACAATTTAGTTTTTGTAAACTGTTGAGGCTTAATGGTGTATGCACAACAACAGTGAAGGGATCTAGCCAATTGCCACTAGATTGGGCTATACTACTTTGAATCAGCCTTACACTCACACATTGTTCCAGTCCCAAGCATTTACTTTTTAATTTGGTAAAGTAATTTCGCTACCTCCTTATTGACTACATTTGCTAGTTTACCCCTAGGATACAATTAAAATTAGCCTGAAAATTGGTGTAAAATTAAAAAAGAATAAAATAAATTAAAGTACAGCCAAAAACATTGCTTACATACAATCATACAAACTAAACTAAAAGCCCAAGGTAACTCTCAGAGTCAGTCCTCACCTTACACTGATAGTTTTTCAGCCCTTCTCCCTGTGGGGGAGGGATCCATAAGTCCCTGGTTAATCCTGTCCTGACTGCTCTCATCTCCATTCTCCCTACCTGCCACCCCCACCCCTGATTATCTTCATTAGTCAGCCCCCTCCTTGGGTGCCATCTTTAATCAAACTCTCTACTACCTGACTCACATTCATAAGGATACCCACACCTCCAGGTTGGTGGCAACGCACGAAGCTTCGGAAACCATCCAGGTGCAACTAACCATAGGCAAAACCGCTCTACAAATTGTAGCATGCTACAGGCCACCCTCTCAAACTCAGGAACCTCACACAGCCTTCCTGAAGACACTGGAGGGTATAAATGTATCTCCAAACACCATCATACTGGGTGACTTCAACTACCCGAATATAGACTGGGAACATTACTCAAGCCCTAACTTTCTAGCCCAACGGTTCCTGGAGTTCATAAATTCAAATTCCATGGAACAGCTAGTCACTGTTCCCATGAGAGGAGAAAATATACTAGATCTCATTATCACAAACATGGGGACAAAATGCTCCACACCGGAAGTATATCCCTCATTGGTGAGATCTGATCATAAACTAATCTCACTGGAAATCCACATCCCGCCCCCACCCCAAACAAAAAAGACCACAGTGAACAACTTCTCTAAAGCAAACTTCACACTACTCAAGACTGGTGTGGTATCCTTCAAGGTCCCTGAGTCAGTGGAAACCACAACCCAAGCTGTGGAAGCCCTTACAAATGCCTTCTATGAACACCTCCAGGACTGCATGGACCAGGCAATCCCAAATAAAACCAAGACTCTTTCCACAAAGGGCAAACGTCTAGTCTGGTGGACCCCAGCCATTAACAAACTCTACAATAAGAGGAGAAAGCTATTACATGATAGAACAAAATCCATAAAAGGGAAGTCACCCCTGATCATTATTAGTAAAAAAATACGAGCACTCATAAAATCAACTAAGGCCAATTTTGAGAGAAAAATTGCCATGGATTCAAAAGACAATCATAAGGCCTTTTTCAGCTATGTTAGGAACCTGGGTGGAAACTCCCAGATATGCTCAGAATTAGTCCAAAATGAAACAATAATCACTGAACCCACAGACATTGCCAACATACTGGAAGACAGGTACAGTGCAAACTTCACCCCACTCCACCGCCTAAAGGAGAGATAACTATCCCAGCAGAGTGTAGCCTCCCAGACATCTCAAATGCACAGGTGAAAGCTGCTCTCTCTAAAGCTAAAAACACAGCATCAATGGGACCGGATGGTGTCCCCGGCTGTGTGCTACACGAGCTAAATGAGGAATTAAACCCGCACATAAGGCAGCTGTTTAATCTCAGCCTTACCACAGGATACATGCCCAAGGAGTGGCATACGGCAACTGTGGTCCCACTCCACAAAGGCGGTGCCTCTATGGACCCTGGTAATTACCGCCCCATAAGCTTAACAAGTCTAGTCTGCAAAGCTATGGAGAGGATCATAATGGAGCTCAAAAACAAAGATATAGGGGACTTGCAGACATTGGACCCGACCCAGTTTGGCTTCGTCAAGGGCAGATCATGCCTTTTGAACTTGGTCGACTTCTTCGAAACAGTCACCAAGGCCATTGATGAGGGAAAGGCAGTCCATACAGCCTACCTTGACCTTGCAAAGGCGTTCGACACAATACCCCACTCGGGTATTATAGAAAAACTTACCAGCTTAAATGTAAACCCATATGTGACAAAATGGGTTGCAAACTGGCTTAAGGACAGAACCCACAGGGTTAGAGTTGCTGGCGCTATGTCATACTCCAAGCCGGTCACAAGTGGTGTCCCACAGGGCTCGGTCCTTGGCCCCCTATTGTTCGGCATCTACTTCTCAGAAGTACAGGCCAACATGGGAGGACTTTGGCTGACAAAGTTTGCAGACGACTGCAAACTGGGCGCCATAGTGGAAAGTGCATCGGACACGGATATCCTTCAGAAGGGACTCACGGAAACAGATAGCTGGTGCCAGAGCCATGGCCTGAAGTTAAACGCCAAAAAATGTATAGTCATACCCTTCGGGAAAAACAAGGTAACCCCAAGCTACCATATAGGTGGCAATCCACTAAGCACAGAAGAGGTTATCAGGGACCTGGGGACCCAGGTTGACAGTGGCCTTTCTTTTGACACTCACATTGCTAAAATGGTTAGAAAGACCTTCTACATTGCCCACCTGATCATGAAGGGATTCACATCCAGATCTAGTGAGGTCATTGTTCCCCTGTACTCTTCACTTATCAGACCAATGATCGAGTACAATGCCCCATTCGGGATGTATCTCACCCGACATCTGCAGCAATTGGAGAGACCCCAAAAGTTCCTCACCAAAAGGATAAAGGGACTCCAAAATCTGTCATATGCTGCCAGATTGAAGACACTCCAGCTCTATTCAGTCGCATACCGTCTGCTCAGAGGTGACATGTGCCTGACATACAAGGCCATGTCCAACCCAGAATTAATGGACATGCTCCACCTCAAAAAATCCAAATCCACCAAAACCACTAGAGCAAGCGACTTAAACCTTAGCACGGATATAAATAGGACATGCTGGAGGGATAGATTTATCACTCAGAGACTCCCTATGCTGTGGAATAAAATCCCGGTCCATGTGAGGCAGAGCACCTCGCTGGCACTGTTCAAGAGAAATCTTGACCTGTGGATGGGAGATCGTAGGTTTACCCCGGGAATCATCTCTGTGTCACTGCTGGACAGAGGCACAACAAACTAATGGGTACAGTATTTTTTCATATAACGGGTGGCGTAAGCCACAAAACTTTGGGCTAGGTTTATAAATGCCTTAGGGCAGATAGCCTAGTATAAACCTATGAACCTATGAACCTATTTCATCCTGTAACTGTTGTACCTTCCCAGTTACTTTGCATTACTGCCCTCTTATTACTGTTAACTGCTGATTTATTTGGTTATTACTGTTAACTATTGAGGTATTTGATGGTGCTAAGCTGTAACTGCTGTTCAGAACTCCTATATGTTTTGAGGCTAGCTAATGTGCTAACTTACAAACTGCTTGTTTTTTATCTTGTTTTATGAAGGTAGAGCTTTAATTGTTGAATATCTGACAGGCATTCTGCTAACTGTTTTGGTTGTTCATGTTCTGATTACATTTGTAAGCATTCCAATGGCATGCTACTGTACTTAGAAAACTTACAGGCTGGACTTTATAATTGCTTTTATAGAAGGCTAAGTGAATGCAGTTCATGTTACTGTTAGTTCATACTGAATAACATAGCTCTTGAATTATTGTCCTAAGACAGCCATACTTTGCTTTGTGCATTATAGCCTGTGTGTATTCACTGAAGTATACAGCTGTTATCACTGGACTTAGAGGCTGTATGTTACTGCTGTCAGTCTGTGGTTTTACAGAGCTGATACCGTATGCACTATAATCAATTTTAATTATAATGTTTGCAATATAATTAATTTTACTCTCTAGCTCTATTCCTTGCACACTCTCCACTTCACATTCTTGTAACCTTTGCACTAATTCTGCCTTATTTACCTTTATTTTTCAGTTTGCACAGGTTTCTTTCCTGAGTGACCCCCCCACCTGGGATTCACTGCATAAAGCAATTTCTACCTTCTCCACTGAAGCTGGCTATCTTAACTAAGTAAAACCTCTGGGAAGCAAGAACCTGACTCCCTCCAGCTTTTCAATTGTAATAGGTGAACTACAATTTAGTTTTTGTAAACTGTTGAGGCTTAATGGTGTATGCACAACAACAGTGAAGGGATCTAGCCAATTGCCACTAGATTTGGGCTATACTACTTTGAATCAGCCTTACACTCACACAGTGTTCCAGTCCCTAGCATTTACTTTTTAATTTGGTAAAGTAATTTCACTCCCTCCTTATTGACTACATTTGCTAGTTTACCCCTAGGATCCAATTAGAATTAGCCTGAAAATTGGTGTAAAATTAAAAAAGAATAAAACAAATTAAAGTACAGCCAACAACACTGCTTACATACAATCATACAAACCAAACCAAAAGCCCAAGGTAACTCTCAGAGTCAGTGTTAGCAGTGTAATATATATGAGTCTTCTTCAGTAGACTGAAGTTTTACTTACTCAACACTGGAATTCCTGAGATGAGGGGCCCGACAAGTTCAGAAGACCGACATCCGGAACAACGACTTTTCTCATGAGGTAAGTAACTGCTTGGCCATCCTGTTGAATTTTGCCCCTTACCCTCGCAGTAGTGTGATCTTGATGCTGGTATATTTCATTATGGAGTTGTGGGGGCAAAGCCCCCTACATCGGTGGGTCCACTTTTGTTTCATTTACTTTTTTATTCAGGATGGCCAAGCGGTTACTTACCTCATGTGAAAAGTTGGTGCTCCAGATGTCGATCTTCTGAAGTTTAAAGTGCTTTCATCTCGGTCTAGTTGGTGTCAGGTAAGTAAAACTTCGGTCTACTGAAATAGATCCATATATATATATATATATATATATATATATATATATATATATATATATATATATCTAATATCCTTCAACATTCCCATATCCTAGAGTTCCTGGTATGCCTGCTGGATACTTCATGCATGATGTCTCCCTTCCCTAAGGTGAAATCCCAGTTTCTGACATCTAATCAAAAACTAGAAATGTTTTCAGCAAGAGAGATTCCATGAGCCCTGGTAGGCATGACATTGATGATACAGATTATTCCCTTTGTCAGACTCCATATGAGGGAGATTAAATGGCGCTTTACTCAAATGTTGGCATTCGAAATGCCATGTGCCGAGACACTGAAAGAAAAACCAAAAATGCAGAAGAGCAAATCTCAAACATTGCACATCTTTTTTAAACTTCATTTTTTGCAGAGAGCAAGTTCTCCACACTCCATGAACTTACATATATGCTAACCCAAATACTGCAATACAGCAGAAAAAAGGGAATATCCCAGGAAATGTCCATCTCAAACTTAGTATAGGAAAGCCTGTTTTTTCATCATTTTGAAACTCACTATAGTGGGTACTGACATTTCAAATGCTAACCAAGTTCAATAGTATCTCAAATCAATTTGGGCACAACATTGCCTCTGTCTGTCCTCTCTTGTCTTTGTGAAGAAAGAACTCCAGTGGTAAACTAGATAACACTCAATCCAAGTGTTCCCTTTTTGGTTCCTTCTCCCCCCTTCACAATGTCTCAACAGATAAGGGAGATTTTTTTCTATGTATTGAAAGTCCAAGGAATCTATTGCAAATAAGACAAGTGCAAACATATAAACATCAAGAAGATGAAAGTCCACACCTTTGCCCTACAGACTCTTCACCACCTTTGGTCTCCAGGAGCACCACATATCCTAACAGCCAATATCACAGTCATATGGTATATAGGGGACAAAGTCCTACCATGTATGAAATCTGGAATTGATTTCTTGGGATATTTCTATTTGCCAGAGTCTTTTTCTCATAACAATGTACATCCCCTTAGAAATTAATTCAATGGCAGCTTATCTGAGCACATCCAAGGCAAACTCACACAAATGGCTGCTGAACAGAGAGGTCTTACTTCAAATCATTAATCAGTGGGGCTGTTTGCCTCCACTCCTAATTGACAGCTCAGACTGTTCTATCCCAGTGTTCCATGCAGGGAAACATGGAAAATGGGTGCCTCATCAGTTTCTTGGAAAGTGAAGGGGAGTTTATGTGCCTACCCCCTTTTCATTTCATTCCACAGTTCTTTCTGAAGATTCATAAAGGCAATCTAAGAATGCTGCTGGTGAACCCCGTTTGACTCAGGCATTTGTTCTCCCTTCTTTTCCATCTAGCTATGGCCATCTCCACAAGTTACACCATGGGATGGAGGTGCTTACACAGCAAAAGGACTCTCTCATTCATCTGAACCTAAAAACTCTGAATTTGACAAGTTTGCATGATGGGATTCGAATAGCCTTCAGGCACCTTTACTGTGAGAATGTGTTGCGGGTAATAAAGGAGGCAAGGAAACCCGCAAGAAGAAAGTCTTACATTTCCTTTCTGTTTGGTGCCACATCAGAAGACAGGACTCTTATAAACGGAGTGTCCACATCATCCTCAAATATTCGTATGAGCTGCTTAACTCAGCACTATCATAATCTCTATTAAGGGGCATTTCTGCCTACTTAATAATGGAGCTTTTTTTCATGTTATAAGGTCAGAAAGTTCTTAAAAGGTGTCTTTCATATTATGACTCCAAGAAAATCCATTTCTCCTCCTTGGGATCTGAACTATGTCCTGGATAAAATAATCGTCCTACCTTCTGAGCCAGCATCTTCTGAATCTATACAAATCTGTACTTGGTAGACAATCCTGAAGTTCATCATTTAGATCACTGTTGTAGTGTCCTAAGTTATTTTTGGACCCTATTCCAGTGACTGTCCAGCTTTTAAAGCTTAAGGGTGCCTTTCACGCAATCTAATTGCCAGATCCAATGTAAAGACTGTTAGAGTGCCAAATTAGTCAAGAGTTTTTTTTGCTGTCAAAGTAAGCACCTTTGATGGGCCCCATGGAACTGACATTCAGCTAGCAATCCTTCAAGGTAGATAAGTTAGGGAAACCTTAAACTAAAATTATTTTTATGAGAAAAACTTGCATTTTTCTGATTAACGTGTGTTCGCTGGGAAACTGAGTCATTGGAGACTATGATTGCACTTCTAAGGAAGTTTGTGTGTAAATGCTTATGTGAACATTTTGTAAAAAAAAAGCTGCTTTTTGACAGAATTTTCTTACAGGTTTCATAGGATTATAGGAGGTTACTAGGCTAACTGTCCTAGAACCTTTTTGAACATAGCCTTTCATGCCCAAATTTTCCCAAATATCAATGCCCATGGGCTAGAATGGCTTTGGCATATGCTTGTGCCTTATTGCATCTACAAATTGCCCCTGTCCTTAAGGGCCACAGGTGAAAGACAGGGATAAATTTGCGATTTCCTATCCATTTATCCAAATTGCATTTGAAAAGGCTTAGGGAAGTTTGTTTCACAGGAATGGGAAGTCTGTTCCAGAGAATGGGTAATCTCTGAGACACATACCTGTCCCTCCAACATGTTTTGTTTATGTCACAGACAAGGTTTAGATCCTTAGATCATGTAATTCTAGTGCTGTTCATTTTGTGAATGTGTACCAGATCCAAACAGGGCTGGATTGGAGAATGCCTTTTAGTTTTGGCATAGATCGCCCCTCACTAGTCTGTAGGAGACTGAGTACAGGGACAGGGCTTTGAGGCGGTTTGCATAGGACATATAATTTACATCTTGTATTCTTTTACTGAGAAACCTCTGTGGCATCTCTAGTTGTTGCAAATGTCTGGTCAGGTGCATTCTGAAGAGTGCATTGTACTCTATTATTGATCTAATGAGGGCTGAGTATAAAAACAGTCAAACTATGATCTTAGATTTGGATGTCATGCCCTTAAGTATAAGTTGTGCCATGTAGAAGGATTTTCTCTGACTACCAGGTGGTGCTGCGGTAGTGTTGTCACCTCACAGTTAGACGTTACCCATTCGATTCTCAGTTAGAGCGTCTTCTGTGTGGCGACATGCGTGAACGGGCATTCCTTCGTTGAAGGTTGTGCATTAGGCCTGGCAAGCCAGCACGTAAAACTCTACTGACAATCATTAGCAGACTGGAGTTCTGCTGTGGTGACCCCTAACCGGGAAAAAGCCGAAAGACACAAACAAACCATAGACACATGGTGATCGAAGTTCAGGTTACTGTAATTCTGAGTTCCCTAGCCCCTTACCACTGCATTTACTTTTAGGGGAGTGTTATCAATGTTGCAATTTGCAAGGGTGGTCATCTGCCCAAAGGATATGAGTATGCATTTTTTTGCTTTAAATTTTAGGCCATGGTTCTTGAACCACTGTGTCAGACCTTCCTGGAGGAAATCTACATCTTTGGGGGATTCACTGATTGCACCCAGCTTGCAGTCATCTGCAAATCTGGTCAGTCCAAGGCTCTCTACATCTGCTTTGACTTCAGAGAAGTATATTCCAAACAGGAGAGGTCCCAGTACCAAGCTCTGTGGGACACCACTAGTAACAGGCCTTTTGGTGGAGGTGGATTTCCTCACTTTAACTTTATGTGTCCCATCTATGAGCCATTTGGGTATCCATTGGGTGACATGGGAATTTATGCCTACATTTGTGAATTTGTCTATAATACCCAAGTGAGGTATTGTGTCAAATGCCTTTGCCAGGTCAAAATAGGAAGCATGCACTATTTTGCACTCATCCATGGCTCTAGTGACCTTCTCGAAGAAGTCCACCAAGTTTAGTTGGGCATGCCCTGCCCTTGATGAAACCAAACTGGGATGAGTCCAATGTTTGACAATTTTGTATGCCTTTGTTTATCAGGTTTATAATAATTCTTTTCATGGCCTTGCATATCAGACTAGTCAAACATATGAGTCTGTATTTCCTCGGGGCTGTTGATGGTCCACCTTTGTGTAGAGGGATGACAGTTGCAATCCTCCATTCCTTAGGGGTGAAGCCTGTCTGGAGGATGTGGTTGAATAGAGATTTGTGGGCCTGACAGGTCATGTTTTAAGCTATTTAGGAGGCATCCTGGGATATTATCAGGACACACTGATGCAGTGTTTTAGCTCTGGAGAGTGCAGTAAGGACCTGTTCTTCAGTGATAGTTGGTAGAGAAATGGTAGAGGGTGTTTTCTGGGGGTAAATTGGAGGTGATGGAGGGGTGAAAATGTAGCTAAATTTATCAGCCAGCAAATTTGTTATATCCACTGGTTCAGTATAGGAAGTTCCATTTACTATTAGTTCAGCACACTGTTGGATGTTCCTTTAAGGATGTGAACATAATTGAAAAATGCCTTATGGTTATCCTTACCCGGGGAGGCTATTTTTGCCTCAAAGTTGGCTTTGGTGGACTTTATTAGCCTCCTGCGTTGCTTGTTGAGACTGATGAGGGAGTTTTTTGTCTTTTGGGCATAGTCCTTCCTATTTTTTGGACAGGATTTTCTTTCTTTTGTTGACCAACCTATTTATACTTGGGATCCAGCAAGGGGCTTATTTTTGGAGTTTATCCTAAGTTTATTTTGGTTAGAAACTGCTGATTCTATGCAGTTATTTACATGCTAGCACAGAGTTTCCGTAAACATTTCTGCAAGGGCCACCATGCTCTCTGAGTTTGGGGGGGCTTGGAATTTATCTATGCCTTCACTTAATATAGGAAGTAGTTAGACTTGGAAAAGTTGTTAAAGGTTCACGGGTTTGCTGGGAGTTCATCCTTTATATATTTTTTTCAGTGTTTACTGCTTTGTTATCTGATCTTTGTGAGCATCATTTCCAGGATAGTTGCACCCCTAGGAGGTGTGCAGACTAACTGTTCCAGGGTGTTTGTATTGACAAAATCCAGGCATCTTTGACCCTGCACATCTATGGCTCTAGTGTCCCATTTATGGTGGTATAGTTGAAATCATCCATGAATATGGTAGGCTGAATTGTGAGTGACTCTAGTACATTCAAGTATTTGGGATGGTTATCCTGGATCATAGATGGGGACCTATAGCTAGCAAGGATATGGTCTTGGACTTTACCTAAAGTTAATAGGACATGGAGTAGCTCAAGCATGTTCTATTGTTTGACCAAAATTGAGGTGTGCTTAGTTCTTATTTAGATTGATACTCCTTCATCTATTGCCCCTTGTTGTGCGGTAGCTCGTCTAAATGTGGGAAGGGCATTAATAGCCTTGTACTGCTGGGGTACCAGGCTGTAAACCTTGTCTCAGTAACTGCACAGATATCAATACTCTCCAGGTTGTGGAGTGCTACCAAGGAGTGGAGCTTCTTGTTGAGACTCCTAGCTTTGAGCAGTAACACCTTTAGTTTACCTTGGGTAAAATTTACTATGTTGGAAGGTTTATTAGATTGGCATTGCCTAAAAAAGGCACTATAGGGTGGATAATGTTTTGGCCAATATCCAAAAGCATAAGGGGAGCAGGTGCAGACCATCCCTGGCAAAGCAGCTTGGTCTGTCAATCATGTCCTCCCAAGCTGACAAATATTGGACCTTCTTAGACTGACACCAGTAACTAAGCTAATTGTTAAATTCAGTCATTTTCTGTTTATATTGTGGTATTATCCTTGGAGAGGGTAGAATGCTGCTCAGTGCTAGGTTCATACCTGCCTGTGACACATAATCTGAAAGCTCCATCATGTCTGTCTTCATGCAGTCCTGGGAGGTATGTCTCAGGTCATTAACACCCACATGGACTATGACAGAGTCATACTGGTAGTTGTGGTTTAATGTCCTGAGTGCATGTGTAATCTGGTGGATCCTTGCTCCTGATAGGCAACTGACCATAAATGTCTTGATCAACTTGGTAAAGGGGGGGGGGGTATCAACGTGTCTCACAGCAGTCTCCAATGACCAATATATTGGGTTGTGTGGCAGTTTGCCTTAAGAGCTTAGAGGTTGGGACATTGTAAGATGTGGTTGTATGTGTTCTGGGAGTGTTGTCTTTGTAGAGTGTTTGGGAGGTTGCTCAGGGCAGTGTATGGGAGGCCTTTGTGGTTTGTGTAGATTGCATTTAAGAGCCTCAGCATATGTGAGTTTATGTGTCTTATTCGTAGTAGGTGTACTGTGTAAGTTACTGGCAAACTGTTTGGAGAGAACAGTGTTTGTATGCATTGTATTACTTTACATCTTTCACACACTACACTAGTCTGTTTAAGAATAAGGTGGTTGTCAGTAAACATGAGACAAATGCTACATTGTCTCAATATGCACATTTCAACCAGGCTGACTACAAAGAAAGTAAGAAAGTGCACATCCATGGCTGTGGATCCTCTTTTTTATGATATATGAGGGTGGTGCATTTGGGTTTAGAGTTGTTGGGCCAGGAAGAGACAGTCAGGCTGGAGCTAAACAACACTCTTGCGGTGATGCTTCTCATCAGGCAAACTAGCTGCTCTAGACTCAGCTAGATACTTGAGACATAGAGGAAGCTTCATATGGAAAATTACAGCTGTGGGTGCCTGCTTCTATACAGGGAACTGCAAACCACTGCTGCACAATTCAAAGAGGTTATGGTAGATGAGTTAGAGAGGAATCTAGTCAGTAAACAATAAAGATGTAGTATAAGTTACGCTTATTAGTGATGCTGGAGGGACAGATTCATAACCCAGAGGCTCCCTTCACTCTGGAATAAAATCCCAGTCCAGGTTAGGCAGCGTCCCTCATTGACTCTCTTCAAGAGGAATCTTGATGAGTGGATGGGAGATCGTAGGTTTACCCCGGGTATCACTTCTGTGTCACTGTTAGACAGAGGCACAGTATACTAACCTCGAAAAAGGGCATAGCAAAATAAATTTAAAATGGGTGGCGAAAGCCAAACACATTCTGGCTAGGCTTATAAATGACCTAGGGCAGATAGCCTAGTATGAACCTATGAACCTATAAGTGTGTGTGTGTGTGTGTGTGTGTGTGTGTGTGTGTGTGTGTGTGTGTGTGTGTGTGTGTGTGTATATATATATATATATATATATATATATATATATATATATATATATATATATATATATAAGGCTCAGATCCTGCAGAATTCATGATTCTGTCACTACTGTGAGTTATACTACAAGACTAAGTAAAATGAAAACAGAAAAAATGCAGTAGAAATGTAATAAATGAGGCTCAGATTTTGCAGCAAGTAACAATGCTCCGACTATAGCGAGTGATATTACAAGACTGGACTAAGGTCCCTAGACCAAGTAAAATGCAAACAGAAACAAATGCAGTATAAATGTAATAGATGTGGCTCATATCCTACAAGAATTCACAATTCCTTCACAATTGTGAGTGATACTACAAGACTAAGGTTCCCAGACTACATAAAATACAGTAGAAATGTAATAAATGAGTAATCGATCCTGATGCAATCCACAATTCTCTCACTATTGTAAGTTATACTCCAAGAGTAAGGTCCTGTATCAATTTACAATTCTCTCACTTTTGAGAGTACAAGACTAAGGCCTCCAGACTAAGAAAAATACAAACAGTAAAAAACAGTTGAAATGAAATAATTGAGGCTTAGATCCTGCAACAACTCACAATTCTCCCACTACCGAGAAGGACACTAGAAGACTACAGTCCTAGACCAAGTTAGAAATGCGAACTGTTGACTTTTGGTTTAAACAAGGAAAAATGTAGAAAAGAACAATACACAACTCAGATCTGAACTCTAAACATTGCTATGTAGAGTAGCTGAAATGGGATTATATTAAACAGAGGCTAACTTGAGTTTTAAGAGTCTAATGGGAGTATCTTTCCGGTTTTAGCTATAGCGTCCAATAGAAATAGCACTGGGAGGGGCTTGCAAACTCTAATTTACAGTAGGGCTGAATAGCTGAAAAGGCACCAAGTTTAAAAGCACAACTAGAATTGGGTGGGTAGGTGGGAAAAAAAATCCAAAAATCAGTGCATTCAAACAGCAATTTTTTTTTTCTTCAATAATTTTTATTCTCATTTTTCATTTATATAAAACACAATCATTTCCATTCATGACCATCAGTGAGTGTTATACATTGTAATCAGTATAGTAACATGCAGGTCATTCAAACAGCACTTTTAAATTTCGAGCTCTTGTAACTGTAAATAATGTATGTGGATATGTTAAAGTAAGGTTTGTGTTTTTGAGGCAGGATAGTGTGCTTGTGGGGGGACTGGCAGTGGTTTACTTACCTTAGTACCTTATTCTTTACCTTCTAATGACTTGCCTAGGCTTTGCTATTCATATTTGAAGTCTCATTCTTGGATACCCTATCCAGCAGCTACCAGTCTTTATGGTTTTACTATCTCCTATCCACAAGAAGAAGACGAAAGCTGTTAAGAAGTCTTTGGATATCAGTGACGCTTCTATTGTACCTCAGCCATTGGTGGATGTCTCTGATGTAGCCATTTTTGGTTCCTCAGACCAATTGTCTTTTTCCTCTGTTCCCCCTGATGTTGCTCCTATAGCCAGCAAGGAATGAGGAGTAGCCACGTCTTATGTGGCTCTAAGGATGCTCTTGGTGGGCATGTGAAAAACACTCTTGTCAGTCTCAGAGAAAGGGGCAGGTGAAGGTTCTTCACTCAGGCAGGATAGGAAACCTGAATCTGCCTACTATTATTAATGTTTTATTAATTCAAGCCTTCCCAAGATTATTTTTTATCCATTGTTGACCAGGTTAGTCCCACTGAGCTAAATGCCTCTTTTCAGGGGGGACTCAAGATGATAGTTATAGTGCTAGCAGAAATGTGATTATCTACCTTCTGTGATTACTCTGTGTTTGTGAATTTGTTTTATTTTCTTTTTTTGTGAATTCTTCACCCGGGCTGTGCCTGGGTAGCAAACTAAAATAAAATAAAATTTTGAGCACGGGATCAGGGAACTTCCCCTACTTTTTTGATAGGTGCTGTGGGATCTTTTGCATCTACTTGAGGTAACACCAGCTAAAGCAGATGAAACCTTTGTTTAACATCTCATTCTAAGGACAACATACTCAGAAATGCAGCATCCCATTTGTGCTGGATTGCAGTGTCATCAATCCATCTACCTAGTGTGGGAATAGAACCCAGAGCCTCCTACACCAAAGGCAAGCATGCTGTCTGTTGTAGCAATGATTAATGGAGATCTCTATATGACTGTTTATTTGAAATGGTAAAATAATTATAAATTATAAACAATGCAAATATTTATGATATTTTAATAAAAAATGATCTCTTGCCTTTTCAGTAGGTGTCATGGAATCCTTTATCCTCATAAGCTCACAAAAACTTGGTTATGCAGGAAGACCTCACTTTAACATCTTATCCAAAAGACAGCACCTCTGGAATGTAACAACCCATCCACTACATTGTCAAAACAAGAAAAATAAATCCAAGTATCTGATATAATAATAGAATCAAGAGCCTTCTGATCTCCCAGCATCAAAAGCAACTGTTTTGTAAATGTCTTTGATGAGATGAAGTGTTTTTAGCTTTATATTTGTTAAGGATATACTTATTTGAGGGAGTTAATGTGTATATTTTGGGTTTTACAACTCACAAATGAAGCTATGGAGAAATTAGGGTGTGTTTCTTTACGGCTGATAGGGCATTATTTTTTTTTTGTTTTCTGAGAGTTTTATTATTATTTTTTTCTACTGTTTTATGGAGTGCCTTGTGGGGTATGAAGTACGTTGGGAGGTGGAGTCACTAACAGGAGGAGAAGTTTGTGTTTAGGGCCTAAAGCAGCATGTACTTGGGATTGTGGGCATGTTTGTCTGGGTAGGTATATACAAACTCTGAGACTGTGCAACTGCAGAAAAAGTGAAACAGATGGAATTACATAAATCTGACTGTTTATCCTACACCGTTTTAGCAAAACCTGTGTAAAACACTGAAATTCAAAAGCCCCATTGTAATCATTAAAATATGGGACAGCAAGCAGTTGATGAACTGGACAGCTGACTAATGAAACTCTAGTGCTCATCTGACAGTCAGTTGAATGAACAAATGGATTACTCCTATTTAAAAGGTATTAATATCTATACAAATGAAAAAAGAAAAGAAAAGCAGGAGTGTGGAGAATTCAAACCACGACCTCAGTATGTTATTAATATCTATAGCTACATAACTATATCTATAGTTTGTATAAACATAGACACACACGCATACACATACATATGCACATATACACACATTCAGATATATTTATTTATTTTACATTTGTTGACTGGATTAATGTCCATTTTCAGCGGAGGCCCAGGGAGAAAACCTCCAAAAATTATAAAATAGTTATATACAAGCAAGTAAAGTATAAAAAAGTTATATACAAGAAAGTAATGTATAAAAAGTTAGCAA
>NC_056732.1:1060662187-1060739687 GCF_019279795.1 Protopterus annectens
CTCTTCCCAACAAGCGCAAATATATGTGAGAGATACAACTATATAGCCAAACTGGAGGCTGAGCTCTCTCAACATAGTACTGGCACAGTCAGTCTGGAGGAGAAGGTAATCACACACACCACAAATCCAGTCTCACATAGACCTATCGCAACAGCAAACCAAACACATAAACACACAAAAACATACTCGGAGGCTCTAAATAAAAATCTGCCCAAGCAACAGAGACCTCCAAAGCAGACATCCAAGCAACTGCTACCCCACAACAATACCCACGTATCACATAGTTCACAAAGTCAGTGTGCCACACAGTCACAGCCCTTAAGGCTAAACAACACACCTAATACACTTGTAAAAGGTGACTCTATTGTCAGACACACTGACGTCTCTCTCACCAGGCTGAACAAGGAGAAGGTCACTGTAAGCTGCCTGTCGGGTGCCAGGATCCGCCACATAACACAAGAACTTAGGTCACTCCAAAGCAAGTACAATTATGACTCCGTCATTGTCCATGCTGGTGTGAATGACCTGAGACGTACCTCCCTGGATTACATGAAAAGAGACATAGAGGAGCTCTCTGATCATGTGGCCCAGGCCGGTATGACCCTGACCTTGAGTAGCATCTTACCCTCACCAAGAATGATACCACAGTATAAAGACAAAATTATCAATTTCAACAATTGGCTAAAGTATTGGTGTCAATCAAAGGGATCCAGTGTCTGTCAGCCTGGGATGACATGCTTGACAAGCCACGTTGCTTCGCTAGGGACGGCTTGCACCTGTCACCCCTGGGTTTTCGAATACTGGCCAAGGCTCTTGCCACCCCCATAGTGCCTTTTTTAGGCAAGGCTCAAAAGACAAACCCACTTCCTTAGACAACACAAGGAAAAAGAAACTAAGGGTAATGCTCCTCAACGCCAGAAGTCTAAACCTCAAGATGCATGCACTCGAGGCTTTCCCCAGTATGGAGAATATCGATATCTGTGCAGTAACAGAAACCTGGTTCAAGGCTCCCGAGAGCACCCCAGCACTACCAGGCTATACCTCATACCATGCTTTTCGGCCCCAAAACTCGGACCAAACCACAAGAGGAGGGGAGTATCCATATTCATCAAAGATACCCATACCTCCAGGCTAGTGGCACTGCACGAAGCATCTGAGACCATCCATGTGCAACTAACAATAGGCAAAACTGCCTTCCAGTTTGTAGCCTGCTACAGATCACCCTCCCAAACTCAGAAACCCCACTTGGCTTTCCTGAAGACACTGGAGAATATGAAGGTCTCTCCAAACACCATTATATTGGGTGACTTTAACTACCCAAACATAGACTGGGAGCAGTACTCAAGCCCCAACACCCTAGCCCAGTGGTTCCTAGAATTTATAAACTCAAATGCTATGGAACAACTGGTCACCACTCCCACAAGAGGGGAAAACATATTGGACCTGATCATCACCAACATGGGGACTCTATGTTCCATACCAGAGGTATACCCCTCATTGGTAAGATCTGACCATAAATTAATCACTATGGACATCCATATCCCATCCCCACCCCCAGCAAAGGAAACCACAGTCAAAAACTTCTCAAAAGCAAACTTCCCACTTCTCAAAACCGAGGTGGAATCCTTCAAAGCCCCAGGGCCAGTGGAAAATACGGCCCAAACCGCAGAATCCCTTACAAACGCATTCTATGGATACCTACAGGAATGAATGGATCGTGCTATCCCAAATTTAACCAAGACACACTCCTCAAAGGCAGAAGACCTGTCTGGTGGACCCCAGCCATAAATAAGCTGTACAACAGAAGGAGGAAACTACTACATGATAGAGCAAAATCCCTGAAAGGGAAGGCAACTCTGATCAGTACTAGCAAGAAACTACGATCCCTCATAAAATCATCTAAGGCTAGCTTCGAAAGAAAAATTGCACAAGACACTAAAGATAATCAGAAGGCTTTCTTTAGTTATGTCAGAAACCTGGGTGGAAACTTCCAGATATGCTCTGAGTTAGTGCAAAATGACAAAAAATACACTGAACCCACAGACATTGCCAACATCCTGGCAGACAGGTTCAGTGCAAACTCCACTCCCCCAAATGAGCAAATGATTATCCCAACAGAGTGTAGCCTCCCTGACATCACAGATGCACAGCTGAGAGCTGCCCTCTCCAAAGCAAAAAACACAGCATCAATGGGACCGGACGGTATCCCGGGCTGCATTTTACATGAGCTCCAAGAAGAACTGCACCCTCACTTAAAATCACTGTTCAGTCTCAGCCTTACAACAGGATATGTACCCAAAGAATGGCGTACAGCAACAGTGGTCCCACTCCATAAAGGTGGTGCCACAATGGACCCCAGAAACTATCGCCCTATAAGCCTAACTAGCCTGGTCTGCAAAGCTATGGAGCATACCATCATGGAACTCATAAACAAAGACATTGGGAACCTCCAAATACTGGATCCTACCCAATTTGGCTTTGTTAAGGGCACATCTTGCCTCTTGAACCTGGTCAATTTCTTTGAAACAGTCACCAAGGCCATAGACGAAGGGAAGGTAGTCCACACAGCCTACCTTGACCTTGCAAAAGCCTTCGACACAATACCCCACTCGGGCATCATAAATAAGCTCAACAGCTTAAATATCAACCCCTATGTCACAAGATGGGTTGCAAACTGGCTTAGGAATAGAACCCACATGGTCAGAATTGCAGGTGCCATGTCAGACTCTAAACCAGTTACAAGTGGCATCCCACAAGGTTCAGTCCTGGGACCTCTCTTGTTCAGTATATATTTCTCTGAGGTACAGGCTAACACAGGTGGACTATGGCTGACAAAGTTTGCAGATGCAAACTGGGGGCCATAATCGACTCGCCAGCTGACACAAGCATCCTCCAAAAAGGTCTCACAGAGCTAAATGCTAAAAAGTGCATAGTCATCCCCGTTGGGAAAAACAAAGTGCCCACAAATTACCACATAGGTGGTAATCCATTAAGTACGGAAGAAGTAATTAGGGATTTGGGGACCCAAGTAGATTGCAATCTCTCCTTTGACAATCACATTTCCAAAGTAGTTAGAATGACATTCTATATAGCCCACCTTATCACGAAGGGGTTCACATCTAGATCAAGAGAGGTCATTGTGCCCCTCTACTCATCACTCATCAGGCCCATAATTGAATACAATGCCTCATTTGGGATGTACCTTACCCGACACCTGCTACAACTAGAAAGACCCCAAAAGTACCTCACCGAGAGGATCAAGGGACTCAAACAGATGCCCTACGCAGTTAGGCTAAAGAAACTCCAGCTCTACTCAGTTGCTTACCGCCTACTCAGAGGCGATCTGTGCCTGACGATAAAGCCATGTCCAACCCAGAATTAATGGACATGCTCCACCTCAAGAAATCCAAATCCATCAGAACTACACGCTCCAGTGACTTAAACCTCAGCACAGAAATAAATAGAACATGCTGGAGGGACAGATTCATATCCCAGAGGCTCCCCTCACTCTGGAACAAAATCCCAATCCATGTCAGACAGAGCCCCTCAATGACCCTCTTCAAGAAGAATCTTGACGTTTGGATGGGAGATCGTAAATTTACCCCTGGGATCTCCTCTGTGTCACTGCTAAACAGAGGCACGGTAAACTAACCTTAAATGGGCTATCTTCTGTGACCTACTATACAGAGGCACAGTCAACTAATCTAAGAAGGGTGGCGAAAGCCAAACACACTCTGGCTAGGCTTGTAAATGCCCTAGGGCAGATAGCCTAGTATCAAGCTATGAACCTATGAACCTATGAAGAAGGCTCAATTGCCAAGAAATATTGACGATGGGTGGTGGAGAGAAGAAAGTTAGACAGTAAGGGGTTAAATTGGTTAGCCTGGTGGAGAACATGAGCAAAGCCTATGTTTGGTGAAATATTCCTTTAGGGGCTGTTTAAACGAATGTGTATCATTGATGGACAGAATATGCCGAGGTAGAGAATTTCAGACTTAAGTCTGATTTTCACACAGTGTATGTCAGTGTTTGACTTGTCCCCCAGCTTCACCCCATTGCACAGAGTGCACAGAATCCCATATTCAGATATGTTTCTTCTACCGCCAAAATTGTGCCAGTACTATGCTAATGAGGTACATCATAGTTCTTTGGAAGAATTGCATGTCATTGCCTTCTATAAGGTGACCATTTGTGTATATCATGCCACCCAGCCTCTGCTATGACACAGCAGACACCATTCCACATACCACCCTTGGGATATTCCTAGGGAGCTGATCCACACTCCACACTGCTGATGGGGAATATTTATAAATTGGGCTCAAGATGTTTAAGGAAAAATCCAATAAAAAGAATCACCTGGGTGTTATGCTAATACTGACTACTGTCCTTAAAATGACATCTTAATGTGATTTGAATTAGATGTGATGATGTACTGATAACAAATGCCAACAGTTTTAAAGTGTCAAAAACATTTAGTAATAAGAAGGAAGGTGTGCCCTCCATGAAAATACATGAAAATATTGATCTTTATTTGTAGGACTTTTGTTTCATGTAAACAAAACAGTGTTATCTGTACTAACTGTACTGCCAGGCTGTGGAAGAGCATATTTGGTTTCCAAGGGCAGCAGAGGAGAGAAACACAACTATGCAAGTGTTTGGTCCACAAGTATAGGGCATGACAAGACAAACACAAAAAGACTGAAGCATTAACTGGCCACAATATACTTTATATAGTAGAATACTCACACAGGCCAGAGGATGGGGGTGGACAAGGCACAGTCATCATTATTTAGATAGGTGGGATGGGGTACGGTGACAGAAGACAGCAAAACTAGACAGGTAGGAAGGATCATGGGTGATGGATGCAGTAACCATGCATACGGCTAAGAGGTTGGTAGAGTCAGGGTGCATCCTTCATTAATGGGATGGAGTTTCTATAGGTGCATCATGTCTTCCCTGTGCCATGTCTTCCTGCAGTATCAGTATTTTGTCAAGCAAATGATGTATCATATTGTTAACATGTATAGTAACTCCTGCCTTGTTTCTTGTTGTTGCAATCCAGTAGAATATTGGTATCCTCAACCAGTGAGTGGGCACAGGTAGGTTTCACTCACAGTATGGTTACAAAGGAGTGTGATGGTGTTGAATTTATGGTCCCTGATTGACTTACCTTTTGGGATATGCCTATAGTGGAGCTGGAAGTATGTCGGCCACATCCATGAGAATGCCCACACCAAAGGTAGATGGAAGCCATGGACAATGCAAATAGTGAAGCCATCTCCAGAATGATGTGTGATATCTACGTAAGCCTAGCATGCAGTTCTGAAATGCACATCTATCTTTTAGCACAACAATGTTGTCTGGTTGCCAGTATCTTCATTGATGCACCAGTAGAAGCCACCAGTGCCTCAGTTGCCCTCAACAGTCATGTCTGGTCCAGGTTCTTGTATGTCATGACACTCTGTATGTCTTATGCAATGCTCTACAATCTCTGCAGTGTTAGCAGTTCTGCAGGCAGGCCTGCACCACATACATCATCTCTGACATAGTGTTAGTTATGGCCATCTGTGCTTGGATCACTGACCTGCTCATCTGCTGATTGATGCCAAGGGAGACACCCAGGTCTGAAGAAGTCCTGAAGTCATGGCAGTGATGGCCACCTACACATCTCTCTTCTATGCTGGGTGTACACACCTTGGAAGGCAGTGCAACCCTCTGATGCCATCTGTGGTGGAGACCCTTCTGACTGTGGTAGCAAGTGTGATGATAACATGGAATGGATGACTCTCGCTGAACATAGATGATGCCAGAGGTGCATCCTGCCCCTCATCTGTCATCTCAGCTGTGAATAATGTGAATGTGTTCTTCAGTGTGTTGGCATTGCTAAAATTGCCACTGTGTTGTTGGACTATCCAAGTGTATGGTGCCATAACTGTCAGCTGCCCATAACCAACTGACATCAGGCATGTTCTAGTGCATCTCCTACAGACATTAAGGCAGCCATCACCAGCCCCACACCTACATCCATGTAGCCACCAGGGATAAGGTTTTTCAAAATTTCCCTAGAGAAGGTTACCAGGAGTTCATCCATTTGTATGCAATACCTCTGTGTAGGTGGTACAGTCTGAGTGGTCAGTCTTTGGTGATTTCCTGTGCATTGGTCTTGATATGCAGTGACATATCAGTAATCCTGTGATATGCCTGTACAATTGTACTATTATGGCTACCTAATGCATTGATGTCCTGCACCAGTTCCTGTCACAATTCATCTTGGAAGGTCTTGTCTGGTTTGCCTTTCTCAAGGATAGACATGCCATGTCTGTTTAGGGCTTGTAGTAGCACCTCTATCTCCTCTGTAGTGAAATTTCCCAGCCACTGTTGTTCTTTCAGTACTATGCTACAGCATGTACAACTGTGGGTAACACATGTGAATCGGTATGTGTATAATGCACATGCCAACTATTGACTTTATACTGGTTCTCAGCACCTTTAAAGTTCAGACTTAGTACTGTAGTGTGGCGACTGTGGGCATGTTAGCCCTGGTTGTTGTTTGACAGACATGTTAGATACAGTACAGTCTGTGACTGTTGTACTGGTGGCCTGATGTTCCCAGTAGCACATTATGCTATCCATGCTTATATGGCAAAGTGTTGTGACACCAACACAACAGGACAGTTATTGTAAGTTGACAGGCTACGTCCAAAAGGTCCACAATCTTTCCTGCCTATCTCCCTGTACCTTTTGGCCTGTCAGGTTGATTCCCCCAACAAGACTGTGACCTGTCCTATTCATCCTCAGTACCCTGTCTGCTTTTGCCATCCTCCTCCATGAGACTGTAAGCTATCCTACCTGTCCCCTGTTTTCTGTCAGGTTGAGCCTCAATAACAGGACTACAACCTGTTCTGGCTGTCCCCTGTGCCCTGTCAGGTTGAGCACCCTGTCACATTAAACCACCTCAAACTGCCAGTTCCCTGTCATTCCTTGTGCAGTATTACCCCATACCCATGGACGCCCACATGATTTTTTGCAGGGGGGTGCAAACTCAGAGGCCAGAGTTCCAGCTCCAGGGCATTTCTGTTTAGGTGTGGATAACTAAGAAAACTATACACCAACATCAAGGTTAACTGTAAAGGTCTCATATCTTACATACCATTGCTCATTTCTTGCCTAAGCGAGTATACAGTTGCCAGCAACATTGAAGCCTTACATAATGCATCTCTTGCAGGTCCTTACTTAATTTTTGGATGCCTACAGCTTTAAGTAACAAGTGCTGCTCTTCCTACACAATGCAGGGTGCCCAGGCAATTATGCAAGCAGGTGGGATGTTGTAATTGATAGCAAAGCCATGCCCCCAGTTGTTGAAAAGTAACACAAGTAATATTAATTCAAAAAATGTATTTGATAAATCAGTTAAAATTGCACATCAAGCATTGTGGATGTTTTAGTGCACATACTGATTCCTTCATCTAAGTGTAAACCACAACCGTGATGAAATGCAAAATGTTGTAATGTTATGGTAGGGTGTCAGCCAGGTAACGTCAAGGTTGAGTTCCTGCCTGAAGCAAATTATGGCTCTAAATATGGTTGACATTACGGGTGGTATAAATGAAGTGTAAACTGTTGAACATACTCCTTGTGATATCTGCAAATATTAGATGTACGCCACAGTGGAAGCATGTCCTGTGTGTCTGTTGTTGGGGAGAAACGCCAGATTATGGTCAAATGAGGCCTTAGGAATGGTAAGGGATTGGGTCTCTGCCATACACAACCCTCCCCCCATGCAGCCATTCCAGTATCCCATTATTAGGCTGTTTCTCCAGTTACCATAAACACTGTAATGCACATACTGTTTTCTGCTTTCTACAATGATTATTTGGATTTAATTTAAAACTTTTATTTTAAAATTTATAGTACAAACATTGACAGACATTTGCTAAACAAAGTACAATGAAAACAGCAGGCTCTGGATTGCATTGCATAAGTGGAAATTCCTTAAGATTCCAAGAGCAGGCTAAGTTATTTCTTACACTTATTTCACTGAATTGCACTTCTGAAATGCTTATAATTGTGCTATACAGTTGATCTACTATATTTTTGCACTGTTATAAAGCTTTTTTTATTGTTTCACTGTATTTATGTACTGTTTTAAACTGTTTTAACATTACTTAACTGTAAACCACTTTTTCATACTGAGAGTTGTATTTTCTGTTTGTGATTGCTCTGTCCGAACCTTTATGTGCATTTTTGTCTGTTAAAAGCATTCTCTAGTCTGATCCTTGATCTGTTTAAAACTTTCATTTAGTGGCTACAGCTAAGAACTGTAATAGTGTGCATTACTATAATTGTTTTTGTTTTATTTAAATTACTAAATTGTAAACTGCTTTTTCATACTGAGACTTGGATTTTCTATTTGTGGGTGTTCTTTCTATGCTTTTAAAATGAGGTTTGTGTTCTGCTCAGGTGGCATAATCTTGATAGAGGCCTGTTGTGTAGGCTGGAAGTTTTGTTTGTGTTTCTGGCAGCCATTTTCTGCTGATTGTCTTTATTATTGAGAGTAACAAGGCCTCCTGACCTTCTGTAGTACAAGTGATTGGGTAATAGCACGGGCTGAGGAGTAATCTGATCTTCCCAACTCTTCCATTCTTACTGCTATATAAACCCTGTGTCTTATAAAGGCTCTGCTTGTATTGTCAGGCTCTGGATTGCATTGCATAATTGGAAATTCCTTAAGATTCCAAGAGCAGGCTAAGTTATTTCTTACACTTATTTCACTGAATTGCACTTCTGAAACATTTATAATTGTGCTATACAGTTGATCTACTATATTTTTGCACTGTTATAAAGCTTTTTTTATTGTTTCACTGCATTTATGTACTGTTTTAAACTGTTTTAACATTACTTAACTGTAAACCGCTTTTTCATACTGAGAGTTGTATTTTCTGTTTGTGATTGCTCTGTCCGAACCTTTATGTGCATTTTTGTCTGTTAAAAGCATTCTCTAGTCTGCTCCTTGATCTGTTTAAAACTTTCATTTAGTGACTACAGCTAGGAATTGTAATTTTTTCCCACCCATCCACTCACCCTCCCTAGTGTTGTGTGTTTCTATACTTGGTGGCTTTGCAGTTTCCCGCCCATACTGTATATTTGATCTGTGACACTCCTCCCGGTCTAGTGTCATTAGTTCACTCAATCTAATAGAGAACATTTGTGAAGGCCAACCCACTCAGATTCCTAACTTTGAATTAACTTCTGTTCCAGCTTTCTCCATTTCCACTTTACTGGAAAAAAAAAATTCTAAGCTTGCTTCCCCCCTTTCCTGTGGCAGGTCAGATATGGATTTGCTGTGTCCAGGACTGTTTGTGAGCTCCTAAGCCCCCCCTTAACTGGGGTTAAACTATTCCTGGCGCCATAAAGTCTGTTTTTCAAAATTTCCCTTGCAACTAGCCAACTTTTTAGTTTTAGCACTCATTTGTTTCTTTGATCTCAGCACTTGTTCAGAACTCATTGTAAGCACTAAATAAGTTACAAATTACTACAGCACTCAACTTTCCTCACTTGTCTAGAGGAAAACAGTTTTTAGTACTTAATAAATAAGCACCTATTCAGGCATGTCCAAAGGTCAGGTCCCAGTGTTTTCTCCTGTCTACCTGATGAATCTGGGCATCTTGAGACAATGCAGCAATTGCCTCATGTACACAGACAACTCTCTCCTCCTACCACCCAACACTATGACCTGTGAGATATGCACTTATATAGCCAAACTGGAAGCAAAGCTCTCTTTACCAAAGACAGGCCTAGACAGTCAAGAGGAGAAGGTAAACACTTGCACTGCACCACACTCATCACATAGTCCCTCAAAACCTACACCACCAAAACACACACACAGAACTACAAAACACACACCTACATTCACGGCGGCTCTCTGTACTAATCTGCCCAAACAACAGAGACCTCCAAAGCAGAAATGCAAGCAACCTCCACCCCCCCAACACAACCCAAATGAAACATAGTCCACATACTCAATGTGCCACTCAACTACAGCCCATAATGCATAATGTACCCAACACTCTAGTCATAGGTGACTCTATAGTCAGGCACACTGATGTTCCACTCACCAGGCTAAACAAGGAAAAAGTTACTGTCAGCTGCCTGTCAGGTGCCAGGATCCGCCACATAATGCATGCACTCAGGTCACTCCACAACAAGTACAAATATGACTGTCATTGTCCATGTTGGAGTGAATGACCTGAGACGTACCTCCCTGGACTACATGAAAAGAGACATGGAGGAGCTCTCTGATCTTGTAGCCCAGGCCGGTATGACCCTAGCCCTGAGTAGCATCCTGCCATCACCCAGAATGACACCACAGTACAAGGACAAAATGATTGACTTTAACAATTGGCTAAGCTTCTGCTGTCATTCTAAGGGAATCCAGTATCTGTCTACCTGGGATGACATGATCGACAGACCACGCTGCTTTGCCAGAGATGGCCTGCACCTGTCGCCCTTGGGATTCTGGATACTGGCAAAGGCTCTTGCCACCCCTATAGTGCCTTTTTTAGGCAAGGTTCAAATGACAAATTCACCACCGTAACAGGTACAAGCAAACAAAATCTGAGGATAATGCTACTCAATGCTAGAAGTCTAAACCTCAAAATGCACTCACTCGAGGCACTCCTTAAAATAGAGAACATTGATATCTGTGCAGTGACAGAGACCTGGTTCAAAGCTTCAGAGAGCACCCCTGCATTACCAGGCTATAATTCATACCACACCTTTAGGCCACCAAACCCGGACCGAAACACTAAAGGTGGTTGCATGTCCATATTCATTAAGGATATCCACACCTCCAAGCTAGTTGCTCAGCATAATGCATCCGAGATTATCCAAGTTCAACTAACTCTGGGCAAAACCGCAATCCAGATTGTAGCTTGCTACAGACCCCCCACCATGCCCCAGGATTCCCACTCCTCTTTTCTTGATACACTGGAAAATATTAAGGTACAACCCAACACTCTAACAATGGGTGATTTCAACTACCCTACCATTAACTGTGAAAACTGCTCATGTACCAACTCTTTTGCTCAATGTTTTCTGGAAATCATCAATTCCAACGCTTTGGATCATCTCATCCACACCCCCACCAGAGGCAGCAATATCTTAGACCTGGTCATCACCAACATGGGTGACCGGTGTTCCACTCCAGAGGTCAGCTCCTCGTTGGTCAGATCCGACCACAAGCTAATCACCCTAGACATCCCACTCCCATCCCCATTAGGAAAACAACCGTAACAAATTTCTCCAAAGCCAACTTCACGCTTCTTAAGACAGAAGTGGCAAACTTTATGACACCCATGCAGATGGACAATAGAGGTACGACTGCTGAATCCTACACAAATGCACTTTATAAGCACTTACACAAGTGCATGGATCGTGCTATCCCTAACAGAACCAAGATGCTATCCTCCAAAAAAAGGAAGCCAATCTGGTGGTCTTCTGCCATAAACAAACTCTACAACAGAAGAAAGAAACTGTTGCAAAAAAGGGTAAAATCCCACGATTGGAGGAACTCCCTAGACAGCCTCAGTAAGAAGCTGAGATCCCTCATAAAATCCTCAAAAGCTAGTTATGAAAACAAAATTGCCACTGATTCTAAAGACAACTACAAAGCATTCTATAGCTATGTTAAAAATCTCAATGGCAACACTCAGATCTGCTCTGAGTTGCAGCACAATGACACTAAATATACAGAACCAACTGATATTGCCAACATCCTGGCAGATAGGTTCAGTGCTAACTTTACCCCCTCTCACCCCCTAAAGGGCCCATCTTTATACCGGAAGAATGCAAAGTTCCTGTAATCACGGCTGCACAGGTAAAAACTTCACTCTCCAAAGCCAAGAACACAGCATCCATGGGACCTGACAACATCCCAGGCTGCCTTCTACATAAACTACAGAATGAAGTGGCACCCCACCTAAGTACCATGTTCAATCATAACCTCACCTCAGGCTTGTGCCCATTGAATGGCGCACTGCGACAGTTATCCCACTCCACAAAGGGGGGGGGGCCACAACAGACCCTGGGAACTACTGCCCCATTAGCCTGACGAGCCTCGTCTGCAAGGCCGTGGAATGTATCATCATGGAACTCATAAACAAAGACATTGGAGATCTCCAAACCCTGGACCCCACATAGTTTTGGTTTGTAAAAGGCAGATCATGTCTCCTAAACCTGATAGACTTCTTTGAAGTAGTCAACGAGGCCATGGATGAGGGTAAGGTGGTTCACACAGCCTATCTAGATCTTGCCAAGGCGTTCAACACAATAGGGAATGGATGACAAATTGACAATAGGTTCACAGTTCCTAGACATCACATCCAAGGGAGGACATACTCAGAACTGCAGCACCACACACACCCCCCTCCCTCAAAGTACAACACAGTATCAGCAATCCTTCTACATGCTGTGGGAGTAGAACCCACAGCCTTCTGCAGCATACTACCTGTTGTACTACTAACATCACATTTAAATTCTTTAACACAACAGTGATACCATTTGCTAAACAAAACAGTTACATATTGTAATCAGACTTAGCATGAGCAGCAATAAACTTCTCTTCCCTTGAAGCTCACAATTCCTTAAACAATGCACTTGACACTCAACTCCTTGAAACTCATTTTTTTAACAACTGTGTGGTTGGAGTAGAGGATTCAGGCTTTTGTTTCCTGTAACCAAGGTACAGTGTTTGAGCCTGGCCAAAGTAACTAACCACCTGCTATCCTTAACTGGGGCATTTTACACACACACTCACACACATCCCTCTTTGCCTTACTTGCAGGAATCCTTTCTACAGTTCCTGACTGTGCCTTTTCTCCCCAGATTATCAAGTGATAGTAATTTTCTTTATCAGCCATTGGCTAGGCTTTTGGCTGTCTCAGTACTTCTACCTGACAGAGAACTCAAGTGCTCCTCTAGCTATATCCCCTGCTATCAGTAAATGGTTACCGTCCTGTACCTATTCCTTGTTAGTCAGTGAAACATGACCATGCCCTTCCACCCTGTGCCCTACTTACATTATCAACAGTGGATATAGAAAATAAAGCAAAAAGCATTTAATTGAGAATCCTACCAAAAGTGATCAGGGTATTATGACATGACTATCTACCACACACACACACACACACAAATACATGAACATTACACACAGACACACACACACACACACACACACACACACACACACACACACACACACACACACACACACACACACACACACACACACACACACACACACACACACACACACACACACACACACACACACACACACACACACACACACACACACACACATCAAAAGTCAATCTACCATTCTACCTCATATAGTGCAACATATTTATAAGTGATACTCAACTTCTGCTGAAAGTGAGCCAGAGTATTCACAAAACTTTCATCACCTGTATGGTAAATGACAAGAATAATTATTCTATTCAAGAACTGTACTCCGCTGCCGTAGTACAAGATTGCCATGTGACAGTACCTCATCACACGTACTTCACTATACTGCCTCTACATTGCTCCACCCCTTCTCCTAGGATGGACCTCAACATTGCAGTATGCCTTGGCAGAACTTTGACATTCAACAAAGAAAAATATATGACTCCTAGTCTCTGTCTGTCAGTGATAAAATAATAATAATGCTGCTGCACACTGAGTGTACTGGCCTGGTCTGGTTCCAATAAATCCTTCACTTTTAAATTCTAAAAATACATTTTGATGCTCTAGGTCATTTAAATGAACTCAGCTTTCCAAAATGGACACTGTTGGGGGCAACAAAATAAATGTATTCAAAGGAAATTATGTTCTATTACTGTTAATGGGTATTGATCAACCCATGTATCTTTCTTACATGCTACTTATTATAATCATATTTTGGGTCACTACACCTTGGGTAGGAAGAAAAAAATACAGTGCACACCCCATTCTTTGGATTATTTTCCATATTCAGAATTCAGCTGGAATGGGCACCAACAAATGTCCTATTTCCCTATTATATAATTCCTAAAAAAATATACTGGCTTCTCTTCTGACCCCTTAATCTGCTTTCCATCAGTGTTTTGCATCCTTCACCATATCTATTACAATAAGCCGAAAGAAGGGTGCTTAAAATTGTTCTTGTTGGCTACAACTTCATAAAGGGATATGCATTCCATTATTCACTCCTAAAACTCAAAAAAAGCCAATAATTTTCTCTGTTTCAGATTTTGTTATTGATGTTTGCCTCTTCTAGCTGTGTAATCTTCACAGATTATAGTCTACAAGTCTACCACTGCTTCATGCTTTTAAAATTCAAATAAGGCTAATGCAGTTGGGCTGTCACATGACTCTATCTTGCTTAGGCAGCTGCTAGCTGCCTTTACACTAAAGGATAGGGTTGCTTGACTATTAACTTGGTTATTCCTTACCTTCCAACATCAGCAACACAAAAACAGAACATCTTCTTGTATTTAAAATTCCATGTGCAGGAGGAAAGGAAGAAGAGGACACACAGAAGTGGCACGAAAGGTGTGTATGACCAGATCATTCTTAAAGAACTTTCTTAGAAACAAAAACAATATTTTTTTAAATTAAAAAAGTAAATGTGATAGTCCCTCGACCCTCAGCAAGTGAAGTCAATATCCAAGATGGTGCACCCTCTTTCACCTGTCTGCAGGCACCCATGCCCATACCCTATGCTGCTGTGTGATAGTGTCTGTTATTTCCATGCAGCCATGTGTGGTCACTGCAGTTCTGAAGTCTATTACCAGTTATCTTGCCAGCTGTTACACTGCCATGATAGTGCTCTCTGCTATCCATTATATTCACATTCTTTACATTTTCCACATAATGTAGTCTGTGCAAAATGGCAGCCATTTTTTAACATACTAAAATGAGACAAATAAAGAGGTGATTTTGCTGATTAAGATGCTTTAATGATATTGTTTCTGAATTGCATCTATAATGTGAAATGTTATCTGAGCAGCTAAATGCCCTGGATTGTGTGGAGTGCCCCGCACTTGCAATCGATTTTGCCCATTGTTCCACATTGAATAGAGGTGGCTCTGCTTTGTGATTTTTCATTGGGTTGTATACTGCAATTACAGGCAATTGGCACTGTGGTATACAAGACAATCAAATAACTATTCCTGAGGCAAAAAGAGCCAATCAGGAGGCACAAAATGCAGCCTGAGCCAATCACGTGTTGCTACCAGTTTTCATGGCACTTCAATACCTTCAAGCTGTGGATGATTCATTTGAATGGTAATTCTCTCTGAGCAATGATAAGATGCAAGGATGCTGGCAGGCATATGCTAATTACACTATAGCATACATGTGATCAGCCAGAGGGTAACAAATTGAAATACAGTCAAAAAAAGCTTTAAGCATTAAAGTTCTTTTTAACTTTAACCTCTCCCACATCCATTACTCAGTGCTAAATGCTACTCGCACAAAGGAACAGTACTTAGTACTTCCTTGGGAGGGTGGCCTAATGGCTCGCAAGGGCAGTTAGCTTAGTACTAATCTATGAACCTATGAACCTTTTCTTTTGTTTGAAAAAAAAATTGTAGCTAGCCCTGTTCACACTTCTTTTATTTATAATCTGCCCTTGCTGCCTGAGGAGACAGTGTCTGTCTCATTAAAGAAAGGAGAGTGGCATGATTTTAATTGCAAGATGTAGGTGGGCAGCAGGCAAAAAGTGTTGCCATGTGACGGAACTGCAGGAGGCTAGGGATACCAACTGTATGTGGTGGGGTGTGACACAGATAGTTTGGAATTTAATTTGCTGTTGTCTGCAGACTGAATCTGTATTGGTGGACTGTCAGATTCCATTAACTGCATTTGCAGCTGATATATCCACCATCTTGGTTTGTGTTTATGAATATTTCATTGTTGATTTGCCAGTTCCAGTTATAACATGACTGCATCTATTGCAACTAAATTAAATACCAGTAATCTTTTTCTTAGCTAATAATGGGCTCTAAAGTTCATTACATCTAGTTTATGTGTTGGTGATTCTACTAGGTGTCTGCTGCTCTGCCTGCTACCACTGTGCTACTCTTTTTGCAGGTTGTAGTCAGGAAAAGAATGATTTTAATTCATTTATTTGTTTGTTTTATTTTATTTCATTTATTTATGTATTTAGTTGTGCAGGAAGATAGTGTAGAATTGGGGAAAGGCATACCTTTTTTTTAACATCCAGTTAAGACCCATACACATACCCATACATTGGCACATAATGACATCCAGACATGTTTTGAGACAGGCTTCCTTAACAAGATGACTTACCAATTAATAGTAAGCAGTTTTAGAAGCAGCATGGTATAAGTAATAAATTTAGATTAAGACTGTTAGTCTGGAATGCCCCTACAGTGAAAATATTCATTGTTAGCCACTTATTGGTCATATTTTCATGTATACGTTCATATTTTTAAAACTGGAAGGCTATATACTATTAAAGGACATGGTAATGAAACCCAGCTGCTGGAGACAGAATAATGTATTATCAATACCTACTTACAATACACTATGCTGGAGATAGTTGTTTTCTAACAATTATGAAATGTGTAATATTTCCATTTGCATTAATATTCCCATAACCAAGTTCCTTGCTAACTTAATACTTCTGGGAGAAAGCCCACTTCAACCAGGCCCCATGGAAATGGTGCATTTCCGTGCAGTGCAAAATAGGTTATTCCACATTTTGACTGTTTGTCACACATTGCTAGGGTCTGTGTTCCACATTGGCCTCTTAAGAGGATGAGACATATGGGTGTCATTAGCATTTGTTTGAGTTATGGGGCCTGTTCATGCTCATTCCCAGACTGGGAAGTCATGTATAACATGTAAGCCTGTTAGGCTTGACCTCCCTGCTGTCCATTTCTATAGTGCTGCTGACCATATGCATTATAATAGTATTAGTGGAAATCACACTACCTTGCTACTCATTGATATACATCAAATGGTGTCCACTTCATTTGACAATGTGACCCAACTACCAGTTTTCCTGGATTTGAGGTAAGAGACAGACACGGTCTCTGTATGCAAAGAATCTGGCAGGGCTCCCAACTGGTACAGCAGAGAGTGTGCAATTATTCTTCATCTGATGAGCAGGGTTATCAGAAGCAGCTGCTGGGAGAACATAAGGGCCCCCTTTATAAAGTAGATGCCTAACATCATCTAGTCTGGTGAACAGGGCAGACATAAATACAGAGAACTGAAAAGGACCACCTGGACCTTGTCCAGCAGTGGGAAGAAGAGGTTAAGAAGATAGTATGCCTAGCAGCTATAGTTGTAATTATCTTCTGCTGTTAGGGATATGTTGTACTCATTGCTTTTGTTTTATGTTTTTGTATGCCAGAGGACAATAGAGAAAATAGGATTGCCTGCCAGAGGAGGCAGGACAGGCTCTCCAAGTGGTAGCTTAAATGTATTGCTGGCAAATGTAATATTTTAATAAACTGTACAGCACAGAATTAAAAAGTTGCAATTGTGTCTCTCTCTATTTTTTTTCTATTTTTATTGAGAGCATTTTTATTAGAATAACTAGATTTGTGTAAGCATGCATTTTCTGAAGGATATAAAGTTTGAAACTCAAACATGTCATTATTTAGTGACTTCAATCTTCACTACTTTGCCAGAAAATCACACATTTTATGAGGAACAGAGCAAAAATATGTCAAAAATTGGACATCCTGTGAAAATCTGGACAGCTGATAGATATGCCCCCATACCATACCGCTCTTTCCCTTCCATTGCCCTTTTTGTATTTTCCTCCACAAGCCCTTCTCCATTTCTGTCTGTCCTGTTTTCCCATTTCCTCTCTATTTATAACATAAAATGAATTGGAACCATGGGTGTAGCCAGAAAATTTCATTTTGTACGCCCAAATTCTTTTTGCTGCCCCCCCCAGCCTACCTGACATTTTTAAAAATGGACATCTTTCAAAATGCTGCCCCTAGCAGTTAATAAATGTGCACATAATTTTCAGTGATTCCTTCTGAAACTACTAAAGATAATATTTTAACAATCCTGTCTGTAAGCCAATTGTGTACCTGTGTTAGAGGAATTGCTTTAAACAATTGTAGACATAATATAGCATGAAAAAAGTTGCAATGTTTTTTAGGATGCAAAGAAAACTGTATTCTATGGAGTACAAAGTGTATGCCTTGAATTGGCTGACCGCTGTGTCTGTGTAGCAGCTATGAGGCACTTAGATGCTAGTGTGAATGTGCATTGCATCAGGCACACCACAAACATATCCCTCCAGTCAGCAGCGGCCTTAGGTCATCTGGTGCCCTATGCAAAAGGGCTCCACGGCACCCCCCCACACCACCCAGGTGCCCCCATCCTGGTCTACCTACACCAAATAAATACTGGAAAAGCACCCCTGGTACAGCGGCGCCCTAGGCGGCTGCCTAGTTGGCCTATGCCTAAGGCCGGCTATGCCTCCAGTCATCTAACCATCAGACTTGCTCCCAAAAGATCGGTTTGATCTGCCTTGCTTGCCATCTCTTCAAATCATACGTACCCTGCACTCCAATCTTACTGTAATCAGTGGGTAGAACGAGCTTCAACAAGCTTTGAATATAGATTGTCTGCAGCAATCCACATCAACTATACAGATTTTGGTGTTTCTTTCACCTAGTCCTACGTTTGCTTCCAATTTCCTGTCTGTTTTGCTATTGCAACTGACCCCAAGTTATTCCCAGCTCAACCCCCCCCCCCCCACCTTTGGGCTACTGTGAAACCTTCTACACCCTGAGGCTATGTTACAAAGTTTTTATCATTTAAAAGTTGCAACTCTTCATTGTCAGATCAGATGAAGTCTTCAGACAAACAAGCTTATCTTAAAGGGATAGTCCAAGAGATTTGTTGTTTTGTTTCTGGTCTTTGTTTACATTTTCAGTCTGGCTTTTTGAGCATGTGCCAGCTTTGGTTGCAGGTATTGGGTGAGGGGTGCTTACAGGAAGTTTCAATGGTCTTGGTCAAATTTTATCTCAAACTGCAGTTGTACTCACAGCAGCTTTCACCGAGTCATTCATTAGTTTCACCTGCACCTTTTATCCACAGAGAAATGTACCCTTTTATGAATTTTATGACCACATAAGCTGGGGGATACAGCGAGCCCTGAAACGGAGCAGGGCCCGGGATTAATGGCGGCAGCAGCAACATGAGGATGGAACAGAAGAGGCCGAGCACTACTCAGGGTAAGAGAGAGAGAGTGTGTGTGTGTGTGTGTGTGTGTGTGTGTGTGTGTGTGTGTGTGTGTGTGTGTGTGTGTGTGTGTGTGTGAATTGCCAGTCACATAATTATGGTAAGGGACTTTTTCATGAAGTCTCAAACTCAAAGAAAGCTCCATTTTCATTCCATATGTACCCACAGTTGAAATTTAATTGGCAAATAATGCCACTCTAAAGACAAATAGAAATATCCCTTCCACACTGAAAAAAGCCTTTCCATTCAATGAAGGAAAATAAAGAGCAGTGAGAAACACAAGATATGTTAGAATAGAAATCTGAACTAGAGAATGGCTTAGCATACAAAGGAAAGTTGGTTCAACCAAATGTTGATTCTTTTACATATGTTTTAGTTGATGTTAATAAATAATGAGAAAAAGAGGCTTTATATTTCCTAAGGCAGAAAAACTGCTTCACAGGCTTTGTGATATTATTTTATCTAACAGAAAAGTGTCACACTGGAGACTTCGCCTGCAGTGTGATTTTTGAAAACTACACAAATAGGTCTCAAACTACTAATGAACACACAAAGGTAAAAAGAAGTATACAGAAGAAAGCCTCTGAAATTTCCTACTCAACTACCCCTTTCATGGTGTGTGCTAAGGCTCCCTATTATCATTGTAAGTCCCATTGTTACAAAAATAAATAAAATGAATGATAAAATGCACAAATAAAGAAAGAGAAACTAATAGATATACAAGCAAAATGGCAAAAGTAAACAAATACATTAGTGCTTTTAAAGCAAATTTGCAAGAAGGCATTGCTTCTTGCAGATCTACTTACTCTTGTTTTGATGTATACTAACTGTGAAATCACTGTCCCTAGGAGTAAAGGGAACACACTTTAAGGTACTGCGATCTCAGACTCATACTTAGTATAAGTAATTCATATTTTCATTCAATGCATCACACTGTTCTTGGGATCACATTTGTGGTTCCTTCACTTTCAAAAGAAAACTGCCTCCTAGAAATTCAAATAAAGGTGACTACAAATAGCTATTCTGGTGTAAATTACTCTGAAAATTGTAGCAGTATAAAGCAGATGCAAGTATAACATTACTACATGCCCAGAAACAAACCCGAAAAGTGGTATGAAGCTACAAATATTCCTCATATAAGAAATAAAGTCATTCTAGGTCCACTAGTGCAGCTAGCCTCCTTGTAATTTTCTCACCCTCCTCTTTTTTTTTTCTTGCATCCTCCACCCATTGCAACCTTCCATGAATTACCCAATCTCTTGCACATGACATATTTTCTCCAAGACTGGAAAAAAATGTTTCCTATAGCTTTCAGATGTCAGACACTCCAGCTCCATCCAATATAATTATACACAAACTAAAAACAAAACTGTTCTGATCACAGGCAATCATCAAATACCAAAAAGTTAAGTAGGAGCAAGAAAACCGTATATAGAAGTCAAAGAAAAATTGACAAACGTTAACCATTGAGACAGCTACACCTTGCATGTGCAATGTCCTGCATACAGAGAGAGACAAAATCATAAAACAGTAGGATATGTGGGAAAAAACTAGAGCAACATGGGATAAAGGCACGCAGGTAGTTCTAACAATGACAAGAAAAATAAATTTCAAACATACTTAACTCAATCAAGCCTAAAACGCCTTTCTTGTATACTTGCAGTTCAAATGCCCCCATATAATACACTTGGTGGCTAGAGGTATTCGGGCTCAAACCCTGTACCTTTAGTAGAGGGTAAAAAGAGCCTACTATCCCTAGCCACCACCATTTCTGACTGAGTTGAGACTTGTGAGCTATGATGAGAAGTAAGAACACTTTTTTTTTTGTGCTAAGAGTTTAGAGCTATGATAAGAAGTGAGCACACAATTTGTATTCCCCTATTATTGTTTTTGTGCTAACAGTTCAGAGATATGGTGAGTAAGAAGTGAGAACTGAATTTGTATTCCCCCATTATTGGCTTTGTTTGTCCATGTTTTTTGTGTTGAGGTTAAGAGCTATGTTGAGAAATGAGAAATTAATTCACTAAATGATGGCTATTAAGTTTCAGTCTTCCTATTTTTCAGGCAGCTGCTGATGTGGGATAGTGGTATGTTGTTCTGAATGTAGTGCATAGAGTCCTGGGTTCAAAACCTGCCAGTGAAATGCATGATGGTAGCACAACATTTTATTCTAGCAACTTTACAAAATTATACAAGCAATGTTTAAAATGTGTCCCTGGTTTTTGACCTTTTGTCCCCCCCCCCCAAGAAAATGACATTGAAAATAAGTGTGAAACGCTGTGCAAGATGCCTATGGCTTACACTACTGTCATTCTATTTATAGTGCGGGTGTGAAAGCAGACTTTTATGATGGAAAAGTTCTGAATTGGGCAGTTTTGTCATTATTGGTTCATGTGTTTTGTTTCATTGTCTACAGTGCAGATTACTGGTAAAATGTTCAAACAATACATTTAAAATGCGCTCTAACATGTGTGTTGTATTATACAAAGAATATAATTTAATAAAGTCAGGAAGGTGTATAAAGAAAAGAACACATGTATGTTATCTTGTTTTGTGTGCAAGGGGCCAATGATTTGAAAACAGCCCAAAGGTAATCTTTATCCACCACTGGTCAGCTGCATTTTCTTTGGATGTGGTGTGGATTTCAATGCTGTTTCAATGAATGTGAGTTTCAAGGGCAAAGTTTAATGTCAAGCCTATTTTCATTGTGAGATAGTATTGTTTTGTTTACCAGATGATGTCTTTTAGTGTTTCAGCATTGTTGTGCTGTAAAATGTAAAAATAAAATTCAAATCATTGTAGAAGTAAAGCAGTATGCATACATTAGTGTTTATGGTAAATGGGGCAAAATAGCCAGGTACCAGGACACTGGAATGGCTGCAGCGGGACTCTGGTCTGGTGCCATGTTTTGGTTGTCTGTTCTTCAATTTGCGTTCGAAAGGTGATATCCCACAATTCCATTGGAGTGAGTGCGGTTACATAATTATGTATGCAAATTAGATGTTAATCAGCGTACAGATTTGTACCTATTTTTTATGGGCCTTGTCCAGATTTTTGATGTTTCCAGGTTGAGAGGTATGACACACGCAAACTTGTCTGTTGCGAGATTGGAACCCTTTCCTATCTAGTAGTATATGCTAGAGCACTATGGACATATCGCATGCACCATGGCCCTGTAAAGGAGGATGATGGGGAGGCTGGCAGGTAGGCATAGGGCCTTAAAATGTATGACCAGCACACAGAGATAGGTTAGACAGGTGCACTGCTGCAAGGAGATATATTTACACATACACACACACACACACACACACACACACACACACACACACACACACACACACACACACACACACACACACACACACACACACACACACACACACACACAGACAGTTGCATGTTGTGAGATTAGAACCTCTACCTATCTAGTAGTATAGTAGAGCAGATGTACTTACAGTATTGCATGCACCATGGAGTTTACATATTGCACGGACCACTGGTTAAATCTGTTGTACACATGACTGCAGACACAGTACTTGTGGACTATGCGAAGTGGCCTTGTATTACACAGCATGCGTGGCCTGCAGAAAGATCCTGCTTTATGCTGTTAGTGTATCTAGTGTCCTAGCAATAGGGTATGTGTTAATACCCCTGCTATGCATGTACAGGTACCAGGTCTACAATGTCTGCCCAGTTGCAGTTTGCTAGCTGGACAATTGGCCATTGACAATTTGGCCTGTTGAAGTCCTGCATTGTTGCCACTGCACATTACACCACCTGCTCATCATTGTCTAACTACAGGGTGGCATTCCACAGGCAGAGGGTTCTGTGGTTGAGTGGTTCTGTCATTATGCGTCCTTAGTCTGTTACCATCAAACAACTGCTGTGTGTGTAGGTGCAGATATCCCTAACATTCTGCATGTCTGTGTGGACATTTGTGCATCCCCATACACATATACACATACGTGTGTGTGTGTGTGTGTGTGTGTGTGTGTGTGTGTGTGTGTGTGTGTGTGTATATATATATATATATATATATATATATATATATATATATATATATATATATATATATATATACACATAAATATATCAGGGATGTAACACCATTAACCATGCAAATGTACTTGGCCCAGTGAGCCACCAGAAGGTGAGGTTTAATTCCACACACTATCAACAGCAGAAAGACATGGACTGTGTGAGCCCTGCTGTGACTCTTCTGTTCTTTGTAAAATAGGATATTTGGGCAGGTTCTTTGTGACAACCCTGCAATTGTGTGGTCTGCATATATATCCTTGCAAACATACTGCTACTACAGTTGTATGGGAAAACTGGTGTGTTGGGGTAGTGGACTCTGGCATTGAGATGTTCCATCTGTCCTATGACCCTGCTATTTGGCATTCCCCTTGCATACTGCAATGGGTTTTCCAGCCCTGTAACCCACTGCATATTATGGAGAACCCAGTTTTGGACAGAGTACCTGTTGTCCCAAGTAGCTGTTTTCTGCAAGTAACCCAGCAATCCACTGTATTCCCTTACACACATGCAGCAGGTCCATACATATGCAACCATAGTCTACTACCCCATACATTTGTAGTAAAGAAAAGTGACTTACCTTGAGGACTCAGCAATTGAGAAACCTGTGTTTCAGGGATGATTCTGTTTGATGCACACAGTCTACAGCCTATATACATGGAAAGGAAGAGGTTGTGTGATGTGGCTGGCATCCTTATTACTATGTATGTGAGTCAGAGTAAGTTGTCAGTCCCCAGAACCCTAGGGTGTTAGTGGATGTGCTATGTGTTGCCTCTTTGCCAAGGCCAGGGCATACTGGGCATGTCTATGTCTCCCTAGAGGGATAGGCTCAGGGGGTCCTCCTCCAAGTACCCCTGTGGCTGTGGAAACCTAGGCTCTGGTGGGGGGGTGTATCCCTTCCCTTTGATGGTCTTGCCGCAGCTGTTTCCACAGGAGCATATGGTGTGGCATGGCACATACTGTGAACATCTGTGCACATGTTGCTGGAGAGTACTGCAGGGCTCCACCTGGCAGTGGAACCATGACTTGAGCAGCCCAAACACACACTCTATGATGTTCGTAGTTTGTGCATGTGCATCATTAGGGCATTCTTAAGTAGGTGTGTGCATTTCTGATGGGTGTCATCATCCACAGTTCCAGTGCATAGCCAGCATCCCCCAGTAGATGGCCATATGGGATGTCCTCCCCTGGCAAAGGTCTGGTACAGCTGTGATGTGTGCTAGATATGGGAGTCGTGATAGCTGCCATGGCTGCCAGCGCACAGACATGATAATGCCCTGTGCATTACACACAACCTGGCAGTTGATGAAGTGATATCCCTTACGGCTGACGTTGACTCTACTCTCCTCACCGGGTGGTGCTTTCATGTGTACATGACTGCAGTCTATGTCACCCAGCACCTCAGGGTAGTATGCTACATGGTGGAAGAGATGTATACTGGTAGTCCTCTTCTCAAGGGTGTGGGGTAAATAAATCTGCTCACTGGCATGTCTTTGCATGGCATCCAGGAACTGGTGGAGTATTCTGGATACAGATGCCTATCAGACCCCATTATATCCCCAGTTGGTCTTCGAAAAGTACATGTAGCTAATATTTTAAGGACTACACATACCTTTGTTTCTACTGGGATGGGTTCCCCTCTGTTTGCTCTGGGTCTGAGTTGAGGGTGACAAAGCTCGGTGAGTTCTTGTAGTATGACCCTGTCCACCCTGTAGTGCTCTACAATCTACAGCTCATGTAGCCCCTGGAAGGTTACCCTGAGTCTGAACACTCTTCTTTTCTCAGTCTAGGCCTATTGTCAGCAGAGCATCAGCACTAACCTCTGCCTCTAACACATACAGATGTTGCACAGCAGGAGCAGCCCCTATCATTCTGTCAGTTAAAATTCCCAAATGTGTACTCCAATGGTGCAGAGTATGTGGGAAAAATCAGATTGTAGGGTGTATGCATACTTTATACTGGTGTGCTGCTATGCAGCCTGTGTGATTGGCTAACTATGATGCATTCCACCTGCCAAGTTTATCAGTGAGGGGTTTGAATGGCCCAGTGTCTGTGGAACAGGGCCTAACCATAATTTATACATGATTGGCTTTCCCAGGATATTAATTTTTTTTTAAATACCTTCCCTGCTAAGCACTGTGGTGTGTTTCACAAACCCATGGCGCTAGAGTAAACATTGCTCAGCAGTCTGGACACACTCCCATGCATTGACATGTTTAGCATAGCTTAAACCAGCTAAAACATGTGCCCTGGAGCTAAACAAAGCTTAGCACCACTGAACATACCCTCTTGCTTAGCTGAGCGCAAACAAGCACCACTTTGCTCCAATCTGCTTAAATATAATGTGACACACCCCATTTTGATGTTCGCTACCTCTTCTGTGGACACTGACAGATTCAGGGGCCAGACCAAATTTATCTGCGGAAAAATAGCCTATTTTTGCTATTCTGTAATCCCAGCTCATTTGCATACTGATCTGTGCACACAACCTTGTTATTTCACTATTCCAGGACTTTCCTTGTTAACAACCACTGACACCTGCCATTGTACATACTGCTTGCAGAGTCCTATAATGCATTATTCTCACGTGTTGTTTTTGGATTTTACAATTTTTTATATGTTTTATGCATAACGGCATGTTTGCACACCTCTGCTCAATTTTTGATTTCTTGTACACAGTTATTTTGTATGTACACTTTGGACACCATGACTACCTATCTGCTTGCTGGATTGCTCCAGAACCCTCATTTGACTTAATTTGCATGAAATTTACCTCCTTATGAGGTGATTTGCATTCCATAGACACTTCCATGTCCACACACTTGTGCATGCTCCTCTGCTCTATTTTCTGGATCACACGGCTGCCAGTTTCAGTGTTGGGGCCATGCTTCTATGCATACACAGAAAATCACTCTGTATAGGCTTTACTGAATTCCCCTCACAGTATGCTGTTATAAAAATAACAGTCAAAAACAAGCTTCTACTCCTATTGGTTTATGTCCCACAATAAATTTAGATGTGCCAGCAACATTTATGGTGTCAGTATAGTTTGATGTCTGCTGCATACTGCCTTATTAGATGTCCTGTCTGCTGAGTCTGCAATTTAAAATTGTGACATGTTACTTTGTTTATGGTACCTTTTTATCAGAAAACTCTCCTTTTTGAAAGTCACAATAGTATAAACAGTACAGAAAGGACCATGATATAGACAGCCTACACAAACTCTGTCTTATGGCCCAATAGTAATAGCATTTCTTATTGAGACACATACTGATCCCCCAAGGTTAGGCTCCATTGTTTTGAATCAGGGCTCAGAGTAGTTCAGAATAGTTTGTTACATGGAAAAACAACATTGCATGTTGCACGTCAGCTGAGTCCTCTCCACACAACATGCAACTGTTTTTGTCTCCAGCATTATTGTTGTGTTAATAAGGGTCTGGGTAAAATAAACATTCTATGGTACATGTTCTTGCATATAGATTTTAAACCAGACCATTTATACCTCTCAACCTGTAAGCACTGAAACACACAGCATAGGTCTTTAAAATTATAGCAGACTGTTAGAAAAAAATGATAACATTTTCTTATTGTATCAGCTAGAAGATCTTCAGGTAGTTATACCACATGTAGTTAGCGATATAGAGTGTTTGCATGATCTTAGTTCAGTTACTTAATGATATTAGTACCCATGAACAGTTAACTTAATGAAGAAATCAGTAAATCTAGAAGGGGCAAGGGTAAACCTGATAGCAAAAATCAGTGGTATTTCTAAACCATAACAGTTGAGAGGTATATTTTCCATGATTATGGCACTTAGAATACTGCTTGACTTTCTTTTCTTTTTCACCTACTGGATCTGTTCTTTTAAATATCTATGTCACCCTGGTAGCCAGATTCAAAAAAAGGTAATTTGGAAAAAAATACCCAAACATGATTCCTGGGTCAGACTTAAGGCAAAGAAATGTTGAGGTTACACTGGTGTTAAGCCAAGTGAAACTAATAAAAACTTTCCCAAATTTGATTTGTAAAGTATACTGTGGTTATAAGATGTAACATGCTTGATACAGACACTGGAGAGGCAAGATGTGGTCAACTGAAAGAGAGATGGGATGTAGCTGAGAGACTAAAATGTTATACAGCATGAGGTACAAAGAACAGAAAGGTAACTTGAGTCTTTGGGTAGAGATCTACATTCATATTTCAGCAGTTCTGCCTTCTGCTGTGGCTCATAATAAACAATAAAATACCCATGTTTATGGATTAGCAAATATAAATGCTGCTGCTGATAATAATGAAAGCAAAGCAGTTCTTATACTGGTGTGTGTGTGTGTGTGTGTGTGTGTGTGTGTGTGTGTGTGTGTGTGTGTGTGTGCAAATGTGAGGCTGCATGTGCCTGTGTGTGTGATTGTGCATTTATGTTGGTCACACACCCACATTTGACCTTTATTTAACCTGTTTGCAGTAACAATAAGCCATTTAACTCTGGCAGAATATATGGTTCAGTAACACTAACAATACTGTGTTTCACAGCTGTCTTGGAGGCTATGGTATGCACTATAACATTAATTCCTGGACCATTTCTTTGGACTAAAATGTGAATTCTAATACTGAGACAAGGTAGCCTTTTCAATAGACATGTTCTGTAAGTCATCATTTCTAGCTTCATTTAATTATTTGTATTTCATTTTCCCATTTCAGTTCTGACTCACTGCATTCTGCCAGTTTGCCTGTTTCTGATAGCTTTGATCTCCCCACTTACATGCCTCAGTTGTGTATGCCTTCTCAAATGTGTACTTTTATCCTCTTTGTTTATTCTGCTCTAGCTACATCATACTGGCCCTTTTGCACTCAGGTACTTGTTTTGCATTTTGCAAGATAATATTGCTAAATAGATTTTATCAGCTTCCCACAGAGCACTGGGAATGCAGGATGTTTACAATGTGTTACCAAATTCCATAAACTTAGTTATGCAAAAATGAAGTGGCTATGTCTTTTTCATGCACCTGTTATTAAAAGGGCACATTTAATTCATTTTGCTTCCTAAGTGGTCTTACAGTGGAATTCACTCACAGTGCAGCCAATGGGAAAACCAGTCATTATCTAACAAAGAAACTCTTGGTCATGTTAAGTATTAGTCCTAAGCCCTAAAGAGCCCTTCACAGTCAGAATGAATTGATATCATATTCTAAAAGCAGTCAAGCTTACTTACAAAGAATTGGTTCAGACTGTGGAAAACCATGTTCCCAAACAATGTCTGGCATTGTTCATGCCACTCAGTCATCCAGGAAGAAAATACTAAACCTCAGAAGTGGTTAGATTGTAAAATGAAAACTTGGTAATTGTAGAGGGTGCAGAAAGAAAAGGCATATCTTTTTCATTAACTAACAGAAGATTATTTGTTTTGAAGCTTTAACTTCATCATTTTCAGTGGCAACAGTTCTGCAGGGAAAGTGCTAAATGAATCAATTATACTGCCCTGCCTTTTTAGAAACTTAGTTATTGACAGTTTTCATTTGTAACTGAGGTATAAAAAAAGACAAAGAGAGTGAGAGCAGAGGTCTTTCCATGTAGGAAATAAGAAAAAAATTGTAAGATTTTCAGATAATAAGACCTATTAATAAATAATACTCTGTTCTGTACAGAGTACATTGAAATGGCTGTTGTAGGACAACAAAGATAAAAGAATAAATAAGATGGAAAGGAATAGAAGTTCACATAATAAGTTTTTTTTTTCGATTTGAATAACTCAGACAATGACAAATAAAATACAAAAGATCGGCGTAATTAAATGCTGGGTAATTCATAGTTTTATATAAAGACTGAAATACATAATGTTAAAAAACTGACATAATCATGCAGACAGTCAGACACACACACACACATACACTCACACACACACACACACACACACACACACACACACACACACACACACACACACACACACACACACACACACACACACACGCACATACACACAAGTGAATTGTGTTATAAGGGTTTGCTGTGTATTTCAACTGTTTGTTGTACATGGTTGGCTCTCTGAAACAGGTAATAGATGAACATATTCATGGTCTGAATGACAAGTATATTGTCTTATTCATATAGGAACGTATACACTAAACATGACACTTAGGCATAAAATGTAATTGATTTTATGTTAGGCACTAGAAATGGCTTAGTGATTTCTACATATTGTGATGCTCATGGCAGCAAGTCGTATAATATGTTTCACACCATATCTGTGATTAAAAAAAATGACTCATACTGACCAAATATTGGATTAAAACAAATATTGCAGACCTGTCTATGTAGATGATTTGATATGTACTTTCTAATCTAAAAGTAAAATTATAATAATAACTTATTGCTATTCAAAAATAATAATGCTGATTGGACATTCCAAACAGAATGCCAATTGTAAATCGAACATATCCAAACAGAAAACAAGTCTGGCCACTTAACTGTTGTTGAGTGGCTGGACTTTCTATTAAGATATGCTAAAACACGATCTTCAAATATTTTAAGAGGGATGGAGCAAAATATGAGAATAAAATCAGGACACTGCAAAAGTCTGGCAGTTAAAAGGTACAGTTCTGCTAATATCAAACATTGCAATGCTTTTCACCTTACCTCTCCACTGTCTAGACTTTAACAGAATGTCCCTCACTTTTCTCAAATGTTTGCCCTGTGTCATTGTACCTCTAATGCTGCTACACTTTCACAATGTATAAATAAATAAAGTTAATTAAAAAAAAGACAGAGGCAATCCAACATCTTTGCTAACTCCCTAGCACTGTGCTGATTTACTGTGCAAGTTTGTGGTTGTAAGTGCCATACATACGCATGTGCAGTACATCAGTAAATCAGGAAGCCAGCAGAACAGTGTCATTATACAAAGGCATTATTTAAGAAAGGTAAGCAATTTCTTTTTAAAATAATGTCATTGTATAATAGTAATAACCCAGTCTTGGATGTGGGTATTGCAGTTTTTACCAATGTTTGTCTTTGTTTAATCACTCAGGTTTCACCCTTAAGAGTAAACCACACTGACCATCGGTAAATCCTGCAATATCCACACTCAGTCTTGGGTTATTGCTACAACATCTTGCAATTTTTCAGGTAATTCCAGGATGCGTGGCTTCTATGAACATTAAACTGCAACTATACTTCTGAACAACAATAAATCCTTCTTATTCCTGGGGTTTTATTTGTGGGCATTCTGTCTAGTAGTTTGATTTAATTTTTTAAAAATGAAATATTGATCATTTCTATTTTATGTTTTGCTGTTATAATTTCATCTATTTTGCATCTGTTTTTTATCTTATATACATGCTTCTGATAAGATTCATCTGTCTATCTCATGCTACATTGCCTGTTGGACAATTGCTCTTCTACATGACTACTTTTATTTCAGCTCTTTTTCCTAAAACTAGCAAACTTTCTGCAAATTTAACTTCTTTATGCTTCTGCATTTGCTGCATATGTTGCCATTCTTCTTAGTCAAATGTCTCCTTAGTGCTGTATTTTACAGGGAAGTAAATATTGTGGGAAGAAATATTTAGGGAATTGATATGGCTAGGCTTGTATAGGCCCTAGGACTGATAGTAGTACCAACCTATGAACCTATAAGGAAAGAGGCTACAATTCCCCTGTCTTCTTAAAGGTTAGCCGATTGATTTATGTGTAATTTGATTCTTTATTTAGTTAACTATTTATTTAAATGTTGGAGAGCTCAGCCTGAGAGCCTGTTTACAGTCATGGCCTACTCACAAAAAGATACCGCTGAACAAATCATATTTACAAATGTAATGCCATTCTTACATTACAACCATTGCTTTCATGGATACAATTTCTCTAGTAAAAGACCTGTGAAAATACTTAATAAAAGACACACACCCCACACTAGGTTGCAATAGGCCAACCAAAGGCATAGAAAATAAAAAGAAATAATGAAAGTACAGAATGACTTACTTCAAAATGAAAACATAAATATTGTGACTGTGGAGCCCTGTTAAGTCATAGCACTTACACAGTATCAGTTTGCTTTCTGTTAACAGAAGTATTTAAGCTCTGAGGAGAATGCTGCAACAGTGGGAATTTGTCTAATGCCACTTGGAAATGAATTAGAACATATTGAGCCTTTTGGTAGTAAGGTAGTAGAGTAGAATTATCAGAACGACAGCTAGATTCTCATGTCCTAGGCACTATATTGCTCAGATAAGCTGCCTGAGAGAAAAGCAGTAGGCAGTATCTTCCAATTTATAATGTACAAATGACAAAGCTTTCTCCGTCAATGATTGATAGTTACCTCCCTGAAAGTAAGGCAGTGGTGTTGCTCCTGTTATCCTCAATTATGAATCTTTATATTTTATTCTGAAGTGTTTGTAGTCTGTCTGATTGTGAATAGAAGTAGCATTGATAATAGGAAGGTCATATGTATGTGTAAGGAGCTCAGCACCTTCTAACAGCACTTTCAACCTGTTTAGTGAGCTGCTAATGTAGTAACATGAGTAGAACCTGCCAGAAACTATGTCCTCATGCTAGATATCCAGGTACTTGGGAGCCCTAAATTTCTCAGAAGCATTACCATCAGTGCTGGTAATACCCTAGGGCTCTTTGCACATTCAAATTTGCTTCTGGGTGTCAAAAAGCATAGATATAGCTTTACTAAAACTAATTTTCAGTCTCAGCTGCTCAAAGTAGCTGCAACATCAGCCCAAGCTGTTGTTCAAGGATTTTGTGATAAGAAATGGGGAATTTCCTGATGTCTCTGTAACCATGTCATCAGCATACAATAGCATGTTTTGTAGCTCAGTAAATCTAGTGAGGAGTTGATGTAAAGTCAAACATAATGGACCAAGTACAGAGTGATGGGGGAACCCCTGATTTTATTAGGTAAAATGATTAATACCCCTTTTTAATAATTACCTGAAAATGTTTGTGGTTGAGATAATAAGAAAGCAATTTAAGAACAGATGCACTCATACCATTAGTGAAAGCTCTTCATCCCAAATAATTTTGTCAGCTGAGTCGAAGGGTTCTGGCAAATCTATAAAGGCAGCTGTACTAAGATGGCTTGCCTCTATAGCAAACCACATAATGTCAGTAGATAGGCCAGTGGTATAGCCAGCCAACATTATAGCCTTTCTTCCACAATCAGTGCACAGTAGCATGATATTACATGTATTGTTGTGCCATTCATTGCTTCCTATCCTAATTCTGCATTTGTAATATCAGTTAATGCTGAAGGGTAGGAGTTCTTAAAGCACTGTGGATAGGAGAATACTCTATATCTAATATAACAGAATGAATTATTACATATGCTACTTAACAGAGTGTTATAAACAGTAGTTTTAATATCTAACGATACCCAATATAGTTTGTTTTTTGGCTCCTGAACTGGTAGATATGGTCTAAATATTAGCTTTACACTAGCTAAGTTCTTTCATATTTAGTACGAGACAAGCTATATGTAGTGATACACAGAAAAACAATGTTCTAGAAGAGGGCATTGTCATTCACAATGCTGGCTTAGTATTTAGTATTTCTACCTCACATCTCTAGGGTTTGGGGGTCAAAACTAACCTCTATTTCCAGTATATGTGGACTCTGTGCCCTCTTACTATTTCTTTGTGGGTTTTCTCTGGGTTTTCTTTCTCCTTACCAAAACATGCTTGTATAAGCACCGTACTCTAAAAACCCGTAGTTAGAGTGCATTCACCTTCACTGCTGTGGCTATAAAATGTGTACAATAGATCAAACCACATAACTGGGTGAAAGAATATCAAAATATAATTATAAATAGCAATGAAATATCAGATATTCATAAATTCAGTATTTGAAATAGGTTGCACTTATTTGTTTACTTTTTATTAACCTTTTAACAGTTGATGAATAGTTATACTAGCATCCAATAGTAGTGTCATTGGAGATAACACTACTTTTTATCCAGTCCACACTCTGTGGTGAAAAAAGGCTCATCTAACTTGATATAATTGCAATGTGAGCTATTTAGTTGAATTAACTATGCAGTTTACCTTGTAAAATAGAAAACAAAATAAAACAGTCATAATCATACTCATAATTAAGATTGTGGTGCAACCATTCAACATTACTTCCTTTTTTCAGTGTCTGATGTATTGTATGCACAATATGTGTTAGGCTGATATGTGGTGCTACTCCAAATGCTACCAGTCTTCAAGAGAATATTATGGTGAATCATGGCCTAGAGTGAGACTGAACTAAAAGCTCTAGGTACAACAAGGGCAGACAAAGGTGCATTTTATTCTTTAATGCAGGGTTGCATACAGTCAGAATGGGGATACATAGGGTGATGGGGGTGGGGGGAACCATTGCTTTGGGAAAGCAAATAACCATAAGCACTTTCTGTCACATGATCAGACTTAAACAATAAGCATTTTAGTGTGTATGTGTTGAGTGCATTACTATGAACAGAATTTATTTCAAATTTTCTCAGTCAAATATTGATGGTGTCCACAATCACACACATTTTTTTTCCCTGTGCGGTTACATAGTTTTCTCCAAAGGTAACTGGCACTACAGCCACCTAGTGACAGTTAAACAACTGTTGAACTGGATTTTCAGAGGCAGTTTGTGTGTATGTGTGGGTGAAAGATGAACAAGCAACATTCCAAAATATTGTAGTATTAACATAATTTGTTTCACTTAATTGCAATCAAACATTGGAGGCCTAACTGTTAAAAAGTGATTATTATGAGGATTAGAACAGTGCTTGTGTGAAATCAAGTGACAATTACTACTATTGCCTGGTTACAGTTAATTGATTATCTTCCATGTCGCTGTGTGTGTGTGTGTGTGTGTGTGTGTGTGTGTGTGTGTGTGTGTGTGTGTGTGTGTGTGTGTGTGTGTGTGTGTGTGTGTTAAAGAAACTGAAACATATTACTTTGGACAGAATTTCAGTTACTTAATCAGACAAATATTGGATGTATCTCTAGTCAGAAAGCAGTCATTTTGGGAAGGGACAGTTTATATTTCAAAGCATCTCAACAGTATTGCCTTTTGATCACAGTTACATAATCATTGATTTGGACTGTCAGGGTCAGAGAGAGAGAGTGTGTGTGTGTGTGTGTGTGTGCTTGTGAGAGAGAGAGAGAGAGAGAGAGAGAGACAGAAACAATCTCAAACACAGTACTATGGGTAGAATTTATTGCTTACACGTGGTTGCTAGCAAATACCAAAAGTCCCCTGATCTAGAAAGTGGTTCTTTGGGGTTAAAATATGTGTGGAAATTCAAATACCAGAAAATAATCACTACAACTTTTATTTGTAGTGAATTTCTGTGATTTCTTTCCTGTCAGAAGTAGTGTACCCTATGATGCCCCACCCTCTGGGCCAGTAATCTAGGATCCTGAACCCCTGACCCTGAGGGATATTCACTTGGAACAAAATAGATACACACAGAATTTCCAGATGCAGCTCTCTGCATCAAGCACAATTTCCCTTAAGAGCATACAGGAAACATGCTCAATCCGAGGGCTAGGTTTCCTTCTTTCTTTCGCCAGGCTCCCAGTCGGACTAACCACTGACACAGCTGCAGAGTTAAGTCATCAGCTGAGTGTTCAAGCCAAGTCCTCCACCACTCTCTCTCTGTGAAACCAGTGCTCTGTGTCCCTGATCTAAGTAGCTGATACACACAATCTTTGAGATTTGATTTTCATATACACACACACACACACACACACACACACACACACACACACACACACACACACACCTGGGTAAGGCTGGCACAGATTAACTAGCTATGCCCCTCTGCCCAGGCTATAAGGTAGTTACTGCCACCAGACACTTCAAAGCCAGCTACCTTAAGGTTCTTACAAGGGTACCCAGTTATACTTAATGAAATTAATACTAATAAAAATGGTAATGTTGACCAAATGGCAAGGCTTTCAGGAGCAGCCACAGTGCCACCAAATAAATATAAGTACTCTCAAAGTTAAATTATTCTCTAAAGGACCAGCCACAATGAAAAGTTTAAAAATATAATAAAAGAACATGAAATACTAAGTATCTATTTACAGTAAACACCAGAGTTTTAGTCACTGGAAATAATAAAAATAACACAGATGAATAGATTTACATAGATAGAGAAAAACAGTGCTTAAGTAATCTCACTATATTTTCCTGACTGATCTAAAGAATTACTATTCCTGGTTACTTACTAAAGCACTGCAAGATGAAGTGGGTAAGCGAAGCTTCTATGTCAGGTTCCAAAAAACAGAATGCTCTGAGACTTCTGTCTCATCTAGTATTAAAACATCATTTCAGTCCTGGATTACAGAATGACATCACATACATCTGGTTATCTGACTTCTGGTTGCCATACTACCCCTCTTTACTAGAAACTGAACCAGAATCTCGCACATATGTGTTATCATACACATAGACATCACTTTGCTAAGATGTGTTATGGCATCTGGAAGCCATAAAATCATTTCAACCCTTCCAGAGTAGCAATTAGTTCACTGCTGAAGACAATACAGCAGGATTCCTAGTCCTTGTTTTCAGAGACATTTCATCTCTGGCTGCAATCAGAACTGTAAGATACAATCTTTATGGCCTAAACTAGGTAATTTAATTTCAGGATATTTTTCTAAAAGTTTACCGGGGCTGAGTTTAACCTCTTCTCTTCCAGTATCCTCTGTTACAATATTAATTTCTACAGTTATAATACAGTCTGACATGAAGGTGTATATTTCTTTTCTATCCAGCAGGATACACTGTTGGTACATTTTTAACGCAAGCAGCTTTACAAATACATTTTTCAACACAAGCATCTGTACAAATGAATTTGATATGCAGATGACATATATTTAGGTTCATAGGTTCATAGGTTCATACTAGGCTATCTGCCCTAGGGCATTTATAAGCCTAGCCAGAATGTGTTTGGCTTTCGCCACCCATTTTAAATTTATTTTGCTATGCCCTTTTTTGAGGTTAGTATACTGTGCCTCTGTCTAACAGTGACACAGAAGTGATACCCAGGGTAAACCTACGATCTCCCATCCACTCATCAAGATTCCTCTTGAAGAGAGTCAATGAGGGACTCTGCCTAACCTGGACTGGGATTTTATTCCAGAGTGAAGGGAGCCTCTGGGTTATGAATCTGTCCCTCCAGCATGTCCTATTTATTTCAGTGCTGAGGTTCAAGTCTCTCGAGCACGTAGCTTGATGGGATTTGGATTTTCTGAGGTGCAGCATGTCCATTAATTCCAGGTTGGACATGGCTTTATATGTCAGGCACAGATCGCCTCTGAACAGGCGGTATGCCACTGAGTAGAGCTGGAGTTTCTTTAACCGGGCAGCATATGGCATCTGTTTGAGCCCTTTGATCCTCTTGGTGAGGTACTTTTGGGGTCTTTCCAGTTGCTGCAGGTGTCTGGTAAGATACATCCCAAAAGGGGCATTGTACTCAATTATGGGCCTGATGAGGGATGAGTAAAGAGGCACGATGATGTCCCCTGATCTAGATGTGAATCCCTTCATGATTAGGTGGGCTATATAAAATGTTTTTCTAACCACTTTGGCCACGTGGTTGTCAAATGAGAGATTGCTATCAACTTGGGTCCCCAGGTCCCTAATTACTTCTTCTGTACTTAATGGATTACCACCTATGTGGTAATTTGTGGAACTTTGTTTTTGCCAAAGGGATGACTATACACTTTTTGGCATTTAGCTTGAGGCCATGGCTCTGGCACCAGTTGTCTGTTTCTATGAGGCCCTTTTGGAGGATGCTTGTGTCGACTAGAGAGTCGATTATGGCGCCCAGTTTGCAGTCATCTGCGAACTTGGTCAGCCACAGTCCTTCCGTGTTGGCCTGTACCTCCAAGAAATATATACCGAACAAGAGAGGTCCCAGGACTGAGCCTTGTGGGACACCACTTGTAACTGGTTTGGAGTCTGACATGGCTCCAGCAATTCTAACCATGTGGGTTCTGTCCTTGAGCCAGTTTGCAATCCATCTAGTGACATAGGGGTTTATATTTAAGCTGGTGAACTTATCTATAATGCCCGAGTGGGGTATTGTATCAAAGGCTTTTGCGAGGTCCAGGTAGGCTGTGTGGACCACCTTTCCCTCGTCAATGGCCTTGGTGACTGTTTCAAAGAAATAAACCAGGTTTAAGAGGCAGGATCTGCCCTTAACAAAGCCGAACTGGGTAGGATCCAGTGTTTGTAGGTCCCCAATATCTTTATTTATGAGGTCCATGATGATCCTTTCCATAGCTTTGCAGACCAAGCTAGTCAGGCTTATGGGGTGATAGTTTCCAGGATCCATTGAGGCACCACCTTTATGGAGAGGGACCACTGTTGCTGTATGCCACTCTTTGGGCACATATCCTGTAGTAAGGCTGAGAATGAACAGTAGTTTTATGTTTGGTTTTAGCTCTTCTTGGAGTTCATGTAGGATGCAGCCCGGGACACCATCTGGTCCCATGGATGCTGTGTTTTTTGCTTTGGAGAGGGCAGCTCTTACCTGAGCATCTGAGATGTCAGGGGGGGCAGCACTCTGCTGGGATAGATATTTGCCCTTTTGGTGGGGGGGGAGAAGTTTGCGCTGAACTTGTCAGCTAGGATGTTGGCAATGTCTGTGAGTTCGGTGTATTTTTTGTCATTTTGGACTAATTCTGAGCATATCTGGGAATTACCACCCAGGTTCCTAACATAACTAAAGAAAGCCTTGTGATTATCCTTAGTGTCCTGTGCAATTTTTCTCTCTCTTTATTTCTATACAAAATTTCAGCTAGATCTGCTGGCATATGTTACACATCCACTGCCCTACTTCTCCTGGCATATCTGGCAATACCTGACATTGTCACATACTTGATCAGACATTGCTTACTGTAGAGAGCCTTAATGTGAAATGGCATATAACTACTTTTTGCTGTGTTTGATGAAAGAAATGGAAACAATCCATATTTTGGCTTCAATCTTTTATAATTATTATTCATTGTTATTGTTTCATAATATAACAGTTGAAGTTTTTCCTTATGTTTAGTTCACATCAAACATGTGTATATTCCTTTTCTCAGTAGGTGTGACGATCTAGTATGTGGTATGGGGAGGTCCATCCTTGGTAAAAGTGGAACTATGGTCATCATGCATTAGGCAGCGCATGATCTAAAACTTTCCCAGGCTACTGACTCTTCACCTTTACCCATTATGTTCTCAATTCGACCTTCTTCTCTAAAGGTCTCTAAATGTGTTAGCAAGTTTTGCATCAGAGGAACAGCCCAGGCTGCAATTTAGTACATTTTTTCTTTAAGAATAATGCTAATTGATCTCTCCTGACTTATAATCTCTTCTCCTTAAATTTGATGCTGAATTTAGGCCAGAAACTGTTGACCTGAATTTTTCTCACTCCCTCCATTTTTTCTGTGTTACCCACCTACAAGGCTTTGGCATTGCTTGCCTCTCCCTTTTTGACCACTTTCAGTCTTTTTTTAGTTTGGCAGATCTTGTCAAGTAGTTTGCACTGCTTTCTCAGATTTGTAACTGAGGTATTGTCCTTCCTACTTTTACTAGTTTTGATATTGATGCTGGCCTTTCAGGTGCTTTTTTCTTTCTTGTCCTCAGCATTATTGTTTTTCTTGCTATGTATATAAAAAAAACAGCAGTGTGATTCTTTAGTTTTCTGGTGTTTAATCTACTTGTTCATTTGCCAAGTATTGTTTATTGGTGACACTAAGATTTGATGCAAACATTCAAAATATAAGGAAATGAGCAGACATCTTCAAAATAAGCATTCAAAATGCAGCACTGTTTAAGTGAACAGCACAACATATCTAGATATGATATCTGGTATTTTATATATATATATATATATATATATATATATATATAAGTTCATTAACAAATAAGACAGTTCCCCAGATAATGACTTAATGTCCAAGTTCAACCAATCTCATTCTCATTCTGTACCTTTTCCTGAAGTAAACTGCAATAAGTGGGTGAAGCATTTATCAGGGTTTAGTAAAAAATGTATACCACCTCAACCTCCTCTGGTTCCAGGCAAGATAGAGACTTCTCTTGTGTGCTCTCCTTTCTTGCTAGGTCATCCATGTTTTCCTTCCAGTCCATTTGATAGCTGCACAATGTCTTTGGAAGCATAGCTTCATCCACTGGGTACTGACATTGGTATTAGAAGATCTGATGATGTTGACAATGGCCTCAGACTCAGGTCCACAATCTTTGGTGTTGAAAGCTTTTATGTTGACTATGTCACTGCCATTCATGACCATGGTGTTAATACTGCTAGAAATGATGTGATTATCAATTCCAACATTGGAGAGGTCTAAACTTTCTGCACTGAAATTGATACTGATCCTCTTTGTGCTGGGGGTGATCCCTTTGGTCTCCACCTTCCAGCTGTTAGTGCCAATGTCTGCAGTGCTGATCAAAATGTGTCAGTATCAGAGTTGTCAGTGCAAACAGTTCTGCATGTCCTCCTCAACACCAGCCCAATCTCAATGTTTGCCCGTATTGATGCAACAGGCATTTCTTTGTTTGACCACTGACTGTCCTGCTTGGTAAGCAGCAGAACAGAAAATCTGAAAGCTTTGTGCAGAGTCTACCAACAGATTATGTCTCTTTGTCCTTCTTGGAATGGTCACCAATGAAGGCTGGCTGAAAATACACATTACAAGTGGAAGTACATTGACTTGCCTGAGAAGTTTCCCACCCCAGGTAACAATGAAGAGGGTTCATATTCCTTCCCATTCCTCTGGATGTTTGTACATTTGGGGATATCTTATAGATGATGAGGCAGAGAGAGGGATGTCTCACTCTCCCAGGATCCTGTCTGCAAATGAAGGCATTTTGACCATGCAGTCGACTTTCTGGGTGATTACACAAATAGACAAAAATGTTTTCTCCAAAAGAAGAACAAGGATGACCCAGCAAGAAAGGAGAGCAGACAAAATAAGTCTCTATCTTGCCTGGAACCAGAGGGCGTTGAGGTGGTATACATTTTTTACTAAACCCTGATAAATGCTTCCCCCGCTTATTGCAGTTTACTTCAGGAAAAGGAACCGAATGAGACTGGTTGAATTTGGAAATGTGGCATGGGACAATCATGCAATTGTGGACCTATTATGTCGAAACCAGATAGGATAATCTTAGCTTCTAAGGATTGGTGAGAGACCTGCAAGCTTGAATTAATTGTGACAGTAGCTGTCTATAGACAAGGTTCCTCTGCCAAAAAGACCAGTTGTCCATCCACTCAATGGAAAGTTCAGGGCTATGAACAGGTTCAGGAAGTGAATCTATATGCCCTCAGTCTTTTTTACTGAGAGCCATGGGCTATGTGGTTAGGTTCTAGTGAGATCTGTATGATAAGATTCAACAGCCACCGAACCATTTTCCAAAGGGGCAGTTTGAGCAGAAGTTGCAGTTCGAGTTGGAAACAATATCTTCTGTTTTGAACCTGACAATGAGGCTTGCTGAAGGTTTGGCCAAAGCTAGAGTAACTGGCAATGTACTATTATGGACAGCTCTATGTACTGGACTTTGATGAAGACATTGTGGTGAATGTTTGAACTTGTACATTGATAGTTCTGCACTAACATAACATGTGAACCCTTCTGTTGAACATAAAGAAAGAAGAAACAAACCTAATAGCTGTTGGTGTTATGTTTCAGATTCTTTGGTAGCCCTTTTTAAGAATGCATGGAGTCAGTATCAGTTTTGGTTGGGGTAAAGCCAACAGCACCAAATAAAAATCTTTGGGGAACCAGAAATTTCATGGCAACATTCAAAACAGTCACCTACCCAGAAGTAGGGGTAATCAGCAACAGCAGGAGATCCATGATCTTCCTGTAAGGGGACAGCAGTTGAACCACTGTCCCATCCTGAAAGCAGTTGTGTCATTTGTCTCTCCACCTGCCTCTGTGGTTGGCCATCTCAAAAGACAAGTGGACAAGGGCAGTAGTTTTCAGGAGATATACAGTCCCATCTCAAACTCCCTTGTTTGTTTCTTTATCCAGAGTTCTACCACATCAAAAGAGTGCAGCAAGAAGAGAAGTCTTGAACTTCCTAGAAAAAAGAGCCATCGAAGTGGTCCCACCAGATCAGAATGTGTTGTGTTACTTCTCCAGGTCCTTTGTGGTTCTGAAGAAAATAAAGGACTTAATGCCCATCCTAGACTCGAGCAACCTAAAATAGTTATTTCCAAAACATTCGAAAAGAAACATTTTGGATGGTCATGCTGCAGTCCATCCTTTCATGTCTGTCAAAAAAGTCTGGATGTGCTTTTTTAGCTTCCAAGATGCCTAATGCCAGATATAATGTATGTAGTTTGTTTGTTAACTGTGTAGGTGAACTATTCCTTGCACCCACATTAGCCTTAATCATGTCTAATTGTTAAAACAGTTTCACACATTTTATGCAGCATTTTTACAAACAATACTAGTGTAAAATATCTCAGGGTCAGTGGGAGCTATCCCAATGCATTGCTGATAAACATATAGTAAGCTGGCTGATCATACAGGAGTCCTAAATATGCAACATACAATTAAGTGCGGGATTAATAAAACATGTAGAGGTTAACATACCTTACATCAAGTGGACCATTGGTTATACACATCAAAAATTCAAAACATTTTATGAAACTTATAGTATATATTAAGTACCTATCACCAGAGTCCAGTAGGTATCTACACTTCTGGCTAGGAGCCAATCATTACCAGCTCAGAAATCTTCCATTTGGTCTTATCTCAGCAACTAGGGTGCTCACCAAATGCATGCTCATTCCTGCAGTGAACTAGAGGTTACAAGGAGTGAAGGCATTTCTCTGCCTGAATGACTGATTTCTAACCACATGCTCCTTGGACTGTAAGACTTCTGCTCCTGAATCACTGATCACACTATTTCAGTTGTTCAGAATAACTGTGAGCAATGCAGTGTCACATTTGCAGTCATTTTAGTTGTTCACATTTATAACTTGCAGCATAGACAGAGCTGCATGCAAGTTCCACTTCCCTGTGGGAGGGAGGCTTTCTCTTTATAGACTGTTTTATCAGATTGTTCATTCACAACGTATCTCATACATATTTTTTCAGACCTTGGAAATGATGGCTGTGGCCAAGCTCATGAAACCTTTGCAGGGTTTTATGTGATAGTATTTAATAAACTTTAAAATATGATGGACTCAAGTTTCAGATCCCATGACTCCACACACAAAAATTCCAAAACTTGCAAGGTTTTTCTCCTGGAGTGGTTGCTCACTCTGAACATGACTTTATGAAAGCCCTTTCTGCCACTGTCCTTCTAGTGGCTATCACAATAGATGCCTGTACCTTAGGATTGGGGGAATTGTCACAAACAGATTGTCCAAGGTATATGATCACAAGTGGAATCTAGTTTGCACCTCAATATACTGGAGATGAGGGTAACATTTCTTTCAATCCAAACTTTCCAGAATTATATAACCAAAGGTGTAATAACCATCTCTACCAAGAGCATGTCAGCCATTTGGTTTATCAACAAGAAAAATGGATGGCGAAGTTGTAGCTAAAGTGGGGCAAAAGAGGTATAGGTGAAACTGTTAGAGGTCATGATTGGCACTGTGGAAAAAGGTGGTATTGAGCCCCTGTAAGTTAGTGCTGCAATTGCTAGTTTGAGTTCTGGTCAATCCTTGCAACTCCAAGTAAAACAATAGTTATTTAAGCAGCTGTAGATGAAATTCAGCTGTATAAATAATTTACTTGTTATGTATATGAGTTAGAATTCGTAGCAAGCAGCTTGGTTAGCTCTTTGCTGTAGTTTCTGAAAAGTGTTTCAGACAGTGTGAAGAGCTATCATTTAGAAACTTAACATCTTTTTGCCTTTTAACTTTTTCCCAACTCTGAGGGAGGGATTCTATTTTAGTATCCCAACCAATAATAGTAAAGGAAATTATTCTCCCTAATCCATCCACTGTGGAATGTCTCAGGGATGCTCCTATCCAGAAATGGTCTTCCAGGACATCTTGGCACGTTCCCCATTTCCTTTGACTGATTCCAAGATTTGTTCAGAAAACCTAGCATCAGACGTCCAGAGTAATTTGCATGGTCCCATTTTTCCTCAACAAGTCTTGTTCCATTTATCCAGGTCTTATCTGTTGGAGACGTTTCTCTTCTTTCAGCTTTTCAGGACTTGACTGTCCCAGCTCTCTAGAACGTCCCATGCATATCTCCATTCCCTACATCTAATCACTTGGTTCCCCAATGCCAATAATGATTAGAGACTCTGATTACCCTTTTAGGGTAACCAAGGTTTTCATTTCTGTACAAAAGTCTAATATTAGAAAAACATACAGAAGCAAATGGATTTTTTTAATTGGGACTTTGTTGAAGGGCCTCCACCCTTTCACTGCTGCAATACCATCAGTCTTTGACGACTCATCTGAATTTTTATACAGGTCCCAACTATTCTTTTATTCGTGTAAATGTTATTGATATTTCTGTTTCCATAAAGACTCTATCTGCATGCCTTTAGCCTCTCTGAAAGTGTGTAAGGCCTTTCTGAATCTTATATTTTTTACAAGTCCTACACTCAAGGATGTTCCTTAGTGGAATTTGTATTTTGGACCTAAAAATAAACTCCTCCTACTAAATCAACCACTGTGGCATAGCTAAAGTTTTTGTTGTGTAAGGTACTTTTTCTGGTTGCAGTTACTTCATCCAGAAGAATCTCTGAGCTAGAAGTCTTGGCTTACAACTCCATTGCATGATGTTTTCCACAGGTAGAATCTCCACGTGTACAAACCTTTATTTATTCCAAAGGTAGTTTTCAAATCAACCTTCAATCAATCAAAACATCTTCCAGTGTTTTCTCTATCCCGGTGAAGGAGAATAGTTATTCCATAATATAGCTGTTCATAGACAACTCAGATTCTACATGGACAATACAAAATGATTCAGTAAAGGCACTCAGTTACTCATATCTTTCTCTACCACAAAACATGGTTGTAACCATATTAATTATTCTAATAGGTTGAGTAATTTAATCAAATTATTTCATGAAAAATATAAGGACTTTTTACTGTAATGCTTATAGCCCATTACACTAGACCTGTAGATACTTCCCAATATTTTCTCTTTAATGCATCTTTGAATGACATTTGTCCATCAATAACTTGAACTGCACTGAATACCTTTGTTAAGACACTATAAGCTGGATATGACCTGTAGAGTCAGGTCTTCCTTTGGGGATACAGAAATTAGGGTATTTTTCTTTGACGGAGATCACCAAGACAAATGAGTTAGAGAATGCTCTCCTGTTGTCACCAAGGATGCACCTCTTCATACTAGATAAAAAAGTTAGGTAGTTACCATAAAGATAAATTTGGATGAGTAAATCCATCCTTGGAATAAACCCATTGACCTTCCTATTTTTTTTTCTTTTTTGTCATGGTCTGGAAGTATAATGTTGTGGTTTGTATGCATTGTACAACATACCAGAGATCTAGAGAAGGTCATAACATAAGGTAATATAAGTAAAGGCGAGGAGGTCAATGCTGGGAAAGTTTTAGATGCTGAGTTGTCTAGTGCTGGATGTTACCTGGTGTGGACCTACAGATACATCTCTACCATTTTTGTAAGAGCATAACTTTTGTATACAGTAAAATCATAAATATACTGCATTATTTAATGTTAGGACTAAAATCAGTTATCTGTTTGATTAAAGGTGATGTTATGTTTTAAAGTATTTGAGATGTTCAGCTATAAAATAAAAATATAGAAAATCATGATTTCACACCAAGCTCTTCCACTGTCTTTGCACCTAAAGGCAATATTAAGTTCACTTTATAAATAGACATCCAAATATGTTGTGCAACAAATGTTATTACAAAGTGCCAAACCATTTCAGAGAAATTCCCCTGCAACAGAATGAGGCTAGCAATAGGCCTACTTGCAATACGCGTTGAGAACATAGTTGTGTTGAACTGACAGTACATCAGAAGTAAGAATCATATATATTTCTCTTTAAAATTACATTTTATATCACTGGAATATCACCACCAACTGTTCCTGTACAAATGCTGGCAAATTAACCAATAATCTGTCACACTAAGCACAATGCAACTCTTTAAGGACTGGAATGACAATCATAAGCACAATGTTTACTTCAGTAACCATGTATAAGCCTCTGAAACCTTTACTAAAAATATAATAAAAAGTGTGATGCTACCTTTTATGTGGAAGCATCAAATGTAGGCTCACCAAAGTATATCAGAATAACAACAATGGTCCATTGTATTTGGTTTATGTAAAATATGCATATATAACTTCTTTTAAGGATAAGAATGCAATATATATCCAGAACATTTGTACTGAGTTATCATTTCTACACAAAAGAGATATTTTCCAATGCTGGAATTATGTTAGTGCCCCTTTCTCCAAATATCCACAAATGAAATGATAACATTAAGATGGAAGTGTGTAACTGTTACCATACACAAAATTACAAGGTAAGTGCAGACTGTACCTGATTATCATGATATATTTTTTCCTTTTTGAAAACTGTGCTTGAAAATGTTACTTAGTTCTGTATTAGTAGGCACAACTACTAGGATATCCTAGCCATTAAGCTGTTTAGTTTTATTCTGTTTGTTTGACAAAAAAGCATGAACATATTATGTGATTTTGTTGTCGATTTCAATAGGTACTAAAACTATAATGTTCTTTTGCCTGTATAATGTCATAGCTTCATATTACGTATATTTCAAAATAACCGATTATTTTCTGTTGTTTTATTTTCCTTTCTTTCTTTCCGCCTGTATTTTCTTTTGGGGGGGGAGCTATGGGAGTCAGAGCATCTTAGATGGTGGACTGTTTCTGTGGTGTCATGGCTCCCCTAAGAACTTCTCTCCCTAGTACTAGTATGTGTGCAGGGTTATGTGTGAAGGGTCATCTTGGTGCTTAATTCTTGTGGACTGGCGTCTTCAGTTGGCTAGACTGTTGGATATGAAGTCTAGGAGGAACTTGAGCAGAGGGCCCACCACTGCTACTGATAGCATAAATATGTTGCAGAAGGCCTTACTCTCTACTTGCTTAGACCATTTTAGAAGACCATTGTGCTATGAAGTGTGAGCCTAGCTGTGTAATCCTCTCTCAAGACAGGGACATCAATGAGGCCCACTTATTTACATAGCCAGCTGCTTGTTCATAGATCCAGTTTCCACTAGGGCTTGATGAATGGCCTTTTGCCATTAACACGTTTTTCCCTTCCCTCTCTCTGAAGGCAGGCAGTCATGTTAAGCCTTGCCAGTCTTGTCTGTCTGCTGCCAGTTCCTACAGGTGCTAGGTCACTTGGGGGTCACAGTCAAGGCTTTATGCATCCATGCCAACACGGTTGAGGTATTTCCTGTAATTTTCAATGTTATTCCATAATTAAGTTTTGAGAAGCACAGACTGACATCTGCGCAGCTGAGATGCTTTAATCACCTTGTGTTTCATAATATTATCTCATAAGATGTATATGTGGCTCAATAACAAAGTGCCCTGTCTTGAATTTTTTTATAAGGAAATCTAAAGCATTACAGAGATATGGAAGCTTGTAGGCTGAGTCAAATTAAGTTGGGAATGACCATTAGGAATTGACAAACTATGGAATTTCAATAATGGCAGTGAAGTGACTGCCTCAGAATATAAAGATCTCACTGCTGAAATGTGAGCAGTTTGACTTGGTCTGTGAAAAGATGACTCTAAGCATTGTTTTGATTATTGTTTGCATGTTAAATGGCTTCCTAGTAAAATTGGAGAAATAAATCTAGATATTAAGCGTTTCTGAAACAAGCCTTTAAAACAGTGGGCGAAGCAAGCTGGGATTCCACAACTCACCAAGCAGAAAGTGATACTTATGGTAGCCTCTCTAACACTGGCGTTACTTTTGGAGAGAGAGGTTAAAGCCACTTTAAGCCTAATTTAAAATAGTCTGTCTGCTGTAGTCTTATGTGAGTCAGTGAGAAATAGTGATAGTAATAAACATAGATCATACACTGGATTTGGGATATTATGAAGAAGGAAGTGCTTGCAAGTCTGAATGGGACTGTGATTTTTGTGTCATATCAAACTGGTAAACAGTTAAGAAAGGTTTACAGTTTAATGTTGATGAAGTAGCTAGTGGTCTGGGGGCTGTTTACATTGAGTTGATACATTTTACTGGTTTATTCTTTGTTTCTATGAAGTGTCAATAAAAGGCCTTGACTGATGAGGTGGCTTGCTTGCAGGACAATTTGGAAGTAACAAAGCTTTCTAGACTGTAATTAGGTGAGAGTTGAGATAAAATAAGAGAGCCAAAGAAGTTGTTGGAACAAATGGAGGAACAACTAAAAGAAATGGAAGATAAGAATTAAAAATTAGGAATTTAAGGCTGTATGTGGCCTGGAAGGGGTAGATAACATGAACTTGGTGGAGTATGTGAAAAGCATGATGGCAGACTGGACTGGCTTTGTGACAGAGCTTCCCTTGGTGTTGTACAAGTGAAGCACTTACAATTGACTGGTTCTGGGGCTAAGGTTGAAAGGCTATAACCAATTTCGGATGAATTCCTGACCTGTTATGAAAAATAAAAATATTGTGGAGACTGTGGCAGTCAAGAGAAAGTTGTCAGTGTGGGGAGCCCTGTATTTGTGGAATACAATTATTCTTTGGTAACTTAGACATTGAAACTTCATTTGTGATTTCTAGATATGATGTGGTAGTATAAATTGAAATAGTCTGGAGGATGCAATGTAGAGGATAACAGCATTGCTTGATAGAATGTAACAGATGCAGTCCAACCAAAATGTTATGAGGACTGTTGGGTTAGATGAATACCCTGGAAAAGTACTGACCAATTGAAAGGAAAAGATTATATCATAAGGAAAAAATATTTGAGTATATATGGAAAGGAAAATTCCATCTGGTAGTCTGAACTGGGGCACCTTGAGGCTAAGCATTGGTATATGCAAGGAAACGGATACTAACCAGTGAGTACAAATGAAAGCTGTCATCCTTTATGTAATAAAAGTTTATCTGTGACATTTTTACTCTTAAATACTATGAAAATTCTGGTAAATAATTGTGTTTTGCAACAATAACGGATAGAGAAGTTTGTTTAATTTTAACAAGTTGAGACAGTTCATTATAGCAGTGTTTTTATATGTTTTTCTAACCATATAGTATAATAATGATTAACCATACATGAAGGTAGAAAAATATGAAAAACTGAGTAATTTTAACAGCTTGAATTAAGTCCTATTATCATTGAACAGATGCTTGCAATTATTTTATATAGATCATTTAAATCAACTTCTAGTAAAGATTCTTATAGTCCGTGCTGAAAGATTAAGCATCATGATAATTATACTGAATAACTTATGTTAACTGGTTATCATCAGAATTGTTCATTGATATGCAAGTTGCAGTTTTTTGAGAAATGGAATCTCTATATAAATAGATAAATAGCAGTGAATTAAACAGAAAAATGTATTTTGCAATTAATTGATTGCCAGTGGTGGTGGTGGTGGGGGGGGGGGGGTTGCACAGCTATTACTATAACCACTATATGTTGTATGTACAACTAGATGTACAGTTATTACTATAAACAGTATACGTTGTATTCACAACTGGATGTACAGCTGTTACTATAAACAGTGTATGTTGTATTCACAACTGGATGTACAGCTATTGCTATAAACACTATATGTTGTATGTACAACTAGATGTACAGTTATTACTATAAACAGTATATGTTGTATTCAAAACTGGTTGTACAGCTATTACTATAAACACTATATGTTGTATTCACAGCTGGATGTACAGCTATTACTATAAACAGTGTATGTTGTATTCACAACTGGATGTACAGCCATTACTATAAACACTGTATGTTGTATGTACAACTAGATGTACAGCTATTACTATAAACAGTATATGTTGTATGTACAACTAGATGTACAGTTATTACTATAAACAGTATATGTTGTATACACAACTGGATATACAGCTATTACTATAAACACTATATGTTCTATGTACAATCAGATGTACAGCTATTACTATAAACAGTATATGTTTTATTCATAACTAGATGTACAGCTATTACTATAAACAGTGTATGTTGTATTCACAACTGGATGTATAAGTATTACTATAAACACTATATGTTGTATGTACAACTAGCTGTACAGCTATTACTATAAACAGTGTATACTGTCTTCACAACTGGATGTACAGCTATTACTATAAACACTATATGTTGTATGTACAACTAGATGTACAGCTATTGCTATAAACAGTATATGTAATATTCACAACTGGATAGTGCATTAAAATAGTTTTTGAAACAGATGTTTCATGGGCCATGTTTAAGGAAATTTTAAAACACATAGACAAGGTTAGAAAATATGTGTATGAACTAAAAATATATTTGAAGATGGTTGCTTAATACCTAGAATGTTATTAGTTTTTTAATTGTTATATAATAGAGATATGAATACAGTTACCTGAGAATTGAATACTGAAGTTGTAAGGGATGGAAACTGGATAATGACAGATCGTGCCTGGAAAATGCAAAATAGGAATCTAGATAGCCATTGTTCAGTTGTTTGGGATTTGGGAACTTATGTGGACAGTGACCTAACTTTTGACCTAGAAAGTCATTCTATATTGCATAGCTTATGAACAAAAGGATTGTGTCTAGATCCAGGGATGTCATTGTTCCTCTTTACACAGCCTTCATTAGGTGGATCATTGAGTATAATGTCCTCTTTGGCATGTATCTGTCCAGACATTTGCAGCAACAGGAATGCCCACACAGATATCTTAGTAAAAGGATACAAGGTCTAAAAACATGTCCTACATAGAGCAACTCAAAGCCCTGTCACTATATTTGGCACTCTACAGACTGCTAAGAGATGACCTGTGCCTGTCATACACAGTGTCCTCTGACTCATTACTGATGGATTTATTGCCCATCAGCAAGTCAAATGGCATCATAAATACTCAGTCTAGGGATCTAAACCTCTTCTGAAGCATCAACAGAATGCTTTGGAGGGACAGGTATATCTCCCATAGGATATCAGTGCTGTGAAGCAGACTCTCCTTCCACATAATTCAGAATTCATATTTGTCCACATTCAAATGCAACTTAGATCTGTGGGTGGGGCACAGAAAATTTACTGCAGGGCTACCTCCTGTACTACTAATGGACAGAGGCAGGTCCTAAATGCTTTATCCAATGCATGGGTTTTCTCAGGTTATCTATGGTATGATCCCAGTTATTCTCATTAGGGGTAATATATATTATCGACTATGGGATGGGTAAGGCTAATCTATATAACTAAATTATTAATGAACAACTAAATATTTAAATGAGAAAATGGTGTGTAAAATAAAATCTAAGTCAGAAAAGAAACCTAAGATGAGAAATAGCATGAGGCTGTGTTACAACATTAATGGATGTGAGAACAAAATCTGCATTAACAGTTTGGGATTGAAACAACCATAAGACTGGCTAGGTAATTAAAATTTAAGCCTTATAGTAGAGGTGTTTCTATAGGCATGAGGGTAAGATTTATCCTTCTTTTAATAAATTTTGCAAAATACTTGTTAGCAAAATGACATTTTACTAGGATATGTAAATGTAAAAACATTCATGTTGAAAAGAAGTCGCATGTTGTTGACCAGTAATATAAAATTATTTGTTTATTCATGTCATTGAGGTGACAACACTTGATGCAGTGAAGTCTCAAAATGCCCCAGACATATTGAGATGTACTGAGACCTGAAAGCAAACCAAAGTTTTAGAAAGAAATGCTGAGAATTAATAAGAACAAATTCAGTTTAAACAAGACCCAATTGAAGAGTGCAATATTTTGCCTTGAGTAGGCCACACATGAATTAGAGTTATTTGGTACTGAAAATTCCCATGTGCACATTGTTAACATATTCTGGCTACTCAGTAGAGTTATTAGGTGAAAAGTTGATAATACAGGAGCATGATGTAAAGTTGGTGAGCTGTATGATTAATTTGCAGGAGACACATTATTCCACATACTGCTGAAAATGAATATACTTTGGACAGCAGCTATGGGCTTTTACTCCAACACTGCTGCTTTCTATATCTGATACAACAGATCTTGTAGTATGTGATTTGATTCTGAACACTTTTTACTTCACTCTGTGAATTAAGGCATCGCTAGTATACAACACATTTTTATTTACTTGTGGCATCTTAGGAAGAGGTTTATATTTCACTCTGTAAAGTAAGAAATCTCTAGCATACAAAACATTTTTATTTACTTCTGGCAACTTAGGAAGAGGCTTAAAGCTGGTGGACATTCCTACCAACTGCTATGTGTATTTCTTGCAACTATTATTTTATTTAGAAGTGTATATTCATTTGATTTCTGCTGCTGAGATGAATGGGGGGGTGTCTTTATGTCAAGGCTTTCTGAGTGGCAATGATTAAGATGGACTGTAACTTCATAGTGAGGTGAAGATGCAAAGACTTTGCATGCTTATTGTGTTTATTTGAGTTGGTGAGTTGATAGGAAGTTTATTTATATTTACTTGTAAGTAGGGTTAAACCAAAATACTCATTACTATGACTCGATTTTTGAAACATCTACGTTAGTAAAAGCATTTCTTTAGCTTAATCAAAACCTTAAACTTAAAAATTAAGTTGGTAAATATATATTAAGAAAGATCTGTAGTTTGTACTAAAACCTAATTATATCAGCAACTTAGGCATTTAATGTTTAGTTCAACTGAAATTAAATGTGTATGTTGACCGTTTGACTAAAACAGCTTAGTACTCCTGAGATTTAAATTCTTATTACTCAGTTAAGTAAGTACCTGCTGCCAACTTCAAAAATTGAGAAAACTGATGAGTACTGTCTCCCAGACCTGCTGGAAAGTGATTTCCTAAAATTCTGTTCTCAATGTAATATGCGTGGAGACACTTTTCTGGAATAAAACTTGGAGAAATCAATGTGCATGAAATGTTGTGTTATCACTGCTAAGGACAATTTACAACTTACAGCTGTACAAAGTCTGACAGTAATTCTTAATATAATCCTCTGTTCCCAGAGTATTGAGTCCCAGAAAAAAACATGGAATCACAAGCTGCTGTTTCTTTTAGTAGCTCAACAATGATTGAGGGGAACCAGTACATTTATACTGAGGATGAACACCCCAATTCAGCAACATCAAACAGATCAGGAGATCAAGAAGAGGAGAAGAGGAGAAGGAGAACAGTTAGGGGTTTAGTAGACATTACCGATTCTTAGTTATCAGAAGTTGATGTTCTTATACATGATGCAGCATCAAATTCCAGTGTATGTCCAATCCCCCTAAACATAGTACTACACGACAATTGTTGCAGGGGGCTCAATGCTTAGGGCAATTAAAAACTTACTGCTCGTACAAGCTAGAGAATATATATATATATATATATATATATATATATATATATATATATATATATATATATATATTTTTTCCCCTTTGGATAAAGCAGTTATTACTATTACTTATATTTTTATAACTGCATTGATTTCACAAAAGCTGTGTATCCTTTAGGTGAACAATTGATGCCATTTTATACAAAACATTAACTCACACAATGTTGCCACTGATACTTTCCATCTAGCACAAATTGCTCTGTAGATGAACATTGTTCTGAAATATTGTGAAATTATTACTTGCATACTTTGCATAGATTCAGCAATATCACAAAACAGCAGTATGCTATACACTCTTGCCATACAACCTTGAGAAGCTATTGAAGAGATGAACAACCCCCTCACTGATATATTGTGTCTATGTTGTAGTGTTATAGAAATATAACGCTTGGTTTGACCTCAAAACTAGTATTTTTCCTTGGCAAACAAAATATTTTTTCATAAATCTGCAGTATATAAATTCAGCATCTAATGACATACCTTTGTCTACTAAATAGCAATCATATTTTATATATTCTTTTGTGTGCTTTTAGTAGAGGAATTTAGAGAAAAGGTCTCAGGAAGCAAATATTTTCCTGGCTTAGGAGATCTCAGGAAATGGGGGTGTTAATTAGACTGCAGCTGTTTAGAATTAAATGAATTAACAATAAGAATAAATTATAAATTAGTTTCTTGTGACATCTTTCCATCTGTATGGCACAATCAGTTAAAGATAAGCACCAACAGTTTATTAATATCTTAAGGAGGCTGTGTTTACTAAGACTTAACATATGGGAAAACATGTGTAAACCCTAAAATGTTTGGTCAGAATAAAAGATCTTAGCAGGGAAACAAGTGGATTAATATGGGATTGGTCCAAATTTGTCAGCTTTTTTTGTTTTACCAAAGAAGTACAGAAAAAGGATCCAGAGAAAAAACATTGCAACTTGAAATGCCTCTTACAGTACGTAACACTAGGAGTCTGAACAAAGTATTTGTAGTTCTTGAAGCTAGAGTCATGGGAGGGAATTATGAAATTTTTATAACCGTGTGATTTGGTTTAACACTATTAATAAACCTTTAATGCTTGAGGGAGTCAGAGGACACCACAACTTTAGGATAAATTAAAAAAAATGGGTGATGTCTTGGTTTCTGTTAAAAATAGTATTCTGTCAACTATTTTTCTTAAGAAATGATACCGACACACACACACACTCTTTGAGATTTGATTTACACACACACACACACACACACACACACACACACACACACACACACACACACACACACACACACACACACACACACACACACACACACACCTGGGAAAGGCTGGCACAGATTCATCTGCTGTGTCCCCTTCTGCCAGACTATACAGTAGTTATCACTGCCACCAGAACCCCTGCCAGCTTCTTTAAGGCTCTTACAAGCGTACCCAGTTATACTGAGTGAAATTAATATTAATGCAAACGGTAATGTTGACCAAACAGCAAGGCTTTCAGGAGTGGCCAGAGTTATCACCAAATTAATATATGCAAATACTGTCAAAGCTTAAATATTTTCTAAAAAAGGATCAGTCATAATGAAAGCTTTTAAATATATTTAATAATAAATTATAAAAGAACAAGAAAATACTAAATATCTATTTATAGTAAGCACCAGAGTTTCAGTCACAGGGCATATTAAAAATAACACAGATGGAAAGCTTCAAACAGTTATGCAAAAACAATATTTAGCTAATCTCACTATCTATTCCTGATTGACTAAATGAATTACTGTTCCTACTTACTGAATAAAGCAAGACAAGATGGGTGAGTGGTCCTTGTTGTCAGATCCAAGACAGAATACAGAATGCTGCTGAGACTTCTGTTTTCTCTAATATTAAAATATTATTTCTGTACAGAATGAAATCACACACATCTGGTCATCTGACTCTGTTTCCCACACTATCCCCATCACTAGAAACTACCAGGGTTTTAGTACCTATGTGTTACCATAAACACAGATAGAGCTTTGCTCAGATGTGGTGTAGCTGCTGGAAGTCATAAAACCATAAAACCATTTCACTCATCCTACAGGAGCTGCCAGCTATTCTCTAGCATCGACACTGTGTCTCAGGCTACATTCAAAACTGTGGGATATCATCTTTATGGCTTAACCCATAAAGTCATTTAATTTCAGATATATTTGGCAAAGTCAGGCGGATTAACATTAACCTCTTCACTTCCAGTATATGCTGTTAAAATGTATCCATTTAAACAGTTACAATAATGCATGTACAGTTCTTCTCCTTCCAGCAGGGCACACTGTTGATACATTTTAACACATGCAAACCTCAGAAATACCTTTTCAGCACAAGCATCTGTACAAATCAGTTTGATATACAAATGACGTTTAATTATTTACTAAATTACAGCTAGCTGTGCTGGCATATATTACAAATCCACTTCCCTATTTCAACTGGCATGGCTGGCAGTACCTCCTATAATCACAGCCTCATTAAAGTGTGTGTGTGTGTGTGTGTGTGTGTGTGTGTGTGTGTGTGTGTGTGTGTGTGTGTGTGTGTGTGTGTGTGTGTGTGTGTGTGTGTGTGTGTGTGTGTGTGTGTGTGTGTGTGTGTGTGTGTGTGTGTGTGTGTATGCATGTGCACATCTCCAATGGGTTTCCTTAGCCATGACTCCAGTGCATAGCATGCATCCACACCTAAGTAAGTCTTGGAGATATCTCCCATAGCACACATCTGGTGCAGTTGGGGAATGCTAACTGCAAGGGTTGCCAGCACACACATTCTAAATGATTCCCATAACATTGCTCATTGCTTAGCAGTTGTTTGAGTGGTAGACCTTACAGTTAATGTAGTCCCTACCCTGTTTCCCAGATGTGGTTCCCATGTGCACATGACTGCAATGAATGTCACACATTACTGGAGAGTAGTGTGATATATGTTACAATTGTATCATACTTGTGACCCTCTCCTCAGAACTTTTGTTAAAATATATGCGCTCTCTGTTATGTTGTAGCATAGCATGCAGGAATATTTAGAAGATCCTGGATGCTGATGTCTATGACACACCAAGCATGTCCCCTGGTAGTCTGTGAAAGGTACCTGTGGCTAACATACTAACTTTTGACATATGCCTTATTTTCTACTGGGATGGGTTCCTTGCATTTGGCTCAATATTTGACTCAAGGCTGCCAGAGGTCCCACAGTTCCTTTACTGTGTTGTTGGTCTGCAAAGTCTTCACCCTCTCTGTCTCTGGCTATTGACAGCAGCAGCAGCATTGGCTTCAGCCTGTATCACATAGAAGTGTATGTAAAATGTAGCTGCTACCAACAATCTGTCTGTGTTTACATTGTATCTGTACTCCACTAGTTTTTCACTCCACATATAAGAAACGGCATGGTGTCTACATTGATGCTTTATATCTTGTTGATTAGCTCTATGGGATTGGTTGATTAGCATGAATTCAGCAGTGCATGCTGCAGTTAGCATCTCTGAAGTGCAGACTAGGTCAGATATAATCAATTACTAATGTACACTGTTATAAAAAGGCAAATGTATAGCTAGGTAAACCAATGTGAATGAGTTACATTTATTTTGGAGCAGTATATTTAGACAGAGGAGTATTGTACTCCATCAGGTATATATCCATTTTGTTACCTAAATTATGCATATGTTGGAATGTACTTAGGAATAATGTGAAGTAAATCAGTAAGCATTTGTTAGAACTGTACTCATAACATGGCCTTGTTTCCCAGCCATTTGAAAGGTATAGAGGATGTAGAGTAGGCCTAAAATATAATACTGTGCAATAACTATACACACGTGTTTCATGGATAGGTCATTTGAAAGCACTTTTAACATTACACTGTTTTTTGGTTAGTACAATTGTCCCTTAGCCTGTTTTTGTTTTTTTTTTTTTTGTTTGTTTTTTTTTTTGTTTTTAGGGGGATATGTGTTCCTGCTATGGCATAGACTAAAATGCACTGTTGTATTGGGTGTGTGAACATAAGTGAGTATCTGTTATGGCACAAACAAGGATATGTTCATCATGCTACTCTCCTTGTTTTTTAGCCCCTGTGTTATTTGTTGACCACTGCTGAATCTTTAAATTGTAATCAAATGGTGAATACTGAGAGCCTTCCTATACTGATTTATCTGTACACAGTTTATTTGTACTTATGTGATCCTTATATGTGTTATCATTATTTTGTCTTTCAGTAAACAATACGCCTGCTTGCCATAGGCCCCCATTTTCTGAGGCAGAGAATGACCTCATAATTGAAGCATTACACCAACATCATGCAATCCTGATGTCCAGATGGTAGGCCAATATGTCAGAAAGTGCAGCCCTGTGGGATGAATTGGTCCAAAATGTCAATGCCATTGGGTGACACAATCGCAGCTACAAGCAGGTGCGACACAGAGCCATGGACATGATTCATGCTGCAAGGAGACATGCAGCTGAAGAGGCACATGATCGTTAGGTCACCGGTGGTGGACCTGCAGCAGAACACCCTCTCACCACCACTGAGGAATTCCTGGCAAATATTGCCACATAGGAAAGCTCCCAGCAATCCACTAGCCAATAGGTTCTGGATGTTGTTGCCACTCCTGTGTCTCAGGAGAAGTTTCCAGGTAGGCTTTGTTATATCATCAGTAGAATACTGTTGCATTCATTGTGTAATAGTGTATATAGTTTATATGTGTGCCAGGTTGTTTTTGGTGGGGTATTTAAGACAGCTGCAGTTTTAAGGTCATTTAGAGGTTTCAGCCACATTCTTGTTAACACTGCAGTTTCTATAGATATAAATTACTAAAAGTATTACCCCCATTATACTGTCAAATGTGATGCTGTTGCCATTACCTCTCCCTTTAATTTTTTCAGGACCATCAGGAATCCACAGATATAGGGCTCTTGCTGTTGGTAAGCTGAATACATTTATATCAGTAATGTAGAACTATTCCAACATATCTGCTAAAATGTCCTGTCAGGCCTGCTGTATGGATTGTTGTACTGTCTGCATACTTGTCAGCAGTACAGATATTTGCAGAATGTGTAGATGTTTGACTCATCCCTTTGACACATATTTAAGATCATAGTGATTGAGTTGCAAACTATTGACAAGTCATTAAAGATTTGAGACATAAAATAATGACAGACATCTCACATTCAGACTGCATACCCATCAGAAATGTCATAGTGAAGCAGCATTGACATCTAGGAACAAAATCCAAGCTATAAATCAATTTGCTCTTCCTGTCCTAACTTACAGTTTTGGGGTGATTGACTGGCCCCAAAATTTATTGGATAGATTAGATAGAAAAATAAGAAGGATGTTTTATGGTCACCAAATCACTGCATACCAAGATTATATATTCCCTATTCCGAAGGAGGGATGGGCCTCCTTGAAATTAATTACATGTATAGATCTGCAATCGTGCGATTCCACACATATCTGCTGATCTCACAAGACCCAAACGTAGTGAAATTTTGAAACACGAGGAGAAAAAATTTAAGATGATTTCTCTGCTTAATCTAGTAGACACATATTGGCATCAAGCAGGAATGGAAATCAAACCAGAAATAGATAAACATCAAGCAGCAACTGAATGTGCCAAAAAACAAAATAAAGAATATAAGGTGACGGATCAGATGAGACAGCAAGAAATATGAAAAAAAACATAAATATAGTTACAAGTATAGATACTTCTGGAAGAACCTCATGTTGATCAGGAACGAATGCAAGAATGGTTAAGGGGAGGCAAATTCAAACAAAGAGATGAAAGGTTGATATTGGCAGCCCAAGATAGTAGGCTACATGCGCACCAGTTTACAAAGTCCAGGAGAAACAGACAAATGTAGGTTTTGTAAAGCTGAATTGGAAACAGTCGCATACTTTGTTGCTGGTTTTGACATACTAATAGCAGAAGGACTGTATATTGACAGTATAATAATGTGGCAAGAATGTTGCACTGGGGATTGCGCAAACATTATGGTACTGAAGTTCATAGGTTCGTACTAGGCTAGCTGCCCTTGCAAGCCATTTTAAGCCTAGCCAATTATCCCTTGTGAGACTCAAACACTGCACCTTGTGTTTGTAAGGCAAACACCTTAACCATTAGGCCACCCTCCCAATCCATATACAAGTGTCTGAAAAACACTGGAAACATGAGTCACAAAGCATCATAGAAAATGATGAGGTTTACATCACATGGGATCACCCATTACCAACAGTTCAAAAGATAGATGCTAGAAAACTGGATATAGTGGTCCAGGAAAAGAGGACAAAAGTAGCACTGATTATTGAAATCACCACACCCAGTGACTACAGTATCTTGTGTACAGAGAGACACAAAGTCATAAAATGTCAGAATCTGCAGGCAGAAGTGAGAGCAATGTGGAAGAAAGATACCCAGACAGCTCCATTAGTAGTAGGAGTAACTGGTCTTATAAAAAATAATCTACAATCGTATTTAGATGTTACCAATACATGTAAACCCATACAAATTGCAGAAGAAGTCATTACTGGGCACATTGTGGGTGCTGTGAAGAGCACTTTTGGCTGACATCAAAGATTGAAACAATGCTAATTTCATGAACTATAATCATACTTTGACTTAGAAATGGGGTCCATTCCCATCATGGTATTAGAAACCCAAAAGATTTGGCAAAATTAAAAAAAAGCAATACCTTATTCTATCACCTTTCTAGGTTTGTAAGGGCAATATGTCACAATGGTATCTATTCTTGGTCCTTTGTCCACCCATTATTCATAGCTTTGTCCACATTTCTTGCTCTAAGAGGTTGAGTGGTATAAATGTCTGTAATAGTGACAACAGCATAAATTGCTTAACATGTATTGCAGCATAGTAGTGCAGGTATTAAAGTATACCTGTTTTCCTTTCTTTTATCACAGATGAACATGGAAGTGGTTCTGTGTCTCCTACACCACCTGATGTCAGTGTCTCATCAGACTCTGATGATGATGGTGGTCAAAATGAGGCACAGACAGGGATTGCAGAGACTGATTCTAACACAGAGGTTGATATCCAGAAACCCCCCATCATTATCACCAGATACAGTCACTATGCCTATGCATACCCAGTCCACTGAGGCCATAGATATTGGACAGTTGGAGGGTGAGGACATTGACCAGGGAAGTGTGGCTACTGCGGCTTAAGTGACTGTAGACACTGGCCATGGCCAAACGGTTGGTGAGGTGCTACACAAGCACATTGATAGGGGTGCTTGGAGGAGGTCTGCTGTCCCTCCCCAACCTGTTGCAGGTGCCTTATCACAAGTGACATATGTTTGAGGTCATCATGGAGACACAGCCATGTTCAGAAAGGAACTCCAGGAGAATGCTCAGGGTTATAGATGCAGCACAGTCTCTGACATCTGTGACTGCCTCCACCGTGTTGTTGATTCTCTGGATCAGTTGAATGACATGTTGGAATGGGATGTGTCTGTGAGGGAGAATAGAGTATCTGTCATGGAGCACACATTGTCTGTGATGGAATGTCTGCTGGAAGGGGAGTGTCGGCCTCATGGGCGTAGGTCAGCAAGTACATCCACTGCTCCAGCAGGGACTGTGCTCTCCACATGCACACATAGCAGCACATGGGGTCATGGTCCTGGGAATTCCTGTGAAGGAAGCATATCCAGCAGACATTGGCACCTTCAGGTAGTAGCACAGCATCTAACATTGGGTGTGGAGGTGACAGTGCAACTCCTGGCAGAGCCAGTTCTCATGTTTGGGGGCAGAGATGATGAACTGTCAGCTGTACCATGCACTGCTCACAGCTGTCCAACATACAGACACATAGGGCTAGCACTGAGTTTGGCTGTGTTCATGCAGACACCCACATACCAATGTCACATTGAGGGCACCTACAGACACACATGCAACATTTACATGGTCCATCTTGCCTGCTTCCATTGTTTCCTCACACACACACACTCACAACCTTTTGTGTCAGCCTAGGCCTCTTGCAACCCCACACAACACCCTGTGCAAGTGGTGATAACTGTGCCACATCCCTGTTGTGTTTTGAATTCAAAGATACTAAAGTTATGTTCTGATGCACAGGGTGATTACCTATATTAATAAGACTTTATTACCTCCATTTGTGCTGTAGAACCAATAATTGTACCTGTCATTTAGATTGTACGTAGCCATTTAGACAGTTAGTAGCATAATAATTTATCTACTTTATAGTGGATGCTTTTGTAAGGGTTGTGAAGTCAGACAATTAAATGTGTCTGATTAATATATCTAACTTTCTCTTTAAAGCTTGTTTAGCACAATCGTATGGGTGCACATCCAAAGTCAACCCATCAGATTCAGAGCTCAGGACTGTATGTGAGCACTGAAGACAAATCTTATCAGAACAGTAATACAGTATAATGTTCCTTTTTGCATGTACATTGCCATAATTTCCAAAGTTCATAGGCTGTGACAAGGGTATTGACCTGATGGTGTTTAGAAGCATAGCTGTTACATCACAATATAATATTAAAAGGCAGATATAATGCATGGCCAAGTTTTGTCTAGCAAGGGCCACCCATGGCTAGGAGAGAAGCAGCAGTGATCCATGACAGATAAGGTTTTCACATCAAGTCATCCAGCCTGTCTTTCAACAGGGTAATGGAGGTGCTCTGGTTGACATAGATTTGAAGCCTACTGCCGAGGAGTGACAACCTTTGAGAGATATATCTGTCTCTTCAGCATGCCCTATGTATGTCATAGTGTACATTAAGGTCCCTGGAAAAGGTAACTCTAGTTACACATAACTTATGGATGTGCAGCATTTTCATCTCATTTTGGCAAGAGATAGCCTCATAATGCATACATATTCTGCCTCAAAGTTATCTATATGATAATGCACACAGTGACAGCTATGTCAGTCTGCCCACAGAAGACATGTGTTGGAGACTGTCTGATGTCTTATTACTCATACATGTCTGGTCTGTCAAGTTGGTGTAGGTATCTGGTACAATACTTATCAAAATGGAGGATTATATTCATTAACTCATTAACCCCGACTACCGTCTCATGGCACCTTTGTGCTTACATCTGAGCATGCTGTGAGACAGTAGGAATTGTATGTAGTTACACCCGAGTGCCTTCTAGCAGCACAAGTAATTTTGCAGTCATATTATTCCTCCACAGCTGAAAATTAAGTTGAAAAAGTAACTGAACTTTGTCAGTTACCTTGTCGGCTTAATTTTTAGTGTGGAGGTACATGGTGTTTATATTTATCTTTCCAGAGAAAATTGGTTTACAATGCAATAACAATAGTTATGAATGTTAGCCGCCTGCCTTTTTGTTGTTCCGGTTCCTCCATATATTTTTTTTTGTTTTGTTTTCGGAGACCATGGATGTGAATATCATAACAGTTGTTTCATGAAGCGTTTAAAGTTCTTTTTACTAATTCAGTATGAACAACAAAACATGGTCGGCATTAATGAATATAATTTCAGTAATATAAAAGTGAAAATGAGTCAAACGGAAACAATTTGCTAAGGCCCATCAGGATTATAGGATTCTAGCTGAACTGACATGCTGCTCTGTGTGCGGTCTACACATTTGCAGCTGTTTGCTGCATCGTAACTGCTTGTTTTTTTTTTTTTTTGTTAACTACAACCAGAAAGCTGAAATTAAACTCTCTCTGCAGGGAAACTGGGCTGCCTAATTGCAAACGTGCACAAGTAAACATGATTTCAGTAGCATTGAGTTTCAGCATGTATTGAAACACAGAAATGCTGCCGATCAACAGTGCTCTTCACTCTGAAGCAGTTTATCTCTAAGAGCGAAGGAAATGTTGCCGATGTCACTGCTCTTTGCCGTAGTGCAGTGTGTGATAGCTCTTGATCGCCTACTTCCAGATTCAGGAACAAATCCAGATCAGGGACACATTTAAACATTAGTACCATTAACTTTATACATACAGAATGAAATAGTGCGGATTAACATGGATTTTCTAAAGTAAAAGAAGCCCGTAACTCTTATTGCTATTATTTATAAAATGTAATCCACTACCTTTTGTTTCAAAATCACCAGTGTTAGGAGGGTGTTAGCGACAAATGTAAACTTTAAAACAAAATCAGGGATATCTCTCAAAATTAATGACAAAAGAGAGGAGTGTGTGTGTGTGTGTGTGTGTGTGTGTGTGTGTGTGTGTGTGTGTGTGTGTGTGTGTGTGTGTGTGTGTGCGTTCGCATTTTGCAAATGAATAAGCATAAGTACATATTCAAAGGGATTCATTTTTGTAAGACATTTGTTATACATTGCAGACTGTCAGACTTATTATGAAAACATGATAGAACAGTTTACTTCTCAGCTGCAGTATTTTGGTCAGCATATGAGCATATATTTAAAAAAAAATTCATGACAGACTGTTTATTGGAATTAGTTTATATCTTTTGATAGACACACACACACACACGCACACACACACACACACACACACACACACACACACACACACACACACACACACACACACACACACACACACACACACACAATAACTCAAACCCATCCCCCAAGTAAACAAGGACTACATTTGAGGAAGGAGCCACAAGAAATGAAACTTGAAGATAGATATTGTTTGTGATGGTGATAAATTATACTACAGAATGTGATGCCTGAAGAAATGAAAATGATTAGTAAGGCTTAGTGTTCTTAATGATATTCTAAAACACAAATGTGTAATGAGATATGATGCTCCCTGGTCCATAAATACAATAGAATTCAGTGCATTTAATTCTTTTGTGCTTTACATCATTAGTCTGAGGTTTTGTGGTCTCACTGCCACTTGTCTTACATGGTGACAATTTGTTGAAGAAATGTTGAAAGGTATGCCTAAAGACAGTACACGGGGAGAAAATTGTTGTAAGTAAGAAAATGTTTCTTTAGAGCTGGGATATATGGTTTGAACTGCCTAGACATAGTAAGGCCTTACTAAGTTTAATGATGTTTGCTGTGGAAAACAAAACAATTACTAGAAAATGGAAATCAAAGTTTAAACTAACTGTAATTGAATTATTTAAAATTGTACTGAAGATAACATTTATTTTATTTATTTTATTTTACATTTGTTGACCGGGATAGTCCGACTGGATGCATGTCCATTTTCAGCGGAGGCCCGGGGAGAAAAGCTCCAAGGGTAAGCAGATACAGCATTACATAATACCAGCATTACATATTACAAACAGATTATTTACAGAGATTACATAAGTAAGCAAGTTAAACAAGTTCCACAGGTTAAAGTTAGTCCTGAGCACAAGTCAGGATTAAATTAAATTACACAGTAAACTGGTTAACAGATTTTTACACATTCGAGTTAGCCAGGCTTGATACATTGACATAGCCAGTTAAGTGACAAATGTTGTTTGAGTCTAGTTTTAAATTGACCTAAGGTGGAAAGTAAGGTAATATCAGCTGGAAGTGAGTTCCAGGATCTACTTACAGAGTTTGCAAAGAGAGAATCACCGGCTGTGTTATTAATTTTGCTAGTCTGAATTAGTAGTTTGTTACAGGATCGAAGCGGTCTAGGATTGTTATAGGGGTGATTATATTTTTAAGTGCAGGAGTATTGTCCGGATTATAGAGGATTTTATAGGCCATAATCAGTTGGTTATACTGGATTAGGCTAGGTAGTTCAAGCCAACCAAGCTGATTTAGATTGATGCAATGATGTGTCCTAAAAGGCAGCCCAGTGGCAAACCTGGCAATGTGGTTGTAGCAAATTGAGAGTTTGTTAAGGACAGTCTTGTTCAAATTTGAGAGTAGAGGGATGCATACAGAAGGGTTGAAAGAAGGTGAGAGCGAGCTATGGCAATTTTAGCTGGAGGGTTAGGAAGGCTTTTATTCTGTAAAGTGACCCTAGTTTTTATTGATGGTTTTGATAGTTTGGTTAACATGTAGGTCAAATTTGAGATTATTGTCTATGATGACACCTAATAGTTTTGTAGATGGGTCAGGGAAGATTATTGTGCCATCATTTGATTTTATGGTAAAGGTGAAAGCAGTAGACCTATGTGTTGGTGAAAATAACAGCATTTTAGTTTTTTTGGGATTTAGGATCAGACGATGTTCAGAAAGCCAGTTTTCTATTGTATTAAAGGTGGTCTGGGTAGCTGACCATAACTCTACTGGAGATGTGGCTGAGCAAATCAGAGTAGAGTCATCAGCATATTGGATACAGCTGACTTTTGGGATGACAGTATAAAGGTCGTTAATGAATAGTATAGAGCCTTGTGGTACTCCGAGGGTGTTAGGTAGAAGGTTAGAGAGTTTGTTCTGCCAGAGGACAGCCTGCTGTCGACCATTCAGGTAGGATTGAAACCATTGGAGGGCTCCAGTATCTAGACAGAATGTTTGCAGGGTGTGGATTAAAAGTTGGTGATCAACCATATAGAATGCCTTGGAAAGATCCAAAAAGAGGGCTGAGGATATATAATTATTGTTGCAATTATGGTTTATGGTGTTAGTAAAGGCTAGGAGGGCTGAAGTAGTGCTGTGATAAGGACGGAAGCCATGCTGAGTGTCTGCCATAAGGCGATTTTGGATTAGGTGGTGCATGAATTGTCTATGAATACATTTTTCCATAATCTTTGCAAGTGGAGAGAGTATAGCTATTGGCCTATAATTGGAGAATTCAGTAGAGCTGCCTCCTTTGTGAAGTGGGATTACATAGGATATTTTCCAGATGGTGGGAATTTTAGCTTCTACTATGTTTCGATTGATTAGTATTGAGACGGGTAAGCAATAGCATCAGCTGATTTTGTAGGTACTGCAGGAGTTGATCAGCAGAAAGTGTAGTGGGTTTTAATTTTTGATCAAGGTGCGGATAAGTGAAGTGGCGACTGGTTGGAAGCTGAACGCATGTAGGTTTCTAGGGTGCTACTTTCAGGACCAGGGAGCTAGGAGGTAGTTGGCTAGCTAGGGCTTGAATTGTCTCAGTAAAGAATTGGTTAAAACTATCAGAAACATCTTCAGGGTTTTATCGATAGTAGTAGCAGGGATTGGGGTTGAAGTTTGTCCAGGATGTAGTAGATTATTTAAACCTGCCCAAAACTTCTGAGGGTTATTTTGATTTACTGTCTGTAAATTACAGTAGTTTTGTTTTTGTCTTGTAAAATTGATTTTTGGTTTCGTTCCTGGATTGCCTGTATTTAATGTGATCTTGAGGGTCTTTAGAAGAGCCATAAAGCCCATGCTTTGTTTCTAAGGGTAATTTTGAGTTTAGACTCTATAGAAAGCCATGGTGCAGTTTTTGCCTTGGTTCTCTTTGAGCGAACAGGTGCATGCAAATCAAAGATCTCAAGGAATTTGTTGTTAAATTATGCTACTGCTTCCTCTAAGAGTCGTGGTTTTAGAATAGACCAATTACATGAGTTTAGTTCTTGTTGGAATTTGGCAGGGTCAAAGTTTTTATTGTTTCTAACCTTTCTGAGTAAGGGTTGTTGGGAATTAATGGTTTTGTGCTTAATTACATATGTGAGAAGGTGATCGCTTAGGCCATTAAGGAGGGTACCAGAGGTGTACAGTTGGGGTGACTGTTTATGAGTACCCAGTCAAGTATACTTTCTTTTTGGTTGGGTTTACCTATCCTGGTAGGGGTGGATATGATTTGTGTAAATGCATGCAGGTTAATATGGGTGGTTGGGGATTCTAAGGAACAGGTGCCCCAGTCTATGTTAAAGTCTCCAAGTAGTAGGGTTTCTTGGGGGTAGTGACATGATAACCAGTGCAGGATATCTTCAAATGTAGATATATTGTTACCTGGGGAATGTACATACAGATGATATTAATGCATTTATTTTTATTAAGTTGCAATTTGGTGGCAAGAATCTCAGAGTTATTAATCTGAGGAGGTTGTATTACATCTATGGTGACATTCAACTCAGATTTATAGAGTACAGCTACCCCACCCCTTCCTCAAGCACGATCCAGCCTGTGTATGTTGTACCCAGGTGGTAACACTTCATTGTCTTTAGTGTTAGGTTTTAACCAGGTTTCAGATAAACAGAGAATCTCAGGGGAGTGGACATCCAGAAGTGCATGCAATTCATGTATCTTGTTATTAATGCTTCTAGTATTGAGATGACAGAATAGGAGAGAGTTAGTTGGCCTATAAATTGTAGGTTTGTAGCTTAGATTACAAGTAGAGGGGTATGTGTATCTGAAGTGAGTGGGCCAGGGTTGGGGTGAATATCACCACCAAGTATTAGGTTGAGTCTATACTTGGTGATGAACTTCAGGAATTTGTTTATTAGTTTGTGGTAGTGTTTGGATCTAGAGCTAATGTGCCTGGGGTTGAGATGTTGATAGACTGAACAAGATGTTGGATAGGATCTGGTACTATAAGTATGGTTGAAGGTGGAAGGATTTACAGCTGGGGTGATAGTATGGCCTTTTGGGACCTGAAATCCCGTAGAAACTGGTTTTCATACAAGGTAAGGAGGTATGGTGTGAACAAGAGGGGTGTGAACAAGAGGGGTAGTAAAGAGGAGTATATCATTATATGTGATTCAGCTAGTGAGTGAAGGAACTGTTTTACCTGGTGATGCAACACCAGAAGATAGAGTGGTGAGGTAAAGGTACTGGAAGGGGGATGGGAGAATGCCAGATGAAAGCTAATAGGTGCTATTAAATGTAGGTAGTAGAATAGGGGTGGGTGGAATTATCCCAGATGAAAGCAGGTAGGATCTAGAAAGTGGGGGAGTGGCTATAGTACTATAAATTTAGAGGTACTGGGGGAGGGAATTGGGGGCAGGGAGGGAGCGAAGAGAGCCCGGCGTGGCGAATGTAGCGGGGCTATTGCAGTTTACAAGGTTTCCTAAGGTGTCCTAAAGCTATAAGGTAAGTATTACAGCTCTAATGTAAGAGTCAATTTACTGCAGTTACAGGAAGGAGGCAACCACTCAAGTAGAAACAAAGAGCCCTATGGCTGACCAATATGGTGACCTGCTTAATTACAAAGCACTGTAAGTGAAAGCTTAACAAATGCTTTTTGTGTAACCTACTCTGTTTAAATGTTGAAAACAACTGATTGCAGTCCTATAGACACCGATTTGTAGGGAACTGTAGAGTTCAGCTAGGAAAAGAGAAAAGCAGAAATTCTAGGATAAGCATGAAGACAACAACAGGCAGTTATTATATAATAATGCATTCAGAAAGGTTTGGTGGGGGGGGTAAAGTAGCATACTTCTGAACGAACTAAGATTTATAGCTAAGAAACCTAAGCAAGAGAGCAATTCAGTAAATAAACACTTGCCAGATTTTAAAGATATACCAGAAAAACTAAATCAATTATTCACAATTGTACAACTAGAAAATTGCCAGTAAAAGCACTTCAGGTATAGCTAGCCCAAGTTATTCAAGTCATGAAAGCACTTCTTCAATGTGTGTGTGCAATTTAAACAGTAAAAAACACATGCAGCAAGGAGGAGCTCTGATTATACACCGTAGGTAGGGTTTTTAAACATCTTGCATCTCTGGGTGAGACAGACAACCATGATTATGCTTCCAACAGTTTATTTCTGTGATGGACAGATAGTTCAGCTAATAGACATCAGGTTGTAAGGATGGATTGTCAGGATCAGCTTGTGGGTGTATCTTAGGCAGGGGTTTCTACTTCCATCTCTTCTAACTGTTGGGGATCCACTCATAGTGTTCCTGTGGCGACACGTATACCTATCATGAATGATTTCAAAAACAATCATGACATTTCAAGTGGTGATTATAGGAATTTTTGATTAACAGGAAACTAAAGTGGTTATGAGCAATATAAACAGAGGTGGTTATGCATCACAAAACAAGAAATATCAGAGGTAACACTGTTTCTTTTTCTGCTCAGTTGTAGACTCATATTGAGCTCCTTTCTGTTCCAGTAGGTTTCCATTCTGTGTTTCAGGAGTCTGAATTGAATGATAAATTGGTTAATATTTTTAACATGTCTCTCTGATATTGAGTTGTATGTATTAAATTTGGGACTCATATGTGTGCCTTCTGTGCTTCGTCAGTTGGAGAACACTTCATTTGTTATATATTTTTTTCGAATGATAAAAAACAATGTTTTTACTGATATGGACTCTTCTGATTCTACTTTTGATTCCTATGAATTGTTTTATTCTTGTTGTGATTATAGTTTCAGGCCAGATGCATATTCATTGTTTGACACCAGTATTCTTCCAAGTATTAAGTTTATTCCGCAGTCTACTAACAAATTTGGTAAAGAATTTTCTATTTCTACAAATAATGAAATGGAGAATTTATTTTATGCTTTTCAGATATGTAAGAAAAGTATTATTTATAATATTAGTCAATCAAACTTGCTGTGACAGGCAAAGCAGAGACAATAGCTGGGATGTATGAGAAAACAAACAAAAAAAATAAAGCAAGATTATGTTCTCTAACAAGGACAATGAAAGAGAAGCATAAATTCTGAAAGGGCTAGCCCAGAAAGGACAGACAGAAAAGTTGTTTGGGAGTTGTATTTGCCTCCAAGTTGAATCATGGTCAGAGACACCAATATGCATCTCATGCAATGAAATCTGGGAAATGAACCCGTGATATTTAAAAATGTGATATCATTGCAAAATTAATTTCCACATGACCCAAACCTCAAGAATGACTTTGCTGAAAGCATGCATCTTTCCCCAGTGATGTGTGATTGTAGAGTTATTAAGTCAAGGAGTTGGGGGGGGGGGTCCCACACATCAAGGGTATGGGGGGGCTTGTCTCTGGAAAAAAGACTGTTTTAGGTTTGCTGGATGTGATTTTCAGAAGAAAAACAAAAAACTGCTTTGGAGGTGTTGTACATGACTTGGACAACATTTTTTAGCAAAACTTGGACTTTCTGTTCATTTCATTACAGCGCTGTATAGCAGGCCGTGTTCATTTATTTTGCTGTGTTTATAGCAGGGGATAGAGAAGATATACATGGTATTACTACTTTTGCTGATTTACTCAGATGGTAATGACTCAGTCTTAACATTACACCTGCACCTGTAATGTATTGAATGTCTGCTCAACAGGTTATGTGCAGCAATTATCACCTTTGTCGGAACATGCAGAACCTTCCAGTAATGAAATGAAAGTCGTTATCACATTATTAAGTGACAATATGTGCAGTTACAGTATGTAACCCTGAGTTATTATCATCTGTCAGGTAAAACCCTCAGCAGCTGCCACCGTTACTCACATTACTAAAAGTCGTTATCACATTGATGAATACACATGTCAGAGTTTGGTTTCTGTTCTGTCCTGCATATGCATGGTTTCAAGGATGCCAGCGTTCCTGAAAGGACACATGCAGAAAGAAAAGGTCTAGCTAAGTCTTTACCTTTCTCGTGTATGCCCTCTGTAGCTGTCCTGTCACTCTTCCTCCCTTCAGGTAAAGTAAGTTTATTTAGGTCAGGGCAAGAGACAATACATTAGCCCTTTGATTCCTTATGTCCATTGCTATAAAGAAAACATGGAAATGGAAAAAGCAGGGGGAAGGCAGCCTGCTGACACTGAAGGAGGTCATGAGATTGTAGTGGTATCAGCCATCTGAGTGGGTAGCCAGCACAGGTATGGGACACTTCAGACACCTTCAAGTGCCACACAGTTTGTTTAGGACTTAGGTCATGGAAATTATTTTTTCATATTTTGGTAAATAACTTTGCTAGGGAGCATGTAATTGTGCCAAATGATACCTCATTTTGAAGAGTGTGTTAGTCCTTACAGCATGATAAAAGAACTGTGTCTGTATGCTGTACACATGTACAGATATCACAATTTGTTTAGGATGAAGGTTATGAAAATTATGAATTGTTTTCATATTTTGGTAAATAACTTTGCAAGGGAACATGTTAATGTGCTAAGTAATACCTAATTTTAAAGACAGTGTTATTATTTACAACATGGTAAAAGAACTGTGCCCATGGGCTGTACACATGCACAGCTATCACAGTTTGTTTAGGACTTATGTTATGGAAATTATTTTTTTCATATTTTGGTAAATAACTTTGCTAGGGAGCATGTAATTGTGTCAAATGAGACCTCATTTTGATGACAGTCTTAGCCCTTACAACATGATACAAGAACTGTGTCTGTATGCTGTACACATGTACAGATATCACAGTTTGTTTAGTCTTGTAGGATTATGAAAATTATACATTTACAATACTTCTCATTATTATGCCCCTATCTTTGCAAGGGAGCATGGTAACAAGACAAATGAGGCATCATGTTGAAGGTGCTATTGAGCCACACAACTTGTACACTGATATGTAGTCTCTGTCTGTTACAGGTGATGAGATATTATGCTTTGTTTATCAGTTATGATAAATATAATATTAATCATATTTCTGTGAATATCTCTGTAACCGAGCATCGCACTGTAATGGCTATAGTATCATTTTAAAACAGACATTCATACAAACAAATTAATTACAAATTGTATGGGTCTACATGGTACATTCATCAAGATATTGTGATTTGTTGTACCAAAAAGGTACAAAATATCCACAATATCAGCATTGTTTGGCAAATATTTAATAATGACTTAGATATGCACTATCAACATTTACACTGTTGGAAAGGTCAGTGTCTGCTGAACAACTTTCACATTTACATTTTTAGTCTAGCTCTTATAGTTAAAGAGTTATGAACATTTGTTTTCTGGATGGTATTACAAATGGATTATTTGAAAATGAGCTCAGGCTGCACTGTTGCTCTATGGTGGAAGTGAGCAGCCAGCATTTTCTGAGCTGCTCTGGAGTGAATGAGGTAATATGGCTGATGAGGGGTGAGTATAGGGGATTGATAATATATATTGCTATTGATGTAATGGTGTTGCTAATCAGATGTAAGATGTAGAATGCCTACCTCCCCACAGTAGACTCAGGTTGCAGTTGACATGTGCTCCAAGGTCTATCAATACAAAAGTGGGAAACAGTGTACTCAGTGTTATTTTATAATAGGCCAGAACATTTGTTATTACCACAGGGTATGCTGATGCATTTCTGTGCAGTTCATGTAACACCCATGGCTTTGTCGGCAGTCAATAGTGCCATGAAGATGGTTTGTCACAGACTCTATGTTTTGTTCAGGGCTTCTGAGACATATATGTCAAACATGAGGGGCCACAGCACTGACACTTCTGTTACCACACAGGTGACATGTCTGCTGCTTGAGGTGAAGTCTCACACTGTGATTGAATGTTGTTGGTCTGTTATCCCATTTGAAAACCAACTGATAACATAAGATTTGATATTCACCTTGGTTAGTTTCCCACTGAGACCAAATGTTGTATTGTGTTGAAGGCTTTGGCCAAGTTACGATAGGATGTGTGCATAGCTTTGACTTTGTATATGTCTCTGGTCATAGTCTGGAATCCCATCAGGTTTTGCAGCCACAAGATACTCTAGAGAACACCTAACTGAAACATAGTGTTTCGAGGTCACTTATTTCCTTGTGTCTGAGATGTATGCAAATTGTATCCATTGCCTTACAACATAGGTTGCATAAAGTTATGGTTCTATAATTACACTTGTATTTTACTAATCATCCCTTGTGTGGTTGGAAAATGGTAACTGTATTCCATTCAATGTGGACACCAGCAGTATTCAGACTGTGGTTGAATATGCTGCCTAGAGGAGTAGCTCACTGTTGAAGCACATGAAGAACACAGGCCAGAATGCCATCTGGTCCCATGGAGACTGTGCTCCTAGTCTTGGAGAAGGCAGTGACAACTTTCTCATTGTAGACACCACAGGTTGGAGGTGATGTACACATGGTTTGTAGTAGATCACCAACTTTTAATCCACACCCTGCAAACATTCTGTCTAGATACTGGAGCCCTCCAATGGTTTCAGTCCTACCTGAATGGTCGACAGCAGGCTGTCCTCTGGCACAACAAACTATCTAACCTTCTACCTAACACCCTTGGAGTACCACAAGGCTCTATACTAGGGCCCTTGCTGTTCTCCATCTTCATTAACGACCTTTATAATGTCATCCCAAAAGTCAGCTGTATCCAATATGCTGATGACTCTACTCTGATTTGCTCAGCCACATCTCCAGTAGAGTTATGGTCAGCTACCCAGACCACCTTTAATACAATAGAAAACTGGCTTTCTGAACATCGTCTGATCCTAAATCCCAAAAAGACTAAAATGCTGTTATTTTCACCAACACGTAGGTCTACCGCTTTCACCTTTACCATAAAATCAAATGATGGCACAATAATCTCCCCTGACCCATCTACCAAACTATTAGGTGTCATCATAGACAATAATCTCAAATTTGACCTACATGTTAACCAAACTATCAAAACCATCAATAAAAAACTGGGGTCACTTTACAGAATAAAAGCCTTCCTAACCCCTCCAGCTAAAATTGCCATAGCTCGCTCTCACCTTCTTTCAACCCTTCTGTATGCATCCCCTCTACTCTCAAATTTAAACAAGACTGTCCTTAACAAACTCTCAATTTGCTACAACCACATTGCCAGGTTTGCCACTGGGCTGCCTTTTAGGACACATCATTGCATCAATCTAAATCAGCTTGGGTGGCTTGAACTACCCAGCCTAATCCAGTATAACCAACTGATTATGGCCTATAAAATCCTCTATAATCCGGACAATACTCCTGCACTTAAAAATATTATCACCCCCTATAAGAATCCTAGACTGCTTCGATCCTCTAACAAACTACTAATTCAGACTAGCAAAATGAATAACACAGCCGGTGATTCTGTCTTTGCAAACTCTGTAAGTAGATCCTGGAACTCTCTTCCAGCTGCTATTACCTTACTTTCCACCTTAGGTCAATTTAAAACTAGACTCAAACAACATTTGTCACTTAACTGGCTATGTCAATGTATCAAGCCTGGCTAACTCTCTCTAGAATGTGTAAAAATCTGTTAACCAGTTTACTGTGTAATTTAATTTAATCCTGACTTGTGCTCAGGATTAACTGTAACCTGTGGAACTTGTTTAACTTGCTTACTTATGTAATCTCTGTAAATAGTCTGTTTGTAATGTGTAATGCTGGTATTATGTAATGCTGTATCTGCTTACCCTTGGAGCTTTTCTCCCCGGGCCTCCGCTGAAAATGGACATGCATCCAGTCGGACTATCCCGGTCAACAAATGTAAAATAAAAATAAATAAAAATAAAATAGATTTGGTGGTGGTGGGGAGGCACTTTCAGCAAAATGTGTCTGCTAGCAGGTTTGGAATTTACACTGGGTCACTGTGTGTGCTACTATACACAATTGGATCCAAATACATCTGAGTTATATATCAGTTTGCAGATGTACATGAAGAAAACCTTATGGTTATCCCTGGATATGTTTTTGTGTAAATTATTAGCATTGTTGCTCTGTGATGGTTTTTGAAGGTGTCTTATTGGCATGATTATGCTGAAGAGCGTGGCCTTCCAGTCCTGGTTTCTCAATGTTGCATTTGTAAACAGCAGCTTCTTTCACTTACTGTAGAATGTAGTAATGACAGACATCCACCAGTATGGTTTGTATTTTCCAGAGGATCTTTGTTTGAGCTTATCAGGCATGGCTGTGTGTATACATTTGTATAGATGTTTAGACAGGGCATCAGTAAGTAAGTTACTATAGCTGTCAATGTCCTTTGTGGAAATTGTGGCTTGGAAATAGGTTAGACTGGTTTATCTTCAAAATGTTGATGGTTGGAACATCGAAACCGCTTCCACGAACTCTGAACTGTGTCTTCTCAAAACCTTGAATGCCGATGTTCCGAACTACAAACTCTTGCCCCCTTTTTGACCCATGTTAGCACTTGTTTGTAGGTGTGCTGCTGCTAGAAATGTTGACATTTGATGTTTTTTCAACTTTCAGAAGATTTGGTGGTGCGAGTTTTACAGAAATATTTCTGTGATGTGCATATTTGTGTATGTGCTTTTGATATTTTAAAGGAAAACTGATTAGACCATCCCTTAGGAGGGTGTAGTTTCCTTGGATGATATTTTTGAACCTAACTCCTCCTTTGCGGAGTTCAGTAGCTATATCTACTTCAAAACATGCCACCTTATGGTTGGATTAACAGTGCAGGCACTACACATGTGCCAGTACATTGTTCACTCATATTGTTGAGGTACAGATCTGGAATATAAGATAATCTTTTGGGGTGGTGCACTATTTCTTCCATGATATTTCAGTTCACAAGCTCCAGGTAATATTGTGCAAGTGAGTTTGTTGTTCTATAATTATCCTAATCAATGGTTGCATAATTTCACTCACCCCTGCCTGGGTTGTTTTGTTCTACTTTAATTGTTCCATGTAGTAGTATATAGACTGTGTGGCCTTTTGTGTTTATGGACGGTGACCTATTAATGGCAATAACATGAAGGGGTTTCCTCTCCACAATATGTTGGATGTAGGATAACTCCATATAGTTATCTTCTCTAAACAGTCTTAAGGCATACTAATCTTCAGTGTAAATAGCTACCACACCTCTTGTGCTTCACACAATTTCCATTTGCCGTCTGGATATTTGGAAGGCATTGTCGCCTTGCAAGGTCATAGTACTTACTCCAGCCTTGAACCAGGTTTCTGTGACTGCACAGACATCAATATCCTCACTGTAAAAAGTGTTTAGAGAAAGTGTGGTTTAAGATGTGAACTCCTAGGGTTTAGCAGCATGGCCCTTACTTTGTTGGAGTTGTACATTTTCACATTGGTAATTCTGCTTTTGTGACCTTGCCTAATAAAGGGATTATGGTGCAGTCAAGTGCTTTATGTCTGGCAAAGTAGTGTGCTCTATCCACCATGTCATCCCACACTGACAGGTACTGTATCACCTTAGAATGACCAGAAACTTAGGCAAGTTCAGAAAATGAAATGTGTTGTTCTTTATATAGTGGTATAATCCTAGGTGAAGGTATAATGCTGCTCAAACATAGGGGCATACCTGGCTGGGACCCATATTTAGATAGCTCAATCATGTGTGTGTTCATACATTTCATATAGTCATGTCTCAAGTTGTGCATACCAAGATGAAGTATGCTGGATTAAGAGTGGGACTTGTTGAGAGACTTGATTGCATGTGTGCTCTGATGACTACGTCTGCCAGACAGCTGACACTAAATTTATCCTTGTTTAAGCTAGTGAGTGGGGCATCTGTATGTCTCACTACACAGTCAACTATTATGAAAACCTTTGGGATACATGCCCATTGCCTTAAGCACTTCTATTGAGAGGGATAGCAGTGATAATATTTCTCATGTGTATTGTCTACTTTGGGTGTAGAGTAGATGTAGCCTGATTGTGTTTAGGGTGTGTCTTCTGTTTAGGTTGGTTTGTGGGGAGTACCTCTGCATATGATGGTTTGTGTTGAGTGCATATTATGAGTAGGAGTCAAGGTGTGTGAGCAGACAACCTGTTTTGTGTTACTCTTTTGGAAGCAAGAGAGCACTGATTTCAGATCAGATTCCTATTATAGGTGGACTCTTGAAAATTGTACTTCAGTGATGTAGGAGATACAGGCTATTCAGTGCACATGAGGCATTATCTGCACTGAGTCAAAAACTCATGTTAGCTATGCTAGCAGAGGAAACAGAGGGAAAATGATAGGTGATAATGGGAGATTTGAACTTGGTATCTGTATAGGGTATATGTGATCTGACTGCCATTTTCATGTGACTAGTCTATGGGATGTACATTATCAGGTCCTTCATAAAGTGGATCAATACCTCCATTACTGAAAGGTAAGTGGGTAAATTGCTGCTTCTTATGCAACAGAGGTTCTGACAGCTAGATCTGGTCTGCTACATATCAGCAACCGATTGTATTTGAAAGAAACTGTATTGATGTTTCTGCATGCATGACAGCAAAGTGTTACAGCCTCTGCCCACAATCCAGAGCAGGTAATACAAAGACACACTGTTAAAGCCCAAACTGAGTCCAGACACACTAACCTTCAAATTGATACTCCTACTGTACACTCCTGCCACAAGTGTACAGACGGGATTTTTCCAAACACAGATTTAATTTTCTTCTTATTTTGGATAGTACCATTAGGATTGACCACAGCAGATCATTTGCTTCCATTTCTAGCAATCTTCTGCATCTTGCAATGTCACACCAATCACCTACATGTCCTCTGTCATCACATCTATAAACTTTATCTTAGGCCTTCCTCTTTTTCTCTTACCTGACACCTCCATCCTTATCATCTTTATTTCAATATACTCAGCATCACTCTTTAGCACATGTCCAAACCAACACAATCCCACCATTCTGGCTTTATCTCTAAACCGTACAACCCAAGATGACACTTTAATATACGGTTAATACTCCTGTCCATCCTCAGCACACACACAATGCAAATTGTAACATCTGAAACTCAGCCAACACCTGTTAGGACTCCTTTCATGTTGTCAGTGGCACCATCTGCAACCAATATGACATAGCTGGTCTCACTACCATCTTGTAGGCCTTTCATTTCACTCTTATTGGTACCTGTCTGTCAAAATCACTACTGACACTCTTCTCCATCCACTCCAATCTGCATGCTGTCTCTTTTTCATCTCACTTCCACACTCACCATTACTCTGAACTGTTGATCCAAAGTATTTCACATCATTCACCTTCGCTAACTGTACTCCCTGCATCCTCAGAATTCCTTTATCCTCCCTGTCATTCACACACATATATTCTGCCTTAGTTCTGCTGACCTGCATTCCTCTCCTCTGCAGAGCATATCTCCACCT